>NW_024346771.1:1596861-1972695 GCF_902729225.1 Pteropus medius
TATAGTAATTCAACATTTATATATCTTATGATATGATCCCCACACTAAATCTAGTAACCATCTGTCACCATGCAAATTTATCACACTATTATTTACTACATTCCCTTTCCCCTTTTTCACCCATCCTTATACTCTACTCTCAACTGTCAACCATCGTTTTACCTTTGTTTTTATGTCTTTTTTTGTTTTGTTTCATTTGTTTGTTTGTTTTAAATTTTTCTTAATTCCAAATATAAACGAAATTGTTCTGTATTTATCTTTCTCCATCTGACTTATTTCGCTTAACATAACACCCTTTAGATCCATCTATGCTGTTGCAAATGGCAGAATTTCATTCTTTTTTTTGCTGAGTTATATATATATATATATATATTTATATATATATATATTTATTTATATATATATATTTATTTAAATATATATATATATATTTATTCTTCTTTATCCATTCGTGTATCAATGGAAACCTAGGTTGCTTCCATATCTTGGCTATTGTAAATAATGCTACAATGATCATAAGGGTACATATATCTTTTCGAGTAGTGTTTTCAATTTTTTCAAATAAATATGCAGAAGTGGAATTGCCAGGTTGTATGGTAGTTCTATTTTTATTTTTTGGGGGAAATGTCCATACTATTTTTTATAGTGGCTGTACCAATTTATAGTCCCACTAACAGTTCACGAGGGTTTCTTTTTCTCCAAACCCTTGTCAACACTTATTTGTTGACTTTCTGATAATAGCCATTCAGACTTTTGCAGGGTGATATCTTATTGTGGCTTTGATTTGCATTTCATTGGAAGTTAAGTGATGTTGATCATCTTTTCATATGTCTGTTGGCCATCTGTATGTCTTCTTTGTAGAAGTGCCTCTTCATGTGCTCTGCCTATTTTTTGATTGGATTGTTTATATTTTTGTTTTTACATTGTGTGAGTTCCTTATGTATTTTGGATAGTAGCCCTTTATAGGATATATCGTTTGTGAATATATTTTCTCATTCAGTGGGTTGTTTTGTCATTTAGTTGATAGCTTCCTTTGCTAGGCAGAAACTTGTTACTTTGATGAAATCCCATTTGTTTATTTTTGTTTTGTTTCCCTTGCTCAGGGGGATATGTCCAAAAAGGTATTACTAAGACTGATGTCAAATAGTTTATTACCTCTATGTTCTTCTAGGAATTTTATGGTTTCCAGGCTTACATTTAAGTCTTTAATCCATTTTGAGTTTATTTTTATAAATGGTGTAGGAGAGTGGTCCAATTTTATTTTTTTGCAAGTATATGTTCCATTTCATCAATTTTAATGAAAATAATAGGTTCAGAAAATAAGCATCAATGGATAAAACTATTACATGAAGTTTCATGGACAAATTCACAAGGAAGAATCAGGCTGTCACAATCTGAACCAACTGATCACATTTTGCATCACTAAAAGTCAACACCCAGAGAATATGTAGTTTCTGATATGATGTGACATGATCTATACATCATCCCCTATGCAGTACTTTTGCAAAAACATGTGAGCCTGAAACTAATCAAGACTTTTTGAGTTAAGTTTTACTTACAGGAGTATGAGGGTATAGGAACAAGTAAATGACATCACTAGTAAGCAAAGGGACAAATATACAATTGACCAAACGTCCTCAACAAGTCAATAGCATAATAAAGAGGGGGAGGGAGCACTGCTCTGGACTAAAAGAGAATGTAGAGCTAAATGTCACATGTGAATATTGTCTGAGAAAAAAGGCAAAAATCAGAGAAATTTGAATGTGGGATGGGTATTAGATGATACCAATGGATTATGGAAATTTTTGCAGGTTTGATAATGGCTTCATGGTTATGTATGATTAATGTCTATAATTATAGAGATGTATACAAAAATATGTAAGGATAAAATAGCAATGTCTGAGATTTACTTTTACAAATTACTATCTTTCACCTATAAAAATAAATATGAAATGTATTTGTGTTTTATACAATGCAAAATCACCACATTACGTATATTACATTCCCAACACAAACCAAGCAACTCACAAGAGTTGGTCAAGAGAGTACTCTATTAAACAAGTATGTAAATTCAGAAAAACCATTACTATTACCAGAAAAACAAGTAAAAATGTGCATGTCTCATTTGCTGTTGGTAAAATAACAGCCTCACCTTAGTATAGCACAAAATAGTAATAACAATATAACAATTAAAAAGAACAATATATTATCTCATTTAATCCTTATAAAGAAACTTTAAAATAAGTCTTATTATACCCATTTTAGAGATGGAGAAACTGAGGCTCGAATGGGTGAGAAAGAATGAAGATTTAAACACAAGCCTATCCTACACCATGGACAGTGTTCCTAACCAATATTCAATAGATATTTCCATGCACTTTGCAAAACTCAACGGGCCTTTTGTACTGTATTTTTGAGACATCTGTAAATGCTTTCCTAGATCTAGTCATTAAATATTATTTAATGTTTTTTAATATTTATGATGATAAAGAAATGGATCCTATTTAGCACTATGTATACTTTGACTGGTTTAATTGGTGAATTGAACTAATAATTTACGTTGACTAGATTTTTAAATTCTAAACTTAATGAAAAGAATTATGGACTATATTTCTCCCAAGTGGCTACACGAGTAGTCTCTATTTACTACTTCTAGATAAACATTTTTTTTTTGATATTGAGTTTACCCAATTTAGGGACATTAAACACATCAACATCCTTTGAAACAGAGCTAACATAATATAAATGTTAAGTTTCTTGGATTTCTGACAAGCTATATAAAACACAACAGTAATGGGCATTTAAAAAACAGCTCTGGGATTTTCAGGCTTTAAAAACTTGTTATTTCTATGGAAAAGAAACAGTTGAGATACTTGGACAGGAGTTTATTTAATCTACTTCTCTCAAATCAGAGGTTGCCATATTTATAGTTTTAAATGGTACATACATGATATTTAAATCATATAGATATTTACTCTCCTTTCTCTTTGCTTCTGAAGCAAGGGTGTAAATAATTCTTGGGTTATTATGTGTTGGAGCAGAAAAATAAGACTGGAAAGGGACTTTAGAAAGAAAATTTCACACATAGTTTAATCTGGTAAAAATAAAGTGCCTATATATCACCAAATGCCATAATCTGTGTGGTTTATTGTATCTGTGTTTAATTCTTCTCAATTTTCAATTGTGGTATTTCCATTATGGCTCATATTTTTGTGTGAAATCTAGGAAAGCTTAACTTGTATAAATAAATAGCGGAATAGTGGTTGCCAGGGACTGAGACTAGGAGAAATAGGGAGATGTCAGTCAAAGGGTACAAGCTTCCAGCTATACAATGAATAAGTTCTGGGGATCTATGTACAGCATGGTGACTATAATTAATGATACTCTATTGTACACTTGAAAGTTGTTAAGAGAGTAGATCATGAATCCACATTTTTTTACACATTAAAAAGTATGTAATTATGTGAAGAGATAGAGGTTAACTAATCTTATTCTAGTAATCATTTTGCACTATTTTGGGTATAAAATCATTACATTGCACACCTTAAACATACATGTGCTATATGTCAATATATCTCAATAAAGCTTGAAAAAATTATCAGTTTTTGGCCTAGAACAGTTTCTAGTCACCACATTAAAAAAGTAAAAAGAAACGGGCAGAATTAATTTTAAGAGTATATTTTATTTAACTCAATATTAAATATTATTATTTTGAAATGTAATCAATATAAGATTATCAATGAGCTATTTTACTCTTTTTTTTTTTCATGTTAAGTCTTTGAAGTCTAGGGTGTATTTTATACTTAGAGCTCATCAATTTGGCCTACCCACATTTCAAGTAACCACATGTGACTTGTAGCTACCAAACTGGGCAGGGCAACTCTCCAGTGAGCCTAATTTGAGGTTACTTAAATCAGAACAACCTGGGTTAATTTTCTTGAGAGAAAATAGGACAAGTCTATGAAGTAAGAATTATTTTCTAGTTTTAAATACTGGACTAACACTTCTGGAGTTCAAAACAGTACATCTGTATTGAGTCTTAATACAACTGCATCATATAAAATAAAGACATTTTAATTCAAATAGGAAACAAGGACATTAGTGAAGTAAGAAAATGCACAGCCCACATGTGCTTGAATGAGTAGCTTCTTGGAGACTTTGGAAGAAATGTCAGTTCTGTAAATACCAGGATGAGTTTACAGCATCTCCTGGGTGATTAATACTTAACATAATGTGCTGAGTTCTTCCTTTTCCTGAAGGAAGTTACTATTTTAGACACCTTTCAGCCTAAAAAAACCCCACACTCCGTATTTAACTGCTTCTGTAAGTCTATAGTCCATGGCTTAGCACTCTCTGGATACAAAGAGAAAGAAATGTTGGCTACATGGATGAGAAGAAAGTCACAAAGGATATTTTTTGTTTTAGTTGAATATATCTTTTTCAGAGGACAAAAACCAATATTTCCACTCAGCTATGTGCTGGAAATTCAGCTATGTGCAGGGAGTTCCATGCTCACCTTGAGTCACTGTCCCTTCTGGCCCTTCTGGGACCATGAGATCCCTTGTCAAGCTGAGGGTGATCTGGGATAGTCAACTGCTTCACAGTTCATAGTTAAGAAGAGATTCTCTTTCATGCTCCACACTTCACTCTAGCAGTTTCTTCCATAATTTTATTAATTCACTAATTTAAAAAAGTATTAATTGAAAACATACTATTCTAGATACTAGAAATATGAGTGAAAAGAAAGGAGGAAGACAGAAAAATTAGAAAAAAATCTCCTCCTTCATAGAAATAAGGAAATAAATAAGTAGATCTATAGTGATAAGTACTGTAGAAGTAAGACAAGACAAGGGGATGGGAAGCACCTTGATTTGGGGGTGACTGTGTGTGGGGAGGAAAGGTACAGTTTTGGACAGGATTAGTAGGAAAGGTCTCTTTGAGATGACAATTGAGCCAAAACCAGAGGAAGAAGAGGAGGGAGGGAAAACAGATGCAAATGCCCTGGGGCAGCAACAAGATTGGTGTGTTCAAGGAACATTTCTGGGATTCCCAGAAATGGAAATCTTTATACACTTGAAGCATTTTTATACACTTGAAGAAAGACCTCTCCCTTTATCTCACCTATCCCTAGAAAGGGACATTTCAGACTTATTAATAAAAATCATTATCTTAGTCTATTTTTATCAATCTGGGACCCAAGTCAGAAATAGGAGGATTGCATGAGATCAGAGGGCTCCCTTATGGCCTTTGGCTATTTGTAAAATGAAGGATATTAACTAAAGCATCTATTTCAAGTCATTGGGGCTTTTACTCTATTGTCATTTTGTTGCTCTTTTCTTTCCTCTCCCATCCCCCTACTTTCCCTTATGTAAACACACCTGAAAGTGAGCGGGCTCATTGATCAAGCCCTCTAAGTACTTCTTTCTTCCTCTATCCTGTCATTTAGCACACACAGTTTCTTTAGGGGGTGGGGGTCTGCCTTTAGCTATCCACTCTGTGTTAAGTGCTGCCAGTGACCTTCACAGCATTAGCAAGATCTTCGTCAGTGAGGAAGGGAGGATATTAAATCAATTAAATAATAGTCAAACCATTCTAACGACGTAAATTGAAAATTGCTTGAGGAGAGTCCAAAACATGTAGAATTAGATTCAAGTCTAAAAGTGTTATCTATAAAAGAAAAATATGAATAGTTAATAACACCTAGCTAATATTTAGCTAAGGCTAAATGGGAAAGAACTTAAAGAAGGCCAAGACAAAGCAGACCTCGAGAACATAGGTTCTCTTTTATAAATCGGTGAGTCAAAATAATTTAGGCAATAAATGAATAATTGTGGGATAAGATTAACTAGGTGTTTTAAGGTTGCTGAAGATCTTAAATTGCACCAATTTAGCAGAGAGTAGGTTCAGCGTGTTTTAATATAGCAATTAGCTCCCAGCAAATGAAGGGAGCTTAAGTATTCCTGTTCATGTGTAAGTCTCTGCCATGTGAGATCATCTCTAACATTTGCCGAGTTGGGATTAGAACCACAAGGCTTTGGATTGAAAAGGAATTTTCTTCATCTGTAAAATGAAGGGGTTGGAAGAATTGAGATTAAATATCTTTCACTTCCAAGAACCCATAAAATCTAGAGAGGCTAAAGTTGGTTCCCAAAGCTGCACAGCTGGTCTGTGCCAGACTTGGAAAGTGGACTTGGTTCCCAGGATTCTCTTTACGCTGTAAGTCAATTCCGTATTTTCAAAAAATTCAGTCAGCTCAGTCATTTGACACAATGTAGATAAATAACCATCCTACTGGGTTGGATTTTTTTCTCCATTTTAATCAGTTTTCATGTCATGTAAATATAACCTCAGGGATATCACTAGCTAAAAAAGGAGCAAAGCTTGAACACAATTGTGCTTGGAGCTGGCTGCATGACTTAGTAGAACACAACAAACTTGGCATTGGGACCAGGAAACATTGGATTCAATGCTTTCAACGTGCAGATTTGTGCAACAGTGACATGAAATGAGACCTGACCATGAAAAGCAAAATGCCCATATATGGATAAAAATATAAAATTGTGACAAAATTCTGCATTATCAAGACTATGAAGAACAAGTATTGTCATACATTTCTGGTATAAACACAAAGTGGTGCAAACTTGTAGAGAGGAATTTAGCAACTAAGAGAATTACAAAGACATTTACTTTTTAAACTGTTTGTAGAAATCTAGTCCAAAGAAATAATAGCAAAATGTGAAAAGCTATTAATTTCAAGGTTATTAATTTCAATACCATTTAAAATTGCAAAAGATGAGAAAGAACACAAATGTCCATCAAAAGATGACTGGTTGAATTGACTATGGTGTACTCTGCAGCTATAAAAGAGAATGAGAAAGATCTGTAAATAGTGCTATGAAGTAAGTACTTTCCAAAATACTATAAATTAAAAGACAGTAAGGTGAAGAAGTAGCATATAGTAGAGTATGTGAACGTTTGTGAATTTGCTTTGATTTAAAAGTAGAAAGGTAACTAAAAACCAACAAAAATGGTGAAAAATTAGGATCAAGGGGACAAGGATAGAAGCTAGATTTTTCTTGTTTTGCTCTATGGTTTTCATTTTAGAATTCTGTCGATATTTAATTTAATTTTAAAACAAAAATTAAAAACAAATGAAACAAATGAATTGTATATTGACTTGTGACTTAACTACACAGAGAAATTATTTCAAGAGCTCTTAAAACAGAGTAATTTTTAACTGTTTATCTCTAGTGGAATATATCCAAAAGTTAAAAAGAATCACAACAAAATCCTAAGCAATTTTCAATAATCATAATTTTAGTAATCATATGTGTATTATAATTTTGAAAATATATACTTTAAACAAAAAATAAATTATTTTAATGTAATAGGGAGACAAAAAATAAGCAGAAAAAAATTAAAATGCAAATAAAAATTCAAAGCAGTTAAGTAAATTTGAATTAAAATATTAATATGAATGTATGATATTATTTCTCCTTCAAAAAAATTAAAAATATTTAGAAACAGTGACCAAACCAGTAGCAATGAAAACCCCTGGTGCCCAAACTTTGATCTATAAATATATTTCCATATTAGAAAGAACCAAGGCTTCTTGGAGAAATGGCTGGAACCAAGCCAGGGTAGAGAAGACAAACAAGATAAGATTGGAACCTGTAGTCCTACCCAAAACAAAAAACCTGTGAAAGACCATTGGATTCATGACAAAAGTATATAGGAGAAATCTGAAGGGACTCCCAGTTATCAACAATAGAATATTTTGATCACCGAAAAAAAATGACAGCAGTAGATTGAAATATATCAACTATGTTCAAACTCATGTGTTAATATGACACTTAAAAACTTTCTTTGGTCATATGTGGAAGATCCTGGAGAAAGAACTTATTTCAAAAGAAAAAAAAGAAAATTAGTAAATAAAGGAAAAGAATCAATCATTTATCCTGCTTTTTTTTTTTTTCAAATGCTATCATGAGTACTCAAATAATTGATCTGGAAAACTATTTCTTTATGGGAGAGTACCAGTTAATAAATGCAAAAAGTAGGACAGAAGTAGCATATCACTAGTTTGTAAGCCCTAATAAATACTGAAATTAGCAATAACCATCAATGGGAACTAAAGCCAGTAGCTGAAATGTGGAACTCTAAAATATAAAGCTTCTCAAACTTTAATGTGCATATGAATCACTTGAGGATATTTTTAAATTCAAGAATCTGATTCAATAGGCCTGAGGTTGAGCCTGAGAGTCTAAATTTATAACAAGCCACCACAGGGTGCCAATACTGCTGGCCAGAGGGTCGTTCTAAGAAAGAGAAAAGTAGTCCTTTGACATTTGGGAGCTGGCCTGGTACTGTCAGACTGTCCTTAGTGTTCTCTTGTTGAACATAAATAGTTTCACAGAACAACATCAGAAAAAGTCATTCTGTGACCATCATGGATCAAGACAAAAACAAGACTACTATGTAATCAAGTCTAAACACAAATAATGAACACTGTCCGAAGCACAAAACTGACCAAACCCCACCCCTCATCTTGACTATATAAATGGCCACTGCTTCTTCCCTAGTTGTAGCTTTAGGCTCAATCCAGTCTTCTTTCCTTCTAAGAAAGATTTACTAAAATTCCCAATTACTTCTGTTTCCTGACAGCATCTAATCTGAAGCAAAGACCCAATTCCTTAAACCCTCCCTAAAATCACTAAACACAAGCCCAAGTCCTATAATGAGTCCCTTCTAGCACCCTTTGAGAGCATTCTCTCTCATTACAACAAGTAATAAACACATCTTGTTCAACTACAGGTGTGTTTGGTGGTCTTTGTTGGAGTAGCAATTCAATAGTGAAGTGGATCAGTCTAACAGCTGAATCACTAATTACTGTGTGCTTCCTGACGTGACGCTATAGAAATTTGCAGCACCACCTATAGAGTATTCGTGCCAAAAAAGACAAACCTGAATCTAATTAAGCCTCTAGATTTAACCATCAGTTTATAAGAAATACAAGGGATAGAGAAACAAATGAGGAAACATATTCAATTCTATCTCAAGACAAATTTCCTTTTTTTCATCAAATTAATGACAAGACAAAAAGAAGATGGAGGGAGAACATATAGATTAAAAGAGACTCAACACTCATATCAATCAGATGTAAAATGGAACCCTCGTTTGGGTGTTAATTTGTACAAGCTACTACACAAACTAATAATTATAATGACAAAAAGGGAGTGTAGGTGGATATAGATAAAAACATTGGCCATATTTGATAATTGCTGAAGGTATATTACAACATTTTGACTCTCCTTACTCTTAATATGTTTGAAAAATTCCATAGTAAACAATTTTTTAAAAATATTTTTACTATTTCATTCAATAGATCATTTTTGAAAAAAGTTAAATATAAAAAATTAAAGACCGTATCTCAAAATGGATATATATTCTAGAGAAATAAACTATGATAAATTTTAAAGAGTCTTTCCCACTACTGAAATGACTTTCAGATTCATTTTTTGAGTTATTAGAATATTCACCTGTTTCTTTTCTTTTTTATCACTAACAGATGTGTCAACTTCAAGTGAAGAGGAATAAAGAATTATTATGTAGACTTGGATGATGATCTTAGAGAAACATTCAATTTAAATGTTTGAATCTTATAGCGAAGAAAACGTTATTTGAGCAATTACCTGGATCTGTAGCAGACATCAGTGAACCAAAAAACAAACAGTCGGTGAAATGGAAGTCTCCATTTTTCAACTGGCCAACGTATACCATAGACTTCACAAAGCCATACATAATTAACCTGTTGAAGAGAAAAGATCTTCAAACATCAGGTTGAATTCTATACAAACTCATGCCGTGATAGCTAACATTTAATGTGTTTCCTAAATAAGCATCATACACAAATTACATCATTTTGCCAATTCATGGCTATGCTAGCTCTCAGTACACTATCTAAATCTCTTGACTATGAAAGACATTTTTACCAAATATCGCAACTCATTCATCTGGAAAAATGTAACGAAACATTTTATGGTATATTTCAATGAAAACAAGATAAATCTCAAGGATATAAAAATAATCTGTCAAGTATGGCATAGCAAATCATGCTTACAAGTACAGCGGCTTGGCTGACATCTGTAAATGGATTGCTTTTCGGTTTTCATCATTGTTTTGTCTGCCAGGCATGTCAAGAAAGGTTTAAATTTCTAGTCCGTCACTGTGATGAGAAGGGTATTGGCCACTCACAGGGGACCTATTCAACCAGTTATTTTATAGTAGATGAGTCTCTACTACTGCTGGTGTCAGGATACTTCTACTATGGGTGGAGAATCACTGCTGGATTAGAGCACCTGTAACTTCAACACATTGTTAAAAATGAATCCTGAAATAGTTATGTTTTGATCCTGCAAGGAAAGCTGTGTTTTTTTTTTCTTTTTTCTTTTTCATGAGATTATTAGGTTTATGAACTTACCAAACCTACTCCATGGAATGCAAATTGTTTCTTGTGGTCATCATTTGCCACCCTATGGCTTTAAATTATACTTAATTATTTAACTGACTGGCTAATTTTGATAAAATCCTAGCAGAGGAAACACAGAGATTGGTGAATTAGGTCACAGCAAAATCACTGTAAGTGACTGCAAGAATCCTTAGAAACTATAGCCCCTCAGAGCAATAAGCGAATGTTTAAATATTCACATGAATTTAAAGTTAGTTTCTTAAAAAACGTTCTAAGATTGTGAGCATGGCTAAAAAGGCTAGAAGTGAGATATTAGAAATTATAATGTCAAGGGGAATGCAGATGTTTCAACTTCTGTTAAGAAAAATTTCTCTATGAAAGCATGTTTCAGGTATACCTGTATTTAAATTCAGATTCTAGCACCCACTAGCTATATGTTGTTAAGGTATTACTAAAACTTTTTGAGCCTCAATATCCTCATTCATGAAGTAGAAAAAAATAATAGTTACCCCATAGAGTTGTTTTAAATATTATCTAAGATAATATACATTTGGTTTCTGGTACATAAATAAATTTTAATTGAGGTTATTGTTACTGGTAAAAATAATTATCAAAATAGGTAATATTTTACTTATTACTTCTACTTCTCCATATGTTTTAACTCATTAAATACACACATTGATCCTATAAACTAGATACTTTTTGTATTTTTCAGATGAGAAAACTGAACATGGTGTGATCAAGTAACAAGCTCAAGATGACACAGCGAGTAACTTGTGAAACCCAGATTTGAACTTCAGGGAATTGGCTCCAGAGCCCAGACTTTTAACGCCTATGTCATATTCCCTAGATGAATAGTTCTATATTTTATATTATCTCATAGGATATACTCACAACTACCCATTAGGTGGTTATTCTAGGTAGCACAAATAAGCAGCAATGGAGTGTACCTAAGAACTTGGAAATAATACTACTCTTTGTGTTGAACCATTGAGACAACAATTAGTGAGTGTGAGCAGAGACATTGCTGTGGAGAGTGTAGGGGAGGCTGAATCTTAACTAGGCTAAAAGTACTGACATATCTGAAAGACTATGCCATGGGACACAGCAATGTTTGCTGGGAAGAGGCAAATCCAAGTGGCCTCAATCATGGCAGCTCATCCACTCTTATCTTGAGGAGGGTCTGCTGGTTACCAGGGTGTGCAGCTTCTTGACAGGTGTAGGGTAGCTTATTCAGCTTATTTGTTCATTCAATAGACATTACTATTGAACCCCTACTATATTTCAAGTTCAATGCCTTAGATACATCCATGACAAAAACAAAGATCTCTGTTTGAATTTTAGCAAGACAGACAGAAATAAAAAAATAATAATAATAAATTTGAATTTTATCTGTTACCTACACCACTCTCTGAATTATAATCTACAGGTCTGATTAATACTGGGACATTTTGGCCAGTCATGACATTACCACTAAATTGCTCTCAGACAGTCATCCCTTCACCCTCTTCTAATGTTAGCCCAACGTCACCAGTCTTTTCTTATTTGAGCTATTTTTAAATATTAAGCCTCAACAGACTCTGGAATCAATATAAACTTTATGACCTGTGACTGTGTTTTTTAATTCTATACTCATTAGTTAATTTTACAGGTTAGGAATCCGAAGCTCAGAATTAAAATGACTTGCTCCATTTTGCATAGAAGCATTAGACTAAGATAAAAAATATATATGCAAGATAGTACCCAGGCTTGGCAAGTTATATGGAAACTATAAGTCTTATGTACTATTGATGAAAATAAAATTAATGGTTTCCTATGCATTTATAACAAAAGTAATCAAACATGAACCAAAAGGTGTATATTCGGATTATTTCTAATTACTATTATTTATGAGTGAAAAATTCAAAGCAAGTTAATGTTCAATGAATAAATTATAGAACAATTATATGATGGACTAATATGCAATTATTAATTCTGTATACAAGACTATACATTGTATGCAGAAAAGTAAATTGATAAAGCAAATTATTGACTGGTAGTAAATGATAATTTCTAATTTTACAAAAATTAAACATGCCTAGACATTCACATAAACAGGAAAAGACCAGAAGCATGTAGTCTAGGATGCTAATAGTGGTTACATAATGAAACTAAATGTGATTGTTTTCTTTTTTGGTTTTCTTCATTTTTCTAGTTATTCTTAGATAACAGTCATAACAAAAACAAATAACAATGTACATTAGTGAGTGCTATTATGTGACATAATAGAAATTCAATGTATCATTTAGCTCTCAGAATTCTGAGTTATGTTCTTTTTACAAATGAGAAAATTAGGACTCAGAGATATTAAGTAATTTGCATAAGGTCACAGAAGTTAGCTTGTGACAGAGCTAGATTTGAAACCAGGAAGTTAGATGTCAAAGCCTACACTATTAACCAACAGCTCTATAAAACTTTTGAATGGCTTTGAAATCAGGAGAAACACATGTGCATGTACACACACACACACACACACACATGCACAAGCAAAGAAATTTTTTTTTAAAAGAAAGTTAATTATTTATTTACTCCAAATCAACTCCTGGACATAAAATAATTATAATTCCAAAATCCCAATAGTTTTTTTGAGATAATACCAAAAAACTAAACAAAACAAACAACCCCCCCCCACACACACAAAAGCTAGGTTTAGTACAAGCTCAATATGGTCATTATTGACAAAGGTCATTATCACCAGTAATTATAATAAGGCAATAATTAGCATGTATCTGCTATGCCCAGTCACTCTTTTGTAAGTTGTAGCTATTGTCATTGTTGCTAATAAAAACTAGTTATAATAATATCAACTCAGAGGCTAAAAAAATAAACTCATTAGCAACCATCATATTCTCAAAGAGTGGTGTATTCTATTAGTACTTCACAGAAAGTATTTCTTGAGGATGCAGGAAAGATATGGTTTGATGGGGAGAGGGAATTCAGTGAAGTCCAATGCATGCAGTGCTGTGAAGATGGCAGACCTCAGCGAAATGTCCTCCAGGGGTCAATCTATGGTGAGTGACAGCCCAGGTTACAGGGTTAGGTAGAAGCAGAACTGCCTCATAAAAAGTAAAATCGATTGTTGATATCATTGATTTTAATTAATACTCACTATTCTTTATTAGTACTATTCTTTGAAAAGCAGAGTACTGTTGCCATGGAGGATTCGAGGGTGGAAATTCATGACCTGCCTTCAAAGAATAGAGCATTGCAGGATAGTAGTCATGTTACCTACACTAATAGAAGGCATTGTGTAAAAGGGAATTTAGGGACGTGTCCAACACAATGTTCCACATTCTCACTTTATGGAGGGTTTATGATGCATGTAGTGATTTTCAATTTTATGAGCTTGTTTCACACTATTAAATCTCCACACCTAAAGGCATGTTGTAAAAATGTTTCAAAACAAAAAGTTTCGGAAGGCTCAATTGCTTGGATAATTTTTAAGTATGTCATTTTAATCTCTCTCAGTATTTTTTAAAAAAGAAGTGCATCTTCTTTTTTAAAAATAGCCTTGATCAAGCTATGAATAGAAGTACTTTTTGAATTGCCAGAGATAAGCAAGGAGAGTTGTTATCAGTTTCGAGACATGGCTGTGTGGACTAGTCCAGTTAACTGTTAGAAGAGTCTTATATCTGCCTATGAAAGCATGTGAAACAAGTCACTATGTGGAGCTCAATAGTGGAAAAAAACCCAGAACCAATAGATTCTAGAAGCAATATTGTTACAGTCTGCATCTAGATTTCTGACTTCTATACCCAAATATTTTCCTCTGGATAAATATTTTTCCCTATTTATTTGTTCACATTTTATGGATAGTGTAAATTTCATAGTTTTTTTTCTGGGGCATGCATACAATACTAGAGAACTCATAGATTTTTTTCATGTTTTTTGAGATATAATTGACATAAAATTGTATACATTTAAGGCATGCAGGCATGCAATGTGATGATTTGATAGATGTATAGACTGCGAAATGATTATCATGATAAGGTTAGTTAATGTCTATCACCTCACAGCCATAAATTTTTTGTGTGTGGTGAGAACATGTAAGATCTTCTCTCTTAGCAACTTTTAAATATGCAATACAGTATTGTTAACTATAGTCACCATGCTGTACATTACATCCCCAGAAGTAATCATCTTTTAACTGAAAGTTTATACCCTTTGACCATTCACTCTTCCTATCCTCATCCCCTGACCCTGGCAACCACCAATTTATTCTCTGTTTCAGTGAGAGAACTCATAATTTCTCAAGGCCAGGTTGGATGGGATTAGGAAGGTCTACTAGCCAAATTCATTCATTTATTCACTCAAACTCTTTAACTCATTCATTCAAAAAATAATTTTCAATAGAGATAATTTCTTCTCTGAGGGAGCTTACATTTTATTGGAATAGCCAGATATTTAATAGCTAATTTATAATTTATTATTTCATTAATATTGTGATTAAAGTCTATAGAGAGAAATATAGAGTGCGCATGTGCACACTTCCATCTGGGAAACATTGAAGAGAGACTATATTTTTGGGAGAGAGCACAAGTTCAGTTTTAGAATGTTTAGAATGAGGCTGTTGGGCATACAGATTTGGATCTCAAATGAGGGATTTGCTTAGGAGAGATATTCGAGAGCAAACACTGTATGGTGTATGTTATTGCTACCTTGGGTGTGGATGAAAGTCTGAAGAGGATATAAAGTGGAAAAAGGCCCATGTTTGTGGCCTGGGATACTCCAGCATTTGAAGATGAGAAAGAGACAATGAAGCAGCAGAGAGCACCATGAATCAGAAACATGAGTAGAAATCTAGTAGAGTGTCATAGGAGTCAAGAGAAGAAAGTGTTTCAAGAAGGACATAATATATAGGGTTGAATATTGCCAAGAGGGCCATTTTATTTAGTGTCATTACAAATGTGAGACTAAAGCAAGATTATAATGGATAAAAACCAATGGAAAATGAGGAAATTGAGGCAGGTAACATACGCAAATTTTCTGAGAAGTTTGGCTATAAGGGGAGCCAGTTCTGTCTCCAGACAGAGAAGAAGGATTAGTTTGAGATTTGAGTTGGTCATAAAGACATGAAGAAGAAGCTGGAAGAAGCTCACATCTCATGGGGGCTTCATGAACAAAGGTGCCAACATGATAATTGTGCTTTGTCAAGATGAACGGCATCAGGCGGTGAGTCTGACTTTGGATAGAATTATAAGGGCCCTAGAGGACCCGTAGAACCAGGGGCTCCTAGAGGTGTCAAAGAAATGATTTTCCTCTTTTGTCACTATTTCTCACTATATATATATATAAAGGATATATATATATATCCTTTTGTCACCATATATATAAAGGATATATATATATCCTTTACTATCATAAAAGCCTTTGCTGAAAAATGCAAAGATAAATTAGACATGATTTCTACCCTCAGGAAGTAGAGATAAGTCACCTACATAAGCAGAACAGGTGATAGACAGTACTAAGTGTCCTAGGAAAGGTGCAGATCAAGTGTACTGCCTTCACAGAGAAGAAGTTCTCTTTAGTTGGGAACTCAAGAAAGGCAGCATATCTACTGAACCTAAAATATACATTCAAGTAAGGAGACTGCTCAGTAATGTCCCAGCTATATGTCAGATGTCTTAACTATCAATTTTTTTTCTGGATTGCAAAATCATTCCTACCAAAGATGGTTTGTTCTTGAATCACTACGAAACTCAATAGAGAACCAAACAGAAAACAACAACAACAACAAAAAC
Source organism: Pteropus medius (assembly GCF_902729225.1). Lineage (NCBI taxonomy): Eukaryota > Metazoa > Chordata > Mammalia > Chiroptera > Pteropodidae > Pteropus > Pteropus medius. The sequence goes on from NW_024346771.1 coordinate 1,613,110, forward strand.
AAAAAACCCTCCTTTGCCAATCCAGGGAAACATCTGCTATCTGCCATCTGCCACCCACTTCAGAGATGAGGGGAATTGGCCTATCCTGACTGAGCTATGGCTTCACTTAAGGCTTTCACCTCCATAACCAGGTCAGGCTGCTCTGTCCCAAGGAGCCCAGAAGGCCTGAGGGCCCTGTTGTAGATGAAGCAGGTTCTCAGATCTTATGATGCTAAATGACTCCTTAGGTCCATTCTACTTTACCTACCAGTCTCAAGACTTTGTTCTTTCTGTTTCATTGAGGGTTGGGGAGAAAAAGAGGATGAAGGAATCGGGTGGCTTGTAGGAATTAAAAATTAAAAAGCTGAAGTCCCACTCAGCTTTTCTATAGCGACAGATGAGCCTCTGTCCAGTTCCTATATCAGATATTTTGTACAATGAACTATGAAAATTACAGACTACTTGCCCTTAATCTTCTCTCCTCTGAAAGGAGTGGATGGTGACAAGCTGTAGAGGAAGGGGGAGGTTGTGTCCAATTATTTTATCTTTAAGTGGAAAGATAAGACTGGTAAGGGAATGGAATAAGGGTAGGAAGAGGAAAGTAATAAAAAGAAGGCTCATTGTCAAGGGCATAAGTGTATATGTTGAAGATGAGAAATCCTATGTCAGGACATTTGAACACTCAAAAATTTTGTTTGCAAGAGCAAACACCACGACAACCGCTCCCCCAATTTTCTATTCCTGGACTTTGCTCTCTTTTTAGTTACCAATCATCCTTGGAACTTTGAGTCTTCTCAAGGTACCTATCTGTCATTAAGTAGAGTGCTTTCTGGCCTTAGATTTTAAAAAGACTGTGGTAGGAATGAAAGTGCGAAAGGGGGAGGGAATAAACACTTGAATATTTGTTGAGTACCTCCTCTGAATTTTTTAAAGTTCTCCCATCTTTCCAATACACCAGTTGGGCAGTCATCGTGATTCTTATTTTATAAACAATAAAACCCAACAAGTGATAGACCTGAGATTTAAACACATGTTCCTTTGTACTGTTTGCTATTGGACACTAAGTAAAAAATTTAAGATATCTTTGCTTTGACTTTCCATATTAAAAAAGTTAAGCGAGCCTATTAATAAAGTTTCCATATTAATAAATTTAAGTGAACCTATTTCTCACGTACTTTACTGCCCATTTGCCTGTCAACTTGCCTCCTTCCTGGGCTTCCTCTGGAGGCTTCACTGACCTTTGCACTTCTGTACCAATTCCTGCTCCTACAGCAACCTGTGCAGTTACCTTCAGAGAGTCAAGCTTCCTTTCAGTAAAACACTTCAAGCTTCTTGGAGGAAACACTTCAAGCATGATTATAGAGAGGGCATAAGTTGCAATGCTGACATGCAGTAAGAGGTAGCGATCTACTGAAAGATGAACTACACACAGGTGAGAAAAAAAACAGGCATCCTGATTGCGCATCTACTCATATCTACTCTCTGAGAACATGCTGTCTCATTCAGGGGTCAAAGGGGATCATTTCTGAGAAGACTGAGAGGGGCAGTGGAGGCGGGGCAGAACTCAAGCCACACTCACTTAACGACAACCTCCCTTGCAAAGCTTTTCATCCTGTGCCAGCATCCTGAGATGTGTGGCCCCTAAAATTCTCTGAGTAATCTGAGCTCCTCTTCCTGGTCATCTCACCCACCGTCTCCTTTCAGAAAACAATGCTTAGTGCTCACTGTATATAATCACTGCTTTCTTGACACTATCCCTCTCTCAACTTGTATCTCCACTGTTCATCATCTGATGTGGTTTATAAAGTCTTTATGTCATCCAGGTCCTAAATTCCACTCATAGATTCTTTGTGTGCCCATCTTACCTGATTAATTTGAAGAGAGAAAGCACATCTGGGCTGTTCTGCCACCTGCTCTCTGTTTCTATCTACATTCTGTGCACACATTACTCAGCCTTGCTCTATAATAAGGGTCACAAAGATAAATCAGATGTGGCTTCTGTCCTCTAGGAGCTCACAGATTAGGAGAGATAAGTGATGTGTGTAAATAACTGGACTACTAAGTGAAAAATTACAGATTCAGTAAGAAAGCTAAGATAAAGTGGGATGGGGTTCAAGGGAGGAAGGAAGAACCACGGTATGGGAGAATAAGGCATTAGAGGTGAATTAATCTTTATTGAAGACAGATGGAGTCAGACATGAGTTGTGGTAGGAGAAAAAGAAACAGGGGTGGTCATTACAGAAAAAAGTGACATGGGCCACCAAAACAGGTGGGTGGTAATGCAGGAGATGTGGACAGTGAAATTTGGATAATCCAGTGCAATGGATTCTTCCAGTATATATAGCCATATATTCTAATTCAGTGGTTCTCAAATTTTGCTGCATATTAGAATAACATAGGAAGCTCTAAAAATTCTAGGCTATATTCCAGACCAAGTATATCAGAATTTCTGTGGGTGAGACCCAAGTATCCATATTTTTTAAAGTTCTCCCATTTTCCCAATACACAGCCAGGATCTAGAACAAGTATTCTAAGTCACCACATCTTGTCTCTGATATTCAGACTAATTACCTAGTGATGAGCAGGTCTGGAGCGGGGTCTGAGTTTCTGCAATTCTAATGAGCTTCCAGGTGGTACCAATGATGCTGGTCTCAGGCTATACTTTGAGTAGGAGACTCTAAATGAGGATGCTATTAACTAAGTAAAATCCCTCAGCCATTTGTGTGCATTCTGGCCCTGGTGGTAAACTCCTGAAGGAGGCAGCACTTTGAATTGACAAATGGAGCTCACTTAAGATGCAGTTGATACAGGCCCACATATGGATAAGCGCCTAATGCCTACTGCTTGGTGATTTGATCTCCCTGCTAATTTGTAGAAGAGTACAAGGATTGTTGAATAGCATGTGAGAATTCAAGGTGGTATTACCTGTCGGCTCCAATTTGGAGCTCTTTGTAGAAGAAAATGAAAAAAATGGTGAGGGAGAGGGAGTGGAAGAACGTCTCACCCACTAAAATCTAAAATTTAACAGAGCTCCGTATGCCAGTGATCTGCCCCTCCACAGAGACTTCTTTCCTAGGTACAGAGACCCACCCTTCCCTGACATGGGGAAAGAGCCATGTGATTGCTTTGGTCTCATATATTTGAGACTGGTCATTGAAAAGTCCTACTGAGTTTTCAAGAGCAGTAAAAGGAATTATCAAGCTTCTATTTTTAAATATATATTTTAAATGCTAGCAAAAATTGCGTGTTCATTAAAGGAATACTGTGCTGGTTAAATAAAATAACAAGTTTCTTTGCATTGGGCTGAACTACATCAACTCTGAAGCTCTGACTGGTGGTACAAATGTGTGTGTGTCTGTATGTGTGTGCGTGTGCATACACATATATTATACACAACACACATATAGTTTTGGTTAATGACAAGTAAGAAAGCTTGTGCAAAATATCTCAAAGTATGAAATTCATCCAGGCTAAAGCAGCAGGAGAGGAGCCTGCTGCTCTGTACCTGCAGGCCCTTAGCTACTGCTTTTCACCTCTAAAAACACATGCACGACTGTTACCAAATTTGCTTTCGCCCTTCCTGAGAACTATGCAAAATCAAGGTCCACTGACTTTTTTCCAAATTTATTTTACCATCAAGTGCATAAAATCGCAGATAAAATAACTGCTACAAGACCTTAGAAGTCTACCCTCCACCTCATAGCCTTTGCTCTGGCACTTATCCTCAAGTATAAAACTGAAACATTGTTTGTAATCAGTTGTTTATATTGGGGGAAAATATAACGAAAATTATTCAACTGAGAGCCCCCTATTTAAATATATAGAAACTGTGACCCATCCAGGTTAATGGCTTGGTCAAAGTCACAAAGAACTTTTCTGTTGGTAACAGAACTAAGATCCAAATGCCAATTTTCTCCTAAAGTGATTTCACCAAAACTGGCAGTTTCCACTGACTGCTGCCTGGGATCTCAGCAAAGGAAATAAAACCTGGGATTTGAATATAACTTGCCTAATTTATTATTCCCAGAAAAAATTTCCTTCCTTTCCATATTCTCTAAAGCATATTTATGTTCTTCAGCTGTACTATTTGGAACCCTAAAGCCAACTGCTGGCTGCAATAGAATGTAAAGTTCAAGAAAGTGCAACTCTCTGGATTTACCCCAGTTAGATCGATTTTGCAGCAACTAGCAAGCTCATAAATAATTTAGATGTTAGAACACATTTAGCTCAAATTAAGATGTTACACTATTTACTGTTTGATTGATCTCTTTAAAATATATTATCATTATTGGTGACAAGGTAGAATGAACAATTTATCTTGTGAGTGATGAAAATCAAACATTAATTCCTTGCACTGATTCTTATTTTTCAACTATGTCAATATATTTTTGAAAACTTTTTGATCTAGAATGGAGAGCTTCAAATGGCCTGTTTTGCTTATGATGCATGTAATACAACTTGTTGCTAGAAATTCCTTTGTAGTTGTAAAGTGAACTTTTATATTTCAAATCACTTTTCAGAGCAGATAGACTGTTCTCATGGGCTTCTCTTCCAATAACAGAATTTATTTACTAATCAAATATAGAAAAAAATCACCAAAATGCATTAGAGAACAAGAAAACTATAAAATATTTACTCGTATTAAGCAATTATTCCCTTATAGATTCTGAGCTTTGAGATCACTGCTCCTGTTCCTCACCACCCCAGCAACATAAGTATCTGTTAAAGAAGTTCACTTGGTTTACTAAATCTTTTTACTCCCCAGTGTCCCTGGCATAATATTAACTGACCAGACTCCATGACTAGATGTACATGGGGCCAGCTTGACCCATTTATGGAAACATTTCCAACAATCACTCAGTCATCTGGTCTATATAACACCAGAAAATTGATATAACTTATTTTTCATCTGTTCTCTTGCTTCCTATCTAGTAACTCCCATCCACCTGACATATGGACTGACTTTACACATTAGGCATTGAACTAAAATATAGACAGTTCTGCATGTCCCATGTGGTTTGAGTTGAATGGGCTTTGAACTCAGCTGTAAGATAGATCCTGGTGGCATGAACCATCTGCAGATGAAGGCTAAGTAAATGGGCCAAAATTTAATGATTTGATTTCTTAAGAGCTCTATTCCTGTGGAAGACAAAGCACCTGCTATTATTAACTGTGATTTCATCTTTAAGGTTACAACTTTAGAAGGAATAGTGCCTTCTTTATAAAAATGAGATTCAGAGGAAGAAAAAAGAATCAAGATTATTTATTAATCCATACAATACATTTTTAATTAAGAGCCTACTATATGCCAAGCATTCTGCCAGGCACTGGGCACAAAATGAAAAAAAGATAATGAGCAGTCTGTTTTAGTACATGGAGAAGTAAACAGAGTTTCAAGCTAATGTGATAAGTGCCTGCCAACTTATAGCTCTCTGACCATAGGCAAATTATCTTTATCAACTTTTCCTCAGTTTCCTTGTTCATAAAATGGACATGATAATAGTACCCTCTTTGTGTTATTACCAGAGCATTATTGCTGAATGATCCAAGGGGTTCTTTAGTTCTTCTAGCTATCACTTTTGTTGGGAAGCACAAAAGACTATTTAGAATTAATACCCCCCTCAGAGAACAAGTGAATTCTGAAAGCCTCAGATGTGGAGCTGTCAAGAGAAGCCTTTAATAAATTGTTTTCAACATAGAAACATACATTTACATCTAGTTGCATTTTAGAAAGTTGCCAAGACCTCACTGGAAAGAATAATCTGCTTCAAACGATTCCTCATACGGGATCGAATGTCAGCATGGCACGCATCAGAGAGAACCCTACTCTCGACGCCACCACATCCAATCTCAGGTCTGCCTGAAAAAAGTGGGTGAGTAGCCAAGCAGAAAATGGTGAAGGCAAGATTGCCAGTAAGTCACAAATAGCTTAATAGGGTTAGTCACCCACATAATGAAAATATTCAAACTAATATTCATATAGATAAAACCATGAGAACTACACAGATTAACTAAATATTAAACTAAGTAGAATTCAGAGCCTGCTATATGCTGTTAGGCACAAAAGCTGATTGATCAGTCATATGGCCAGATCACGAGGAACCTACAGAACAAAGAAAGATTCCTGTAGAGATTACTAACAACTATTTATCCATACCATTAACGTTTACCCATACCATAAAAGGAAAAGAAAAACTTTAAGCTGTACCTTGTACAACCCAACCATTTATTCTATTCTTTACTCCCTATAATCAGTAATTTTTCATAGACGCAAAGAAACAGATATTAATCCAATTCATCAAACACTTGGGGTCTCATTCTCTGACTCTGAGAGGAGACCACGCTCTGTCTATGGAGTGTTATTACTTCTCAAATAAACTTTCCTTTGTCTTTAACTATGGCTCACGCTTGAATTCTTTCCTATACGATGCCAGGGGCCCTTTCTCAGCATAAGGCTTGAGTCCCCACTTGGGAGTGGGGAGGATTTGCTCTGTCCTGCATCATCTCCTAAAATACAGAGGGGTTAGAAACATACTAGTTGGATGAGAGATGTATAGCCAAGTTTGTTACCTGAGAGAAGGCTAAGAAGCAACTTGGCATCCAGAGTTTAGAACTGAAGGTGGTCATAAGAAAGAGAGAAAGAGAATTTAATTTATGTTTCTCCAAAAAGCCAGGGAGAAAAGAGGTGCGTGGGTGAACATTACAATGATTATCCTGTTGAAAAACTGTCCAAAGAATGAGGTGGAAATGCACTATTGTGGGAGGTAGTGAGTTTCCTTCCCTGGAGGAATTTAAACATTCCTTAAGTGTTCTATAAAAAGGATACTGATGTGCTTGAGAGAGTGAATTTGGAGAATGAAACTCAATAACTTTTAAGGTGATTTAGACCTCTAAAACTTTACGAAAATCTGAGGAAAAAATAAAACCGAAGGCCAAGAGTGGAAGATGGAAAACTTTCTAATTGACGATACTTTCTAGCATTTAGTCAGTTATCAAAGTAAAAATAAAGACAAGTTTGACAAGACCTAAAATCTGGCACCAGGAACTGCTTTTATTAAACAGCACCCTTTCCCAACATGACAGCTACTTCTTCACAAATGTATAGTTTGGGATTAGAATGTGAACAGATGAAATTATCCTTGTATGTGTTAAATACTTCATTCAACCTTCTCTTGAGATGGGAGGAGGCATTCACAAAATTCATTTAACTCCCCAAGACAGCCAAACAACTCATTTTTTCTTTCCCAGATGGCCCTAAACAGGATGTCTAGCAGCCCCTCTACCATATCTAATAGCAAGGGTTCTGTTCTGGCTTATAGGAGGATCTGCAGGCACTTCAAACTCACTAGCTCTGACCCTGAACACAGTATCTTATCTAGAACACTGGTGTTACTCCAGCGTCTCTTTTCTTAGTAAAGATGCCAACTTCATCCAGAAAACTGAAGGTCATCTTGGACACATCCTTACCTTATCACTATGCCCTTCCTCATATGCAATTTATCTCTAGACTGAGATTTTACTTCTTGAATTGGTTTCAGATACATCCACTATCTAGTCCAGGCTAATACCACATCTCCTCTGGATATTTCTATGCCTGCTTAAATGGTCTCCTTTATCCCCTCACTTTCCATCAATGTGTATCCAGAATAATTTTAAAACACAATTGACCATGAATTTCCATGCACAAAACCTTTTCATGACTTCCCATTGCTCTTAGATTAAATATCGAAATATTTGTTGGTGGTTATTCCTTTCCAGATCCATTCTCATCCTTTCCACCCTGCTCTATGCCCCAAGAGGCTGACCTCTATGAACTCCATCAATGGACTCTTAGTCCCTAGTGTTTAGTTAGATTTGACCAATGGGGATAAAAGGACACTGGCAGGAGATTAGATTGTAAGAGAAGGGTAAGTTTGGGGTACTTATTCTATTTTTCTTTCAGTTCTCTCCCTTCAGGGTCTATATGGGCTCTCTTTGTCCTTTCAGCAAAGGTCAGAGCTCCATTCAGTTGGTCCTGTCCACACAGCTCTCTCTTCAGGTCCTAGTACCACTTCATCCATTTCCCCTTCAGATAATGATGTCCCATTACTAGCCCTGAGAAACTGGATTACTCCTTATGTATTTTCTTTGTATTGCCCACATCTTTTAAATATTCATAAAACATCATCCTTTCAAGGTAACTATTCTGGACCCTTCTGCAAGAGTCAGCTGTGCCTAATAGAAATTTAATGATGGCTATACATCTTTGTAGCATTCACCATCAAATAAAATGATTAATTCATGTAAGTGATTGTCTCACATCTGTCTTTCCTGCTAAGATGAGGGCATGGACCATCTCTATCTTAACCATCCCCAGGTCCCAAGAGCACCTACACATAAGTGCTCAACAGCTATTTATCAAATAAGAGTAAAGAAGAGAGAGAGATAGAGAGAAAGGCCAAGGCAGGATTGAAAGTGCCCTGGTCAGAGTTACCAGAACCATCACAAACCAAGGACTCCCACACTGCAAAGCTGAGAGGCAAGGGCAGCACATATTGTCCTTTCATTGTTAGAGCAAAACTGGAGGAGGTATGATGTCAAAAAATTGTTTGGCAGGATACAGTTCACAAAGAAAATTTTAAATTAAATATATTTTTCAAAATGTGAGTTTTATTCCCAAAAGATTAAGTCATTTTCTATCTCACTGCATACCAAGCCACCACAGTTCATAACAGCTTGGCTGAATTTGACATAGGTATTATCTTGAGCTATTTTCATAAGAGAAATGGTAGTTTTTCTTCAAGACTCAAATGCTATATTTTTAGAAAAATCACATACTTAATTTCTTATTCAGTATTATCTGTTAATTATCAGTTCACATCAAAGAGATACTTAAAATGTATCATCTCGGACTCCTGACACATGGAGAAGAGTGACTACCATTGGCCTGGAAGCCTGTGCAGAGCTCAGGCAAGTCTCTCCTGTTAGAGGTTGTGAGAACCAAGAGAAGGAAGGATACTCACAAAAAAAGCATCCTAAGGCAGGGGTCTCTAATCCCCAGGCCAAGACTAAAACTAGTCCATGGCCTGTTAGGAACTGGGCCACACAGCAGGAGGTGAGTGGAAGGCAAGCAAGAGAGAGAAGCTTCATCTGTATTTGTAGCCACTGCCTAGTGCTAGCATTACCACCTCAGCTCCACCTCAGATCATCGGGCATAGATTCTTATAGGAGTATCAGTCCTTGATGCCTAAGGGAGTACAAAATCAGAGTTAAAATATCAGCCCAGAATGGGGTTTCCAGTTCAAATGGTGGTAAACGAAGTTTGAGGCAAAACAAAACAAAAAATTAAACAAAAAAACAAGTAAGATAATGACCAAGGGGGAGGTAGTAAGGAAAGGAATATCCCCAGGTAGAAAGAAAGAAAGGAGAGATAATTCTATAGTCAAAATGTAGGAGGTTGCTAAAGTCCTTTGCGTGGCTCTTTTGCTGTTGGCTTGGGTGTCTGGGAGGTCTGTGGGGGACAATGGCAATATTTTCACTGACCACAACTGGTGAGACCAAGAATGGGGCAAAGGAAGACAGGCAAGAGATGAGGAAGAGAGGACTACAAATGAATCACCATCTTTGCCTGCTTCATAATCTATAGCTCTTAGAGATAAAACCTCCTCTGGTGCTTCCCAGAGTGGGTATACCATGGTGGAGTCCTCTCCAGAACATCAGAGATGTCCTTACACTAAACATCACCTTATGCAGGTATCAGCACTTCTCTAACTCTAAGGTGCAGACCAATCACTTAGGGATCTTGTTAAAATGAAGACTGATTCAGTAGGTCTGGGATGGGGTCTGAGATTCTTAATTCTAATAAATTCCCAGGTGATATGGATGTGGTCAACAGGCCATACTTTAAGTAACAAGGACCTAAACTACACCCAAGGTAGTCATTATTCAATGTACGGTATCATCTGGGCATGGCTTCTCTCGTTCATTCTTCATCTACCACAGAATTCTGGCTGCTGAGTGGCAGTTGAATACCTTTAAAATGGTTAGGATTAATAGCTAATAGTAAAATATTACACAAAAAAATTCAGAATATGAACTTCTCTTGGAAGATAAGTTCTAGCAATGTTGGACCACTGTTCCCACGTGGAAACAATTCACTGGAACAGAGTAGTGGCTGGCTGCTTGCTTTGGGTGGGGTTTGCACTTACGACTTTGCCACAGTCTGAACTACCCTTACATCTAGGCGGCTTCAACCTTTTACATCCCCTGCCTCATCCTTCTTTTCATTTGTGTTTGTGAATTCTGATATATTAGTTTGAGCTGAGATGCACCTCATTTATTTGAAGAGTATTCTGCTTCCAGTAAAGTATTTCTAGTAATCAACACAATTCTCCATTTTGGAGAGCTACGTCACTGACATTGAGGATGGAAACAAGTTAAAAAACAAACAAACAAAAAAACAAAAGAAACATTTTCTATTGCAAGATGGCCTTATCTGTTTGCAGATAAGGAATGAAAAAATGAATAGTTGAATAAACAATGGTGGGATTGGTAGGTCCACACTTCACAATGTGGATGCAATATTCACAAGTGGTAAGAATTAAGTAGCTAGTCATGTTCAATTACAACTGAAGGATCCAGATGGTTTTGAAAAGTTCAAGCCACAAAAGTTGAAGATCAAATAGGTCATGATGAGTTAAACAGGAGAGAAAATAAAGACTGAAGCTAAGAAAAAAAAAAGAAGAAGATAGTGCATCCCACCTAGGCCATTTCTTAGAAATTGGCAAGTTTTAGAAGCCTCTGACTTGAAAACATTAAAAACAAAAAAGAAACATTCAGAGAGAATAACATAAAGCTGAAATGATTTCTTTTTCCTCCTTGCAATCTTTGGATGTGCAATCTCGCCTACTGGTTTGATTTGCACTGTTTACTTAAATTTTTTTTTCTGTTGTTCTTACATATTTCTCTCTCCCACAAAGATGATTTTGAGAAGAAACTCGGGGGAAATGTTTTCCTTGCACAATTCTTTCATGTTTTTGTTGAAACAGTATCTGTAACACTAACAAAGTCCTTTCAGAGTGAACATTTCTGCACTCATTTATGGAATTGAGAGGTTTGAGTGAAAGGCACAGATGTCATGTACTGGAGGGACTGGATCAGATTGTCATGCCCCTGCTGTACCAGCACCTCTCATCTGGAGCTGAATCCTTCAAGGAGTGAAATGTCTGGATTCCAACACTTTCCCAGACCATCCAACTTACCACTGCATAGGAAGGTTCTGCTGTGGCCCTTGAGCCCTTTATAGAACCCTTATGGGTGACCCAGGCCCAGTTTTGTAGCAGCTCACCTGGATCAGCCCACCCAGGTGGTATCTCATGGACTGAACACGTCCTTTTCTTTGCTCCTTCTGTCAAAAATTATTAATCACGAATTCCATTCCCTTAGGACCCTGATTTATGAGCTGTAAAGTGACAACTGAATACAAAGAAAAAAACACTTGGCTCATAGCCAGAAACTCTGGATTCAACTATAAGCACTGCTATTGAGTAGTTGCTTAACTTAGCATAGTTAGCCTCTCAGAATATCAGTCTCCTCTAAACAATAAAGATAATGATACCAGCCTGGAGGGATGTTATGCTTGTACATAGTAGGCAAGTCAACAAATGGCTGTTGAATCTTAAACACATTTTGAAAAATCCATACTACTGTGTTCATGGACATTAACTTCTTAATGTGTTTTTTAAATGCATGTTTGCTTCTTTATACAACACAACACACAATTACTGAGGTTTTAACTGTGGGAATTTGTGTTCCATGGTGGATACAGGACTCAGATTTTCCTCATGCAGACTGGTGACTTAGCATCCTCTATTCAGTGAGATCTTTGGGGCAAGACTTGTAGCTCCCTCAAGGTACTTCCATTCCTGTGGGGAGACATCTGGGCTGCACCAGTCCGTGGGCACAAAACGCATAGGCATAATGCTTGATGATAAGGTAAACTATAGATTTAAACTCTATTTTGCTTGGGAAAAAAGTCTCTTTTTCTTATATCTTTAATAAAACCTGAGATGAAGCCATGTGACCACAATATACTTGTTACCTTTCAAACAAACCCTTTCAGGAATGAGAAGAATTAGTTAAAAAGATAGCAATTTGGATCTTCAGCTTTTTATTACCTTTGCACCAATTAATCTAGTTACTATTTCACTTGCATATTTGCTTGTTTTTCCTATCAGTGAGATGGTGAGAGTCTTAATGATGTGGAAGACACTAGTACTGGAAAATACCAAAGTCCATTTTTACCCCAAAATAAAATATATGCAAATATGCGTGAAGTTCCTTGCTGAATAACATGTAAAGCTAATAAAATTGCATTTTAGTACTTGCTGTTTCCTTTATATGGAATACCTTCTGTCTCCGCCACTCTTAAGCTTCGATATCTAAAAGAATTCTACTAGTTCTTCAAGTCTCAATTCAGGGGCCACTCTCTTTGGGAAGCCATTTATCGTAGGTCTTCCAGAGTAGCATTCTCTCCTTCCTTCTCCTATGCATGATTACATGGCAGATGTAGTTTATTCTGTTATTTGTAACATTTGTTTACTTATTGTAATTAGGAAGTAGGTGCCCTAGGGAAGGAACCATAAGTAATTCTTATCTTTAATACCTAGCACATTGCCTGGCATTAAATAGGTGCTGAACAATTGCTTGTTGAAAACATTTATGATAAATGAAAACAAACAAACAAACAACACTATGGTAGTAGTATTGAACTATGACCAATCCCAGTCCTGCGTAGGTCTTCTTGTCATTCTGGAATTCATCAGCTGATGTGTATGGAGGCCCAACATGGTAATCCTTTTTGCACGTCAATTTTCAATCAGAGAAACTGAGGACCCCCTGTACACGGGGATTCCTTGAAGTTGCCTCTTGAAAAACTGCTTCTCCTATTGCCTAATAATTATTTAATTAAATAATGAATCTACTTTTTGTCTCATACTTGGCTATAATTCCTAACCCTAATAGCTGGCAGCATTTTTAAAAGGCTCCGGCTAAATGTGCTAAATTAAGCCCAAGTGATATTGTAAAGATTCTAATACACACACACGCGCGCGCGCGGGCATGCACACACACACACACACACACACACACACACACACAAATGTGCCACTTTTGAGTTCTTTATTGAAATTAAGAGGCAAATATTCCTAGGGTTTTATCCATACAGCTATACAAATGACAAATAATTTGAAAGATCAAGACAGATTTCTACCTAGGCCCAGGGTTTTTCTTTGCTGCTCTTTTCCTGGCAGTCATAGTCAGGACTAACTGTGAGGTTGGAGGCCACCTGAGGAGATTATGTTTGGCCACCAAAGCCTCAGGCCTCACTTGCTGAGGAAAGAACAAATAAGCAGGTGCAGAGTTTTATTTTATTTTTTTAATCCAACCCAGACATACAGAGGTGTTAAGAAACCAGGCTCTCCTGCTGGTATAAGCCTGCTCAAAATGTGTACTAGGCCTATAGGTGTCCTGACACACTCTTTATAACTGCAAAGAGCCAGTGTCGCTTTCCACCTCCACCTTTTGTTGCTTCCAACAGTCTCTTAGCTTCCCCATTCCTTCCCACCTCCCATTTCCCTGTCCTTGAGGAACACATGTAGCCTTCAATAAGAAAATGGGCCGAGTATTAAAAAGTGTCTTCCTAGGTTCTCATGTTCAAGTCTCTTTTCTAGATCCAGTTTAAGGAGGCAACATTTTGAGTAGATAAAAATGTTGGCTCTCTAGATACAGTAAGGACAAATTTAATACTTTGAAGCTATGACCCACGTAGAGTTCATTCCTTAAAGATTTTCTTTGAGCCTTATGTTAGTTAAAAGAACAAATTTCAGATTACCAGATAAATTTTTTGTACCCTAAAAAGGTCTCTACCAATTGCTCTTAAAACCCCACTCATATCTCCTACCTATTGCAATCATGTGCCACACCCTCAAGGAGTGAGGAAAGGAGCTATATGACAAGATCAAGTCAGAAACCCCTCATGTGGGTAGATAGAGGGAGAAGAAATGCTTGGGACTTCCATTTCTTAGTTTTTTCTTTTATAGCATGGTGTAAAGAAACATTTAAAAGTGGTATGTTTTTACTCTCTAAACCTGGGGATGCCTGTGAAAGTGCAGGGAGGGAATTCCTGGAGAAGATAATATAAAGAGAGTGGAGGGAAAAGGCTGGAGGCATGCCCCAATAATCATTCCCAGGTCCCAGGGAGAGGCATTATTACCATGGGTTGTGGAGCTGGGTAAATTTCAGCCACTCCATGGCCCTAACACCCTCTTAGGTGGAAGTGAGGCACAAAATCAGAATGGTGGTGGTTGTAAGGTTTAGTAGTAGTGGAGTCAGAGAAAAGAGCAGGGGAAATTGAAATCCCCACAAATAGCAGCTCAGAGCAAGGATAGAAAGTGACCTTTAATACAGAAGGTCGGATGGACATCAGACAAAGGCAAATGAAGAGCTTAGCAAAACATTATTTTTAACAGAAGGTTTGCTTTTGTATCTCAGCAATATGAATAGTCAGTATCTAAAACAAAAGTATTTTATTGAAAAATGGACTTTAAGAAGATTTTTGTAAGCCAAAACGATTTTTTTAATTGAAGAATGATAGCAGTATCATAATAAGTTTCAAGGAATTTGGTGAATGACAGGGTGGGGTGGAATGGGGAAATAAAGTGCAATCTTGCCAGATGTAAACCTGGCAATACTCTCCTTTCTCCTGAATTCAACAGTTTCTGGCAGGTTGGAATTAGTCTTCACATCAATAAAAATTGATAGTACACTTTAGGGCCAAGCCAGTGTACTGAAGGTCGGGTTTCCTCTGAAGCCCACACAAACTCAAGCTTCCCTCTATCTCTATGTGGTCAGAAATCCTCTAGCCTAACTTTCTTTTCTTTTTGTTCCCCTTTCTTGAGAAGGGGACATTTTCTTTTCATTCTCCAACACCTCTCAAATTTCCTTTTCATTTTGTCTTCTAATGAATGTGGCCACTAAATACTCTCTATGCCACATTTTCCAAGACTATTTCCTGTTTATTCACCCATTCTCTATTCCTAAGGCTCAATTATTTTTAATAATTGGTATTTTAATATTTTCTGAGTACAAACAGGGTTCAGGACACCAATGACTTGGCTGTCTCTAACTCTCCATTTCATGTAATAATGAGTTCTTGTGTAATCCTTACCCCATATCATCAGTTCTAGCTATTGTTAATTCTACCTATTCTTTTATACAACTTTGAAATTGTAAATCCCTCCCCGCTATTTCTCCTGATTGGGGTTTGATGACTACTCTTCACTTCTTCCTCTCTAGTCAACCCGACAGGCTGATTGAACTCTGGTACTCCTACAGACAAATAAACCCCACAACACAAAACTCTGCTCTGAGTTTCAGCAACTGCCTTCTTTAGGTGATAAAAATAATGTGTCCCTGGATATGTGATGGATGGAACAAATATTGCTTTTAAAAATCAACAAATTAGGAAGCAGAAAACAACAACAATTGTGTTCCTAAAAAGCAAGGTCAGGACAAAAATTTGATCAGACTCCTGTACATAGAGTTAGAGGCTAAACTGGAAAACCAGGTGTCCTGGGTAAAGGGACACAAACCTGCCACTGCCTTAAGTTTAAGTCTGTCAGGTGAGGATGGTGATGGATGGGATCTCTACATCTGGTATACAAGTCCCTGGGGATTTTGGACAGAAGAAAATTTTCATATTTTTCATGTTAATCCAAAAGATGGAACATTTTCTACTGAGAAGGCTAGAACAGTGTGTTGGTGGCCTTAGGGAAAATGTGTACTTCAATGACATTTTCAGCACTGTCAGAGTGCTGATTGTATACTGGACATAACTCACAGGAAGCACAGTCTCTGAATAAGTTTGGATTTACTGCAACTGTGGGACTTTTTAATAACCAATTGAGGATTGAGATGAATCATAGAGATCTCCACCTTCCATAAAAAGTCCTGAGTAATTGGGGGAAGAAATGAATAGTAAGAAAAGAAGCTGCCTTCTTGATTATAAGGCAAACAAAGACAAAGGCCTAGAGTTATAACATGACAAAAGAGGAACAAACTTTAACACTGTCTGGCACATAGCAAGATATTCAATAAATATTTGTTGACTGATAAGTAGGGATTTAAAAATAGTTTCTGAGTACTTTGAGAAGAGGATACAATTGTCTAAAATTTTATTTCTAAGCAAAATAGCTCAAGTATAAAACTGCATTTCCAAATATAAAAGGTAAATAATAAAAAAATTGCATTATAAAATGCTTTCTCTAAAAATTCTACTTGGAGCATCAGTGGAATCATTGTTACCTCAATGTCAAAGACCTGATGTGTTGTCCCATTTGAATTATAAACATTTTAATCATCAACATTTAAAATTAAAATATGTCCCCATCCATACTGCATTAGTCTATGAGGTCCAAAAATTCTTTAGCCACTCTTTAGGCCTGACTATTGTTTCTCTCACTATTTTTAGATTACTCTTTAGGGAATTATTTTCTATTCACTATCAAGACAAAAAGCTTCTGCATCTATCCTGCCAAAATTTTATGGCCAGCAGGGCTCACCTTTTATAACAAAGCATATCTTGGCTCCAAATGTATACAGTAAAAAAAAAAATACAGCTGAGAAAATAAAACAGATTAACTTACTGAGTGCTCTCCTTTCATAGATAAAAAAAATGCTTTTGACAATGACCCATGTGGGTGCTATTACTTTTACTTACCACTATGGAATCTGTTCCCATTAGATTATTTGTCTATGTCAACAGATTTGATGACCTAGCTAACATTAATTCATTTGACAAACAGTTATTGGTGCCTATTTTGTGCCAGGCACTGTCTAGATTAGTCACCATATCCTCATGCCTGCTAAATCAAAGTTATCATCATGCTTTCCTATATTTCCTCACAGATTTTATTTCTTCTCTATGTTCTGCATATTATATTGTCTCTTAAAGTTGTTTATAGCTCTCCATTTTTTAATAGGTGAAGCTGTTATTAAACAATTAACAAAAGACAACCACATTTCTAAGGACTGTGACTATTTGGGGCTACACACTCAGAGGAGAGTGTGAACAGAATAACATGCTGCTATCCTCTTGAGAATTTATAGGCCAAGAAGAGACAACCATTTAATAAGCAAATACATGGTGACCACTTGTGGTTAGAATGGTAAGAAAATAATAATATCAGTGATGGAGAATAAATTGGAGTGGGATGGAGGCAAATGGAAGGAGAAATGAAATAAAGCATCATTTAAGCTGAAATCCGAAGAACAGGGAGAAGGAAGTCATGAGACTCTGGAAGAGGATCATTGAGGTAGGAGATCAGCATGGTCAAAGACCTCCAGGCCAGAACTGTAGCATCTTCTGGGACCCAAAAGGAGTTTATCAAAGTGGACAAAGGGGAGAGTGGGTCAGGCGAGTTTGAAGAGCAAGGCACAACCTTGTCAGCTATGGAAAGGTATTTAGATTTCATTTCACGAGCTATTTCATTTATGCTTTTCTATTAAAAATCCACAAATCCTATTTTGTGTTTCAGCTGTAAATATCTTAGTTTGTGTTTAATCTGTAATCTAATCATGGAAAGGTATTTAGATTTCATTTCACGAGAAGTCACAGGATGATTTAAAGTGGGATGGGAGGTATGTGATCCAAGTTACATTTCAGAAGATTGTTGTGGCTCCTGAGTGGAAATGCAGATGTCACAAAGGAGGCCCTCATTGTATTCAGGTAAAGAATGTTTTGCTGGGACTTGGGAAGTGACAATGAGAATGGGGAGAGGAGAAGATTAGAGATATATTTAGAAGGGAGGCATAACTCCACTGAAATAACTTCTGATTTATTAGGTAAGGGGATGGATGGAAAAAATCAAGAAATACTCTCAAGGTCTAGCTTTAAAAACTTGATGGATTATATTTCCAATAACTGATATAGTGGAGATATTTTGCTGGTGAAATGAGTTGAAATGTCATTTGGTTGTGTTACAATTGATACTATCTGATTGTCTTCTTACAATGTAATATTTATTCATAATCTGGTCCCTGATTACAGATTTAGGGTCCTCTCCTTCCCTTCTTGACTCATGTGTGCTGTACCAATACTTAATTCTCTCTACTGTCAGGCAGTCCACTGGCTCATGCTTAATTCTCTCTACTGTCAGGCAGTCCACACCCTGGCTCATGCTCTTCCCTCTGCCTGGAATTCCCTCCATTCATCACCTGGCTAACTCCTTATTTTTAAAACTTACCTTTTGTGTACATCCCTAAGGAAGACTTCCTTAACACCCAGCCTTAAATAAGTCATGCTGACTTTTCAGAAAGCTCAGTAGAGGGGGTAGAGAGGGGAGGTAGTTTTTAAGATACTATAGGCTGTAAATGACACCCCCCCCCCAACAAAACAAAACAAAGCAAAACAAAACAAAACAAAGAAAAAACAACCTTGACTCTTTTGGTAATTTTTCAGCTCTGGCCTTTTCACATGGTTAGCATAGACTACTTCCTTTGTAGTCAGAAAATGGCTGCAGCATCTTGTTCCAGCCATTACACAACCTTCAGAAATGAAAAAGTTATCTCACCTTAAGATAGAGAAAAACTTTCCTAGAAGCACCCCCCAGAGACTTCCCTCTCAAACCTCATTGGCCAGAACTAGTTCATATGCCCAACATACCTCTGGCTGGGGACCTGGTCACACGTATAGGGATTAATTTTTGATCTAGGGAAGAGGTCATCATTTTCATGTCAGTAATAAGGGGATGCTTAAAAAATAAGAGTTCTAGTAGCAAGGAGAAGGAAGAGAGGATTCTGAGTAGATATCTGCTCCCCGAGTCTAAGTTCCCAGTTGATTCTCTTACTCAATATACATACCCAAACGAGGTTGGATTTGAGTTCTATTACTCCTTCCTGGGCCTGTGCAGGGTTTATAAAAGGATGAGGACAGTGTTCCTGCTTATTATCAGTCTTCACTTCATTCCCTCTATCTCTCAATTCTCTAACTCCACAGCTTATTCTCACCCAATTTCTCCTCTGTAGGCTCAACCTCATAATGTGTCCTCAGTCATACTTCTAAGCCAGAAAGTACTTGGATATACCTGTCCCTATCTAATATCAAGTATTCTTATTGTAAAAATAATCTGGGATGCAGTGCTCCACAGTGAACATGAAACTCTTAAGATGTGACCAAATTACCCTTGCTGTATCCCTGACCCAGGTTATGTCCTTGGTACCTGAGTGTTAGTAACCCCTGCCCCCTTCTGAACCGATCCTATTATGTCTTTTGCTCAGGTCATCTTTGAAACAATCCTTTCTTTCCAGGTGGTAATATATTCCCATGATCTGTTTGCTTCTACCAATCTCCAACTGCCAAAAAATGTGAGACATCAGTTGAAATTGTACACTAGTGGCTCCTTTAAGCATCTCTCTTGCCTACCATCTGTTCAGATATAGCAATATGTCCAGGAATTGCCTTGATATCTTAGTCTGGTTCACTCTCAGTGCATGACCTCCCCAACAGAGTTTATTTACATGGCTTCTCTTCCTGAGGATTGGATCTGCTCCAGGAACCCTGTGTTGGTTACTGAGTAGGGGCTGTCACTGGATGTTTACTGGAGCATGTGTCATTGATTGAGAGGATGAACTTGATTACAACAAAAGGCCAAAATCTCACACCCCAAAAGATAAGCACACTATGCCATGAATTTAAAATATTTTGCTTTGTCTGAAACTTGGTGGCAGTTTATGCTTTTCTATTAAAAATCCACAAATCCTATTTTGTGTTTCAGCTGTAAATATCTTAGTTTGTGTTTAATCTGTAATCTAATCATGGACAAAGTAGAGTCTGCAATGAATAATGGGGCAGCTCTTTGTCATTTTCACCCCCATATATTAGAGGTACCTAAAATACCATTAATGACCCTTTTCTCATAAGTGTAAGTGTGTATTAATGGTGTTAACCTCAAAGAAAGAGCAACATTGCTTCAGCTGCATGGTAAATGTCTCTGAGAGATCCATGGGAATTGTGAATGGGGATTTGAGAATTTGAGGACAGCCTCTGACCATTCAACTTTAACTTCTCATTTAAAAAGCCATCGCTTAAATGTTCGATATCTGATTTTAAAATAGACGGATCCACACTTTGATAGAGTCCATCTAAAAACTTCATTCACATCTTCCCCAGCCACATTCCCTGGTAATCCAAAGCACCGCTGAGCTATCTTCTCCGAAGAGCTTTTCTCATAGAAAACAACAGTGATCAGTTTGTGAGCTCCAGAGAAAGAAAATTTGGATCAGAGAAATAAAAAGTGATAAAATATGGCATGATTATCATGACAACGAGTTCAGTCAGAACACAGGGCTGTCTTAGATTGAATATGCTGAAGGATAACTAGGACTTGCAATGGAGAACCTGAGGCCAAAAAGTTGTCAAAACCATCAACTGACTTCAATCTCTGTAAGTAAAGACTGCACTTTGCCTTTCTATTTATATCATCTGGGTATTTGATTTTTTCCCCCCAAATAGTCCATTTCACAATCATTATTTCCTTTTGGACTTACCTCAGCTTAGCTTTTGGCTTTAAAATTCTCAGATTTCAAACTTGAAAATAGACAAAATTTGGAAAGAAAGTAGTTTTTAAGTTTTTCTCAAAAGCTTAGCTTTTGAATGTCAAAAGCAAAGGCCTTAAAGAACTGAGGTCATAATGAATAGACAAGGAAGAATAAGATTTTGGCCACAGGTAGGTTTTTCAGACCCTCTATCATTAGGACCAAATCTAGATGAGAAATAGTTTTTCAGGCTAGGAGGAGAGAAGAATTGGAGATGGGAGAAGGGTAAAAAAAAAGATTTTACACATTGTTGGTATATCCCTGTTCTGCATATTGGGAGTGTGGATAGAGAAATAGATGCCACTCCTCAGATAGACTTGGGGCAATATGAGAGCATAGGATTTATAGACTGGTTTCTAGGTAAGCCCCTGTGAGAGTGCTCACCTCACCTTGGTCACTAGTTGAGTATGCTTTAGGAAGAATCTAGTACAAATAAGACAACTTTCCCTATACGCCCTGGTGTGATTCCTGGCAGAGAGACGAACAAAACAGCCAGCAGACTCAAGAGGCCTGCTATATAAACAATGAAGACATGGTAGTCACCTACTTGGATAAAAGATGAATAACTACCCAGGATGCAGATCTAGCCATGGACTATGGACAGAGGACAATGAAATACCAGATGTCCACACTTTCCACCAACACTGTGACTCCTGAATCTTAGAGCATTCCTAAAGAAAAAGAGAGAATACACTGAACTGACAAAGGATAACTTGAATTGACTAATAAAACCTTGAACGGATTGAGATTAATGTAACTAGTGAAGATTTTTTTTTTACCCTCTGGTAATTTCAGTTACAGAGAATAAAGTTACATGGTTTATACATCTGAGTTTGTTGACAGATTATATATATATAATCTGAGTAGGGGCTGTCACATGTGTGTGTGTGTGTGTGTGTGTGTGTGTGTGTGTGTGTGTGTGTGTAAAGAAAATAAATACATAAAAACCTCAAGATAATAGGATTATGTCTTATTTTTATTTCTTCTTTATATACTTTTGTTCACTTTAAACATTTGCCAAAAGGCATGTGTACTTTAATATTAGAAATAAAACTATTAGTTATAAAACAAGGATAACTATTGTGAGTAACCAGTTTGTGAGCCTCAGAGAAATGAAACATCAATAAGAGAAGATCCTATCTAAGCCCTTCTCACTCTGCAAGCTGATGTAGAGACCCTGTGAGCACTTCTGACCCAGAATGTAGCAGGAATTTTTGGTTGCTCATTCGATGCCTTTTTTTATCCTTTTTTCTTGCCAGCTGAACCCAAAGTTTGTTCAGGTAGCGACCCTCAGTGAACTCTGGGTAAGGTAGACCCATGCCCAGTCCAGGAATGACACATGACAATCTAAGCCAATAAAACAGGAGAGGAAATTTGCTGGGTAGGTGCAGAAAGTGTTTCTTAGTTCTTAAAAGGGGACTCAAGACAGGGATAAATCTCCTTTTCAGCTTCTGGATGTCTGTGTGTGAGAAATAGCTGCCTGGAACTGTGTCAGCTACAGTCCAACCTTGAAGAGGAACATTAACTTGATGACAAGAGACTGGAGATAGTAGATCAAAAAGATGAGAAGAAATTAGCCAGGGTTAAGTTGTACAGTTAACGAGATGTGAGACCTCCAGATGTCTGGTTATTGGACAGAGTAAGTCCACTTATTGTTCAAGGCATATTGAACTGTTCTTGTTTGTTTTTTACTTTCAGCACTGTTACATGGCATACATTCAATAATGACTGATTTACTTGTCTTGTTTCCTACCCTCCATGACTTTTTTCCTTATCCCACCTTGTATCACAAACATCTTGAGAACACACATACCGTGTGTTATTAATTATGTTACATATATTTTACAATTAAAAAAAAAAAGAATGAAAACACTTTCCCTACTACCTATCATTCATGGATCTCATACTGAGAATAGGCACAAAGAGGATTTTGACAGTGATCATAAGAGAAGGGAGGGCAGGCTAATGGTGACCAGGCTGTAGGAAGCCTTCTTAAGGGGTTCACATTTCAGAAGAGGAAGAAAAGGAAAATTGGTCTCCTTTTGGTCCTCCATTTATAAAGCCCAGGATGCATAGTTGTTGATCCACTTGTGACTTACAGATATTTTAATCACTTGATAGATCATTGCAAATAGGTACTCTGGGAGGAGGACCAAATTGGAGCTAAAAAAGTAAGCAACTGCCTAGGAGAAACAGAGAGAAGAGAGTCTGTTTACTTGATCGATACTCAAAACTGTTAATTGTTCATGTTTCTTTACAATTTCTTCAGCATTTAGAAAGATATCTATTTTTATTCACTCGACACTTAAATACTTCTGAGCACTAGTTAAAATTTTTGCTAATCTAGTAGAAAACACATAGACTCATGATGGTAACTATCACTACTGTAGAACAATGAGATACCAATAGGAAAGCGTGAAGTCCAAGCTCTCATGTTACATGCTCAGAAGTAGCCTAGTTTCTCCATGAGATGCACTCCAGTAGCAGTGAACTGTCCCCAGAAGAATATCTTTCCCTCCTGCCTTTGCTGCAGCTTCCATTCCTGGGCAATGGAGCATGAGAGCAAAGGAATGATGTGTGTGCTATATCTGTGGCCCAGCCTCCTATATGCTGAATTCTGGGTGGCTAGTACAGCCTATTTCACAACTGCTGTAGAAATTAGCATTCTGGTATCTTTTTCTCCTGTTATTCCTTCTCATCACTAAGCCTTGTTGTCAAAGGATTTTAGCCTCTAAGATACCTAAAATCTATTTTAGTGGGTTGTAGTTATTTCTAAATTTATGATACAATATTTAACATATTCAGAAAGACATAAGGAATAAATCAACACACAACTATGATAAACACATACCCATCCAGCTCAGAAATAAAAGGTTATCAAGACAGTTGAAGACCTATCTTCAACCACATCTTCAATCTCTTTATTTTACCAGGTAGAAGAGTTCTTCAATCTCTCTTAGCAATAAACCAAGGTTCAAAAAACATAAATACTAAAAATTATTCTACATTTATTTATTAATTCATGTACACTTTCATTCAGCTAATGTATCCCGAGTCTGGTGCATGCAAGCATCATGAGAACAGTGTACTTAATCTTTATTCCCATTCTATATTGTAGGCTCCAATTTTCTTACTTTGTATTCAGTCAAATAGCAAACATCTGATTGCCATCTTTAGGATAATAACCCTTCATATTGCTCAACGTGATCAGTAAACTGCCTTTCTCCTCATCTCTAATATCATGAACCTCAGTCTCTATAGTCTTCTACCAAAAAGCTCATTCTTCAACCTTCTAATTAATCTTGTAGTTCTTCTCTAACCCAAAGTTCCCATATCCTTTCATGTCTATGTGCTACTATACTAGTGAGTCAAATATCTATGGTTCCTAGATAACAAAGTCAGCACTTAGCACTTATTGAATATTTATTGTGTTCTGGTAACTTTACATTTAAGTATAATAATCTCTAATTCCCATAAATACCCTGCTGGGGAGGTTCACAAATAAGTAGACTCTGTTATGGAGAAATTAGGCAATGTGTTCAAGGTCACAGAGGTGACAGTTGGGAGGTAAACTAAAGCCAAACAACATGGCCATGCTCTTTTATCTGCTTTTTCTCTCTAGATGGTTAAAAATAAAATCCCAGGTGAAGTATCTTGTGGCTAAGTTATAATAAAGATAATATGATTGTGAACTGTGTTGTTACCTGCACTTTTGTCAAGATACATCAATTCAGTCTGGCTACAGCTGAGTCAGATCCATTTAACAAATGACAATAAATAGCATACTCAAAGTCAAACACTTGCCTTGGGTAGAAGGAAGGGTCTATTCACTAGGACACAGAATGTAATCTCTGGCAAAAATCAACATTAATACATAAGAAAGCCACAATTCTTGTCCTGTTGGTAAAATAAAAATGAAAGTAAACTCTCTTCTTTCTCACCATTACCCCAAGAAAAAACAATCACTGGAATGGCTTTTAAGAACCAACTACCTAATGAAAAATTTAAGCTTCTGCAATCAATAATGTGAAGCAGGAAAGTAGACAATAGACCCTTCAAGGACTTAAATAAAAGGACTCCTGTCCTTGGAGGAACTCTAGGAATTACACAAGTAATTTTTTTGTTCAACCCTGGAATCTTAGATTTTAAAAGATATACATTTGTAAAATTAGATTTACATTACTTAGATTAATGCTTCAGCAAGCATGAGAAAGAGAAGTTGGAGATTAAGACTTTTCTCATTGTGAGTCCAACAAAGCCCAGGGCAAGCAGTATTATGAATCAATGCTCAGCACAGTGCCTGGCATACACGAGCTAAGAACTGCTGAGTGACTGAATAAAGCAATGAATCTGAGGGGAAAGCTAAAGGAAAAATGGGATTCTGTAAAAAAACATTCAAACTATAGGCTTAAGTTTTGTCAAATTTCATGGTCACCAAAGAAAGCCTTGAAAAACTAATTTGATATCTCAGGTATAATAAATCAAGGAAAGAATAAACTGAGTAGATGCCTCACATATACTGTCAACAGTATAATGTTAGTGCGTAAGACTATAGGTTCTAGAGTAAGAGTTCAAATCTCTGCTCTTCCATTGCTACTTGTGTGACACTGAGCATGTTACTTAGCCTCTCTAATGCCTTAGTTTCTTCAACGATGATTTTAACGTGCCACTTTCAGTCTCCTCTGAAATTACTGGTTCTTTCTCATGTGTTATTTCTTTTTGAAAACCATGAGCATGAAACCTCAAACATTTGTGAATTATTCAAACAACTTCCCTTGTGATATTTTTAAAAGAAAATGCTCTTCTGGGAATCCATACCTTTTTATATATGTTGTGTTCTTTTTCTGAAACCTTCCATTTGACTTGCCGAGTTCCTAAATTTCTTTAAAACTTATACATCCTCCATCCCTGGGAAGTTTCTCATTGACCCTATCCCAAGCCCCCACCCCCTTCTAACACCAAATTTAATCTCTCCTTATCTCACATTCTTCCTTTACCTGTATTATAATAATTCATCACCTACTACCTTATATCTACTTGTTTATGTGTCTGTTTCTCTTTTAGCCTGGGAGTTCCCTGAAGGTAAGAATGATGTTCTCTTTGCCATTATACACTAGCATCATGTCAAGTGTTCATTTATTCATTAAAGAGATTTTTATTGAGCAACAACTACATTCCAGTCATAGTTCTCAGCATTTTGATTCCACGGTAAACACGATAAAATCTCGTCCTCTTAGAACTTATGTTCTAGTGGAAATGACTGTTCGATAAATGTTGAATAGACACAGAACACACACTAAATAGGGGCCTCTGTGAAAGTAGCTATTTACTCCCTCTTTCAATTTTTACCTAAATTTCTGATTTTTTTTTAGCAAAATAACAGAATTCTTTAATAGCTGCAGCTGGCAGGGAACAAATTCTTTTTATTTTCTCTTTTTTTTTTGGCCAGCTTTATTGAAATATAATATAACTAGTTGCTCATATTTACATTGTACAATTCAATGTTATTTCAATTATAGTTGGTATACAGTAATATATTAGTTTTAGTTGTACAGCATAGTGATCAGAAATAGCTCACACAGAGATCACCCCACTAAATCTAGTACCACTCTTCCCCCTTACATATTTATTACTTTCTTGACTATTTTTATTATGCTATACTTTATATCTCCATGACTATTTTATAACTATCCATGTACTTCTTAATCCCTTTGCCCTTTCTCACCATTTCCCCAACCTCCCTCCCATCTAGTTACCCTCAAAATATTCTCTATATCTATGAATTTGTTTCTGTTTTTTTTCTTGTTGTTTATTTTGTTCTTTAGATTCCACATGCATGTGAGATTATGTGGTATGTGTCTTTCTATTTGACTTACTTCAATCCCTGCAATACCTTTTAGGTCCATCAAGGCAATATCTTTTTCCAGCCCCTTCTTTTTAGTCTGTGTGTGTCTTTTAATCTGAAGTGAGTCTCTTGTAAGCAGAATATGTAGGGATCTTGTTTTCTTATCCATTTAGCCACCCTATCTTTTGGTTGGAGCACCATTTGAGGTACTTGTTGATAGACATGTAGTTATTACCATTCTTTATTCATGTTTTTGATACATGATTTTTTTCTTCTTAAAGCAGTCCCTTTAACATGTCCTGTAATACTCACTAGTGTTGATGAATTCCTTTAGCTTATTTTTGTCTGGGAAGTTCTTTATCAGTCCTTCAATTCTAAATGATAGTTTTGCTGGATAAAAAATTCTTGGTTGTAGATCCTGAGTTTTCATCACTTTGAATATTTTGTGCCAAGCAAAGTTTCTTTTGAGAAATATTTTGTGTCTTGCAAAGTTTCTTTTGAGAAATCAACTGCCAGTCTTATGGGTGCTCCTTTGTAGGTAACTAACTGCTTTTCTCTTGCCGCTTTTAAGATATTCTCTTTGTATTTAACTTTTTGCATTTTAATTATGATGTTTTGGTGTGGGCTTCTTTGGGTTCATCTTTTTGGGGACTTTCTGAGCTTCCTGAGGTTGTATGTCTATTTCTTTCATCAGATTGGGAAGTTTTCAACCATTATTTCTTCAAATAGCTTTTCAACTTCTTGTTCTCCCTCTTCTCCTTTAGGTACCACTATAATCTAGATGTTTTTACATTTAATTTTGTCCGTATAGGTCATTAAATTATTTTACATTCTTGGCTGCTTTTTTCTTGCCATTCTGATGGGTTATCCTTGGCTTCCCCGTCCTCTATATCGATCCTCTTCTTCATCAACTCTGTTGATTCCCTCTAACATACTCTTCATTGCAAATAATGTATTCTTCATTCCTGGATGGTTCTCTTTTATAATTTCCAGGTCCATTTTTATGTTTTTTATCTCTTTGTTAAAGTTCTCACTGAGTTCATCCACACTTCCTCTAAATTCATTGAGCATCTTTATAACCAGTGCTTTGAACTCTGCATCTGTTAGATTGCTTGACTCCATTTTTCTTGAATCTCTGTTCTGTTCTTTCATTTGGTTTCTGTTTCTTTGTCTTCCCATTTTGGCTGCCTTTCTGTATCTGTTTCTAAGTACTAAGTAAAGCTCCTAAGTCTCCCGTTCTTATTAGTGTGGCTTTGTGAAGTAGGTGTCCAGTCGCATAGTCCTAAGAAGGGTTCAGCTGCAGGTCACATTTAGCCCTAGCCTTGTCCTTCCAGGGCCACCTGTTTAGATTCAGCAAACAATCCACAGATGTTATGTTTATAGTTGCCTCAAGAAGCCACGCCAGAAACCGTGGTCAGCTGCCACAAGTGTGGGTCTTGGAGATGCTCAGCAAGTGGCATAGGACACACCAAAGACACAATTGGGTGTGGCTTGGGTAGGGCCATGAGTTGGAGGAGACTGAGTTTCAGGGAATCTGCTGGGCAGAGTGACCTCTGTTATGCAGTTTGATAACGTCTCAGCTATGGCATTTCTGCATCTGCAGACTGGGAGCAGGGAGGGCTCAACAGAGGAACAATGGATACCACCAGCACTTCTGCCCAGGAGAGACTCCCACCTCATGCTCTCACTCTGACAACTCAATGTCCCTCTATATGTCCCTGGTTCCCCGCAAACAGCTGACCTCGCACTGGTGCTCAGAGGGAGCGAGTCCATCACCTGAAAGTCCAATCTTGGACACAGCCCCTTTAAGAGGAATGTCTGTAGCTGCTGCAGCCTCTGTTCCACTCAGCTGCTCTGACTGGCAGCCTCAGTCTTCGCCTCTCCTACCTCCTACCTTTGCAGAGTGATTTCTTATTTCTCTCCCTAGTTGTAGGGCTTCTGTTCATCTAGACCCCAGGTGACCCTGTTTGCTGTTTGCTCCATGTTTCTATCATATTTTTGATGTGGTTGTAAGAGGGGATGAACAAAGCCTCTATTATCTATGCCATTTTCCCCTCAATCCCATGGGGTACTTTTTAGCCAATAGTGAGAAGGTTGAAGAATGAAAAATCTCTCTTCTATTTGCTCTTAGTTCTCATGGTGTCTAAAATAAATGACTTTGGTAAGTGACATCTGTAAAAGAGGAACACACCACAATTCAGTGCTCCTGCACACTAATGAGCGGTAGATAATTGGCTCGCTAAACAGTTCTTCAGCAAAGGGCTAACATGATAATGGGCCAGTAATGAGATAACTCTTCTGAGCCAGGCTTCTGCTAATCACATCTGGTTTGTAAAGTATTAATCAGCTCTAAGTCAGTGGGTAGAGAACATTAATGTGGTTACTTTCTAAATAAATTATTTTCTACTTACTCTGACAATCATAATTGGTGTATATGAAAGAATTATTTTAATATGCTAAGTAAAGCAAAGCTCAAATATTGAGTCATTTTAATAACATTCTTTGATTAAAATACCAAGTTATGATATTTTATATTATCAAAGATACATGGTAATAAGAACTCAATAGACTTCATACCACATTAAAGATGTCAGGGCAATATGTTGCTTTTGAAGATTTGTTCTGGCAGGATGATGCTTGCTAGGTCTTTTACTTCATTTCATCATGAAAACATTTTTTTGTCCCAGTATTTTAATTAGTCCTTTAACTTGAATTGTCTCCCTGAGTTCACTGAAAAACTAGCTCTTGTAATTTTTCTATTACTCATTATGTTCCAGGTACATTTAATGTTCTTCCTGTTAGTCATTTGCCTTTTTCAATTTTTACCAAGATGCTCTCATAGGAATTGGAAGCATTTTTATTTTTGGAAGACAGGAGGTAGAATAATTAAGTTTGACTCACAGAAATAAGAGCTTGATTCAGAATTCACTCAATACCTAAAATAAGAAAATTTAAAAACTAACATGAATGGCAAAGTTTGCGAGGTCTGTGATGATGACAACTATCAACCTAGAATTTCAAACATGTGCAGGATAAACATTTATGTATTTGGTTTGTATAGAAAACATATTTTGCTTATGAGTTAATATTTAAATTTCTTCTAATATGCTATCCTATGCTAATATTTTATATGCATTTAAAGAACTCAATTTCCTAGCATTTATGTTAGTTTTACTTAATGTACTTAATTTTCTTCTAAATATATAATAAAGTTTTACTGTAGAAAATTTGAAAGTGTGGGAAAAGTATAGAGGAAAACAGATTATCTTTGGTCTCTCTCTCCTCCTAGGAACTTATCATCATCATCATCATCATCATCATCATCATTATCATCATCATCATCATAAAGAATGCTTAAACTAACTAAATACTTAAAATGTGCCCACATACTCTGTTAATACTTTACATGCGTTTCTCATTTAACCATCACAAAACCTATGAGATAGTATGCTGGATTTTCAAAACTATTTTTAAGTGGTTAGCATTTATTCCTGTGCTTTTTTGGTGCTTTTTGCTTTATCATAGAAGTTGGAAGACCAAGAACTACATGTCCTAGACTCTGTTACCACTTAGGTTCTGCGTGCAGTTATAGTTTGTCTTCTAGAAAGTTGCTCTAGCACTAGAGTAATTAGATTTAGGAGACGAGAGGGAATTGAAATCCATTGTTCTTCCTCTGGCAATGGCAGACATGTGGGCTTTAGTAGGAATTACTCTTTCAGTGACCCTGGGCCCCCTTCCAGCCATATGCCTTGGGGATTAAGCATAACTGGTATAGCAGTGCGGTTTCCTACAGTCCCTCGCCACTGGATGGGATCTGTAATTCCCCCAGTCTCTGGGGCACAGTTATAAATGCTAGTGGCTACCCACTTGAATTCCCTCTCCAGCCTTCCCAACAGTTTTGTAAACCCTCAAGTTTGGAATACCTAGAGAGGATCTGTTTTCCCAATTGAACTATTAGTGCTACATCCACAATTTAATTCTCCAGTTTTCCAAATGCTAACTTGGTGTCCAAAAATTCAATTCTGACACTGTCTACTTGGAATAAACCTCAGATACCACAAGTTAAAAGGCTCTCTCCCACAAGACTGTTTCCAACTCAGATACAAGTCTCAAGTCCTAGGCCACTTGTAGTTCTGACCTACCAGCTATAAATCAAGAGTTCTCACAACCCCCTATCAGTTCAATAATTTACTAGAATGGTTTGCAGAATGCATAAAAACTCTTTACTTACTAGTACAAGTTTATTATAAAAGATACAATTTGAGAACAGCCGAATAGAAGCAATATATAGGGCAAGGTGTGTGGGAAGGCAAGAAGGCAGAGTTTCCAAGCCCTCTCCAGGCACACCACCCTCCCGGTACCTTGATGTGTTCACCAACCTGGAAGCTCTTTGAACCCCATCATTTAGAGTTTTTATGGAGGTTCTATTACAAAGGCATGATTGATTCAAGCATTGGCCATTGGTGACTAAATTTAATCTCCATCTCCTCTCTCCTCCCTAGAAGTTGGGGAATAGGGCTGAAAGTTCCAAGCCTCTAATCATGCCTGATTTTTCTGGCAACCAGCCACCATCCTGAAGCTATCTAGAGGCCCACAAGAGTCACCTCATAAGCATAAACTCAGGTAAAGTTAAAAGGAGTTTGGCATGAATAATTAAAGACACTCAACACTGAAAATTCTAAGGATTTTAGGAGCTCTGTACCAGGAACTCAAGACAAAAACCAGTTCAATCATGTGCCTTTAATGACGGGAATACATTCTGAGAAATGTGCCATTAGGTGATTTTGTTGTTGTGTGAACATCATGGTATACTTACATAAACCTAGATAGTATAGCCTGCTACACACCTGGGCTGGCTGTATGGTATAGCCTATTGCTCCTAGGCTACAAACCTGTACAGCATGTTTCTGTACTAAATACAGAAGCAATTATAACACAATAAGCAATTATAACACAATAGTAAGAATTTGTGTATGTAAACACATCTAAACATTAAAAAGGTAGAATAAAAATACAATATAAAAGGCAAAAAATGGTACACTTCTGAGAGGCGCTTACCACTAACAGAGTTTATACAACTAAAAGTTGCTCCAGGTGAGTCAGTGAGTCAGTAGTAAATGATTGTGAAGGCCTAGGACATTACTGTACACTGCTGTAGACTTTACGAACACTGTACACTTAGGCAGCACTAAATTTATAAAACAATACAAGACTAAATCAAGCACGAGAGAAAATGAGGTAATTAAGAGACAAGATAAACATGAGGCTGCTGGTGTTATAGGGCATACCATTTCACAGCAAACTTTTTTAATATGTAAATAGAAAGAATATCTCTATTTTAACAAAAAAAGTATAGTAAATACATAAGCCAATAATATAGTCATTTATTATCATTATCAAGTACTACGCATGTACATAATTGTATATGCTATACATTTATTCAATTTGCAGCACAGTAAGTTTGTTCACACCAGCATCACCACAAACATGTGAGTAATGCATTGTGTTAGGACTTTATGATGGCTACGTCACTAGGCGATAGGAATTTTTCAGCTTCATTATACTCTTATGAGACCACCATCTCATATATATGGCCGATGGTTGGCCAGAATGTCATTATGTGGTGCATGACTATATATGTTTCCCATTGTACCACAACTCTCATTTCACAGCAAAGGGCAAAAAGAGATTAATAAATTCACTTAAGGCCACATGACTAGAAAATGTTAGAACTGAGGTTTACATATATTAGCGCTGTACCCAGAGGCAGTACACTTAACTCCCATAATAAACTTATGTCATTTTGGTACATTTTACGTATTTTTATACATTTGACTCATACCATTTATTAAATGTTGCAATTTGCTAAATGATATCAAAGGATTTTCTTTGTCATTTATATATTTGATTTGTAAAAGCTAAAGAACATTTCATTTTATTTAACATATTTAAACAGTCCCTTAATATTAGATATTGAGATGAATTCCAATGTTTACTCCTAAGTAATGCTGAAATGATCATCTCTGTTCCCAAGCTTTGCTTATATTTCATATTGTATAAAGAGAGATTTCTAAAAGTTGGGTTACTGTATCTCAGGCTATGAATTGCTTTAAGATTTTTATACTTATATTTTAAGATGCTCTTTAAATAAGCAAATAAAAGTGAAGCTAATTTGAAGTATGTTTTTTTAAAGTAAAAGAAATGAAAAAAATTTCCTTCTTGCTTAAACTTCTTGCTCCTACCAAATACCACCCCAAAAACGACAACAAAAAACCCATATTTTAAAAAAGTTAAACCCGAATAGAGCATTTACTTAATATTCACTAAAAATCTGAGGCGCTTTGCCATGAAAGAAAAAAAATAACAGCAAAGTAGTGATGCTGATAATTGTCACTTTTATTAAATTTACAGGTTACTCCTAGTCTTGTGATCAATGACCACAATAAAATTAAGGAACTTCAAAGTTTAAGTTTAATTTCATTTAGATACCTAAAATTTCATTAGAAGATTCTGCCTTCAAGCAATGTAATTTTCTATAACAATGTATTCAGGGTTAATCTGTCCTTTTGTTGTCCTAAGCTACTGCCTGAACCCTATACCCCATATTTCAGTATCTCCTGGGAATTTGTTAGAATGCAAATTCTTGAGCACCACCTAGAACTACTGAATTAGAAACTCTGGAGATGGGCCCAGAAATCTGAGTTGTAATAAATTTCCAAGGTTTAGGTATCTTGGTCATATCCGTGCTCTGTCCCAGGTGCTATTTCTCTCAGTTGAGTCTCAATAAGGCGAGTTAGATCATTAGTGTTGTCCCCAGGATTGTCATATAGGAATCTTACAAAGTCTAACTTCTTTTACTGGGAGATTCTGAAGTTCCCTAGATAATATCATTGGAAGAAGTTGCCAACTCAGTGAGAAACTGGACAAAGTTACAGATTGCCTCATGTGGTATAAAATTATATGAGACTAGATTAGAGGGTGTAGCATTGCTACTTTAGACAAAAAATTAAGGTATATAATACATATCAGATTATTATTTGTACACAAGATTTATTGTTTTGAACTGCCACGAATCAGTTGGAGATCTGAAACTGAAGTAGGATTCTCGATTGGCTACACATTAAAAGTAGATAGGGATATGGTGTAGATGAAACTTGTGCATAAATTAATTGTTTTTTTTCCAAAATCTCAGCCCTTCTTTTGTCACTGTCAATTTTCACAAATTCGATTCAATTTAAAGTTATATATATTTACCTTTGTTTTAATCAATAAGTCATGAAATCATAGTTTTGATAGGCTAGCTATATACTTTTTTCTAGGACAAATTAAAATAAATGCATTAAAACAACGTAGTCAATTTAAAAACCATCTTACATACCCATCCATGATATTTAATAAACACAAGATTGATTGATTTATTAAATTATAACATATCCTCGTTAGGGAATCCCAAGAAAGAATAAAGACTGTGACAAGGGAATCTGGCTATGTTACAGATGTATGAAGTAACCTTACTAAAGGGTGCAAAGGAAAAGAGATGTCTTAAAGCTAAAAGCAAAAATAACTATGTAAATACTGTAGTTAATAAAATGTTTTCCCATGAGGGTACGTGTTAAAAATTCTGATACATGTATACATGTCCAATATACATGTATATTGGAATTAAGTAACTAAGCAAGTGGTTTCTCCCTATTGCAAAGAATTTTATTGATCAGTGAGGGGAAGAAGGTTAGAATGATCCTGTGGAAATGGATTAAAGTTGGAGACATAGATAAGAACTCATGTTTAAGTTAATACAGATACAGATGGTTACATATGGAGACATTTATAAATATGTGCATATACACGGTTAGTATATACACACATATTTCTTTCCTTGGTCAGCTGAGATGGCCTAAAAGAAAAGACTCCAGTAGCAATGAGTATACCTAATATTCAGATCTTGATTTCTAATATCACTCTCCAATAAAAAGAATCAGTGCTCCTTAGAGAAATGGCTGATTCTAGCACTGGGCAGGAAATGTACAACATGAGCCTGAAGCATCCGATAGAGCCGGAAAGCAAGGAAGTGACCCACCCCCAAAAAGCAACCCCACAATGATGGGAGGTATGTCAAATGGGCACAGGAGCCAACTGAAAGAGTTCCCGATGGCCAAAGCTATTATAATTTGAGCAAAAAAATAAATAAATAAATAAATAAATAAATAAATAAATATAAGGTGGTATTAAATTATAAACCAAAGTATAAAATAAATATCCATGAATCTGTATTCAAATAAATAAATTGAATAAATTAATAAATGGGGAAGAAGAGACAAATCTCTTTGTGTAGAAGAATTCCAAAAAATTATGGAGGTACTCACAGAAAGGAAGGGGAAAAAAGCTCTGTACTCCTGACGTGTAGGCTGTACATAGTGACTTCCTTCCAAAGAGTACAGTATGAAAGGCGGCTGGGGGAACAGTAACTTTAAAGTAGAGAAACCTAACTAACAGACTAACAAACACTAACTCAGACAGCTAATCAAGGTCAACATCAATAGTCATAAATCATGTTGATAGTTTGTACACTTGATATGATGTGATGAAAGTGGCACTTTATCTCTGTGATCTTTCTCCCCAAAACCAGTAATCCCAGTCTTAATCATGAGAAAAATATCACATTCCAATAGAGGGACATTCTATAGTATATCTGAGCAGCATTCAAAATTATCAGTCATCAGAAACAAGGAAAGTCTGAGAAACTGTTGCATTCAAGAGGAGCCTAAGGAGACTGGACAACTAAATGTAATGTGGAATTGTGAATGGGATCCTGGAGCAGAAAAAGGACATTAGGTAAAGCCTAAGAAAATTTGAATAAAGTACGAACTTTAGTTAATAATAATGTATCAGTATTGGTCATTAGTTGTAACAAATGTACTGAACTAATGTAAGATGTTAATTATAATGGAAATTGCATGTGTGGAGTTGGGGGAGATATAATGGGAATTCTCTGTACTGTTTAATTTTTATGTAAATCTATAACTGTTCTAAAATGCAGCCTGTTAAAGAATTAAAATAAATATATATGACATCTCTCCAAGAGAATCTGCTACCTGTTCTCAGCAAGTCCTCTGGCTCATTCCAATAGGGCTGCTGTGTAGGGCTATACCAATTTATGTCAGTTTAGGAGGTTGATTTAGAGCTGAAACCCAATCCTCACTCTTTTTATTCAGCCCAGGCTCCAGGTAATAGGCCGCACCCCTATAGAGGAGGCATCTCTGTGTAATTTGCAGAAAGATATTGGTATGTGCTTGTAATTTGCATAAATGCATTGGTATGTTCTTATTGGTGTATTAGTTTCCTATGGCATTCCTAATTATTTCAAGAATAAAAGTATGAGTATGAGGAGAAGACTATTTTTCCTGCTGCATAATTCTTTAAATATGAATGCAAGTGAGAAAATCAGATTGAATAGCTTCTGATACTTTTAAGCCCGTAAAGACAGAAGTTTGGACCAGATGACCATCCAAGATTTATGATTCTACGGATACAGGTGGTGAGTAACTAAAATGATTAATTATAAAAATAGTAGCTAACATCAATTAAATACTTAACCATGTCCCAGTCATCAGCAATATTGAATGCAAAGTAATTTTTAAAAAGTCCAGAATCTTTGGCACCCCCAGGTTAATACCATCCTCAGTTTTGCTTTAGGGCATAGCAATGTCCAAGTTGTGCCCTTGGACCTTGTGTCCTCAGACATCTACTCAGCTGGTAGAAACCTGCTGATGCCTCTGCCCTCTTTAGGCTGCTTTCACTCCCCTCAGAGACACCTCTCTTGGCACCTCTTGACTGAAGAAATTGACTTTAACAGTCTCTGCATGTGGTTCCTCTCATCATAAGACTCCAGACTGCTTACCTGTACATGGCTGTCTCCCCCACAGCTGTCCCTACCCCACAGCTGTTGAAACTCTTCCAGAGCTGAACCACAACAGGAAATTTGGCCCCCCTTGCCCCAGGGCCCCATCTGCACTCACTCACCAGGCTGCTCAGCCCCTGTATGGGTTTCTCTCACCGTTAAAGAGCTTCTTGATCCTTCTTCTCTCACTGCCTCCCTGCGCCCCGCCTCCCGGTCTTATTGAGATAATAATAATTCATCATTTTAGGTTTTAACAGGCTGCAAAAGCTCCACTGGTCTGGTAGCTTTTTTAGTCAAAGTGATTAAGTGAAAAACAGTTTAAAATGTTTCCTGAGTTAACACAAATGAATAATGATTAAGTCTGATTGAAGGGAGAATCCAAGAAAAGGGGTGTGAGCCAGGGATAGCTTTTTACAGAGGTATTCGCTGTGCCAATACCCAGAGGAAGTTTTTAATGAGAAAAGAATTAGGTGATACTTACCTGAAGTAGCCCACTAAGGAGGAACGACCTTAGATCTGGTCGACAGATATTCAGATTGCAGACTTAGGCATTCATTTTTAAATCAGTCTAGGTCTAATGGCTAATTAAGACCTATTTGTTCAACTTCACCATCCTCTTTTGTTGTTTACTGCTCCAACTTTGAATGCCAGAAGCTTTTTAAAGAGAGCTTGACCTTTACACAAAGGAGCTTTTTCAGTTTAACCTCTAATTTAATATGACTGGCATACAAAATATATTAGTTTGATGCTCAGGCAATAACTCAAAGGAGAGAGAGAGATGAGACTTCCAGAAAAAACACAGCGTAGAGATTGATAAATGAAAAATACTCACCAGTTAGCATCTTTAAGAAAACAACACATATCTTCGTAATAAAGTTTTTTGATTGTAAAGTACTTAAGATATTTTTATTGTTGAAGTAGAGAATAAAAGATTCCAGAGAAAGAAGAGAGATTTTCAAATGACTAATTAAAATTTTTACAATTTTGTCTCTTGGACTATTCTCACTTTTAAAAAATGCTGTATTTTTTTAACTTCATTTTTACTCCTGTGTCATAATTCTAGCTTAATGACTAGCCTAGGAGTCTGGAAAGATAGCTAAAATCGTCCTTCATGAAAACTTCACAGCTGTGCATTGAGGCCTTTTAAGGATTAACTCTCAAACCTGCTTAAAGGCTTGGTGTAATAAAGTCATCAATGCCTAGAACACTGGGACTGCTGTGTTTTTGGGAATTCTTTTTATCAAGGTTCTGACCTCGGGAAGTTTAGATTTTAAATTTTCTTACTATGCAGGTGCCAAAGTTTGCATCTATTGTGTGACAAGCAGTGAGAATAAAATGTTGTTTAAGATTGGCAAGGTCCCTGCCTCCAGGAAATTGCATTTCAATTGGAAAAGAAGAAAACAAACGCAGGCGATCACTTTGGAAATTGGTATTTGCTATAAAATAAACAAACATTACCTAAGGTCACATGAATTCCTCTACAAGGGGGACAACTGAGCAGAGACTGAAAGAAAAGGAGAAACTAAGGTAGAGCAAGAGAAATTGCAAGAGAAAAGGCCCTGAGGCCGCAATGGGCTCAAGAGCAACCAGGAAAAGAAAGGCCAGTGTAGCCAGAGAAAGGTGAATATAAGCAACAATCAAAATGTAGGCAAGAGGGTAAATCATGTCACCTAGCAGGCCAGGGCAAGTAGATGGACTCTGATTCCCAATATGGTGGGAAAAAAATTAGAGGGTTTAGGAAGAGAAGACATGGATTTCCCGCATGGAGAATGAGTTCGGGGGGATGAGGTGGCAGCGGGGGACAAGGTTGGAAGTTATTAGAGTAGTTCAGGCAAGAGATGATGGAAGCTAGAACTTGAGGTGCGGATGGGGAAGGGAGGGCAGTGGTCCATTTCTTTAAGTACTTATTGAGTGCTCCTTGGGCGTTAGATACTTTCCTAGGTTCTCTTTGTTCTTTTTAGATCTTTATCCCCAGCACCTCAATCAAACCTCTCTCACAGCACTTGACACATTGTATTTTCATTTTCTTAATTGTTTGTTTCTGTGTCTCTCTCATACACTAAATTGCAAGCTCTTGGAGAACGTGCTTGGGATATAATTTATCTTTTTATTTCCAAAGCCCAGTGCCTGGCATCAAGTGGTCTCTCAATAAATATTTTTAAGTTGAATTGAATTCAAGATTCCTATGTCAAATTCTCAGGAAAAAAGCTTGTCATCAGGCCCTGCTTATTTGAGTACACTTACCATTCTTCTAAAATGCTCAAATAATTTATTTTCAATGTAGTGTGGCTTGCTACCTGTCTATCCCAAATAAAAAATATCACTGATTAATATAAACAAAATTAGAAAATAGTTGGCTAGAAATCCTTTCTCAGTCATCTGTTATCAGTTTTCCTCCCTAATCATAGAAAAAAATGACCACATAAAAAATTTTTTATCATCACTGATGGTGGTCTTTGCAACATGAGATGAAAATATTTCTCTCCATATGAAACCATGTGACAAGTCTAACTGCTTTTCCTTCAAAAGTAATACTTAAAAAAAAATTTTGACCAAATAGTATAACTTGAATCATCAGACAATGATAATGCTGTGGTAGGCTGAACAATGGACCTAAAAATTATAAGGTCCTAATCTCTAGAATCTATAAATGTTAGCTTATACAGAAACAGAGACTTTGCAGATGTGATTAAATTAAAATTCTTGAGGCAGAGACATTATTCTGGATTTTTCAAGTAGGTCCTAAATGCA
This sequence comes from Pteropus medius, assembly GCF_902729225.1. NCBI lineage: Eukaryota > Metazoa > Chordata > Mammalia > Chiroptera > Pteropodidae > Pteropus > Pteropus medius. The sequence goes on from NW_024346771.1 coordinate 1,652,214, forward strand.
ATTATGCCTACCCTTTTAAGATGAAAGAAGAGAGAGATTTGAACACAGAGAGAGAAAGAATGTAAAGATGGAGCTGAAAGAGGTTTGAAAATGCTGGCCTTGACTTTTGGAGGGATGCACCAATAGGCAAAGAATTTTAGCAACCACCATAAGCTGGAAGAAGCAAAGAACCAATTTGCTTTAGAACCCCTGGAGGAAGAACAGCCCTGATAATACCTAGATTTTGGATCTGTGATACTGGTTTCAGATTTGGGCCTCCATAATTGCGAAAGAATACATTTCTGTTATCATATATTTCCAAGTTTATTGTAATTTGTTATAGCGCCATAGGAAACTAATATAGCAATGCTATGCTTTCAGTGATTTTTTTAAAGAATTCCTATGAAGGATGTGGTATGCTTTCTGTCTTTGGTAGCTTTCCATTTTACCTCTCACCTTACTGAACAGATAGCACTACTCTGAGACCTGGCGAAATGACCACCACATGTCCAAGCACCACATGCTTTAGAGACCCAATTATGCACCTTGTCCAGAGGTCTCCTCCCCACAGGCGGAGAATGTGTGGGACCAAGGAGATATGGCCTCCCTGAACCCATAATCCTCCTACTCAGGCTATACTCCAGCATCTAAAAATCTGGGATTCCTTGATGTTAATGGTCCCAAGTCTGCTCCTGGGACTCTGTGGGCCTTTTCCCTAAGTCTGGGATGAAGCCAGAGCTCCTGGCAGCCAAGGATCAGAGACTCACCATCTCATGGCCCCTCTGTTCTGGCACTGAACTTGGAGTCTCAAGAATTTCAAATTGGAACTGGCCTTCCAGGTCATGATGAAAATATGTTTGTCAATGTAGAAACATGAACATATTTATTTATAAATCTCTTGGCTGAACTTTAACTTTAAATATTTAGGTGCATGGTATGTGGGTATCCATCTGTGTTCTTGTCCTGGGCCCCACAAATGTTAAAGATCCACAGGTGGGTCTGGGCTCACCAAGTTGATGTCATGTGATTTCCTCTGCCTTGCACAAGTCCTAGTGTCTAAAGGCTAGTTTAAAGAGCATCCCAGGTTTTTAATTTCCTTGATCAGAGTTTTATACAGTATTCTGGCACATTACTACAACCAACAAGGGAGAAGATCCAATAACAAAGAATTGGGGCTTGGAAATCAGACATGGCATGAAATCTGTGCTCCATGACTAGTGGCATGTTAAGTTCATGGAACTTCAGCTGCCTATCATCTGCCCCAGTGCAATGACCTCAGTCTCTCCTTTTGCCCTCCACGGTCCATTTCTTACCCAGCAGCTGGAATGGTCTTTTTAACAAGACAACCAGATCCTGTTACTGACAAAGACTAAATCTCTCCTGATGAAACTTTAGTCAGGCTGCTGGCCTTTTTTGGCTAGGCCCTGACCTTGGGTCTTGTTCTCAAGAGCAAGAATCCTCCTAAGTCAATTTATCTAGAGTCCCTTTCCCTCAATATCTGATCACCCTGATCTGCCTTCAGGAAGAATCCTGTTGTGTTAGCCATAATCTGCCCTCACCCTTGATGTTTCTTTTAATAATATTTCATCTACTGATCTCTCCCCTGCTTCTTGGCTATAAATTCTCTCTAGTCCTTGAATTTGAAATTGAGCCTAGTTTTATACTAAGGTCCCTTTTCCCCTATTGAAGTTTCTGATTAAAATAGATTGTAAACTCTCTAACTACTGTGCAGCTCTGTTTTTTCTTTGACATCAGTCTTCCAAGCACTTCCCATCATAGTTAGAAGAGCCAAACTATTCACCACAGCCCATGGTCTTGGGTCTGGCTCCTCTCTGTCTTCCTCTTCTTCATGCTCTCTCCTTGCTTACCTTTCTCAAGACTCACTTCCCTTCCTTTATTACTTGGAGACATTATGTTCATTTCCATTTTCAGGTCTTTTGTATCTGCCTGAAATTTTCTGCCCTTACATTGACTCAGAACTAGATCCCTTCTTCCAAGTACCTCTCACCTCAACTATCCCTTCCTGGTATCTTACTCACAGGCTCACTCTATCACATCATTTATGACTAGAACCTTCATGTTTACCTATTTGTTTATTTATTATCTGTCTATTTTTCCCAGTGGGGTGGAAGCCCCATGTGAGCAGGAACAGGATGACTGATTCCTGCTATATTCTCCATGCTCAGCATAGTGCTTGTTCTGTTACTATCCCCTGAATAAACACTTGTCATAGGATTGCTCTGAGAGTTAAATGAGTCAATCACTCATCTCAGTTGAGGCTCTTAATAAATGCTAGTCCTCTCCACCCCTTTTCCTCTGACAGGATGTACAATTCCTGATCCTCTGGTCTCAACACCTCTTGCTTCATGAATGTTCATGCTTTATCTGGTACCACAGAATTTCTCCCACCCATCATAAACAGACAGAACCTATTCTCTTGTGAAGCTCTCTGAAGCTTGATTATTTTATTCTTGCTGCTTTTGATTTTGCTGTCTTGATAACACAGAGGATCTTTCTCATGGGGAGTTCCTATTCCCTTCAGGCTGAAGCGTAAATATTTCTAGAATTTATCTCATGGAATAGTGATAGCTTGTATACAGTTGTCTTTTCCCTGAAAACAGGGGTTACATCTGATCATTTATTTTTTCCACAACTGAGAAGTATATCCAATAAGGCTGATAAATATGTATGTTCAATAAATATATTTAATACATATAAGATATAGGAACGGCTTTCTTCCTGATTGCATTCATTTGTTCATTTAAGTACATCCATGCAAGAGGTACAGGGCCATGTATGCCCAGAGTTTTGTTAAAAATGTCTTTGTTTATTTATTTGCTTCCTGGCTACCACTATGCTCCTTCCCAAATACATATAAATGAACACATACATACACACACTTTCTTTCTAAAAAAGATTTCAAAAGTCTTTAAAGGATAATGAAAAATATGAAAGACTTCAACTATATAAAATAGTCGAAAGGGATAAAAGGAGATAGAAAAATAAAATGGTACTAATTGAAGACAGTAATAAAGCTAAAATTATAGACCAAACTAACCCAAACGTAATAAAGATGTGCATTATAGCATTATGTAAGCACGTGAATAATAAAAGTGCCATTTTTAAATAAAAATAGTTAAATATGGCATATCTATTTTCTAACTGAACTTAATTTTCATCTTGATTTTTTTCCAGACCTTCATTCACTTCATGAATGCAAATATAGACTATTAAAGAAATTTTAAAGCACTTTGTTATTATAAATATTGGGAACATGTGATTTTATTTATCTGCTTGTTATTTTAAATTGATATTCATAAATATTGCACATATCCCTTTGCCTTATTTGGGAGCCTTGCCACTCCCGTGATGTTAAAACCAGATAGCTCTTGTGCCATTCTTCATCATACACAATCAGATGTCTTCTGCCTCTATTCTTTACTTCCTGTTAGAAAAATTTATCTATGGTTAAAGTTAAGAAGAAAATAGCTGTAAAATCACATTAGAAACACTGCAGTTATTTGTCGACTTTTAAATAATAGCTGTTTTGACTTGCGTGAGATAGTATCTCATTGTGGTTTTTTATTTGCCTTTCCCTGATGATTAGTGATACTGAGCATCTTTTCATATATCAGCTATCTGTATGTCTTCTTTAAAGAAATGTATTTCATGTCCTCTGCCCATTTTTCAATCAGATTGTTCATTCTTTTGTTATTGAGTATCAATTTTGGATATGAACCCCTTACTAGATGTACTGTTTGCAGATATATTCTCCCATTCAGTAGGTTGTCTTTTCATTCTGTTAATGGGTTCCTTTGCTGTGTGGAAGCTTTTTAGTTTGATGAAGTCCCATTTGTTTATTTTTGCTTTTGTTTTCCTTGCCTTCAGGGACATATCCAAAAAGATATTATTCAAATGGATGCGGAGAAAAGGGAACTCTTGTGCACTGTTGGTGGAACTGCAAATTGGTACAGACTCTATGGAAAACAGAATGGAGATTTCTCAAAAAACTAAAAATAGAACTACCATATGACTCAGCAATTCCACTTCTAGGAATTTATCTGAAGAAAAAAAAAACACATTCAAAAAGATGTATGCACCCCTATGTTTATTGCAGCATTATTTACAATAATAGCCAAGATATGGAAGCAACCTAGGTGTATTCTGATAGCTGAATGGATAAAGATGTGACATATATATTATATATATATTATATATATATATAGATAGATAGATAATGCAGCAATAAAAAAGAAAGAAATCTTGCCATCTGCAATAACATGGATAGATCTAGAGCGTATTATGCTAAGTGAAATAAGTCAGGCAAAGAAAGACAAATACCATATGGTCTCACTTATATGTGTAATCTAAAAACACCAAAACAAACAAATAATTAAAACAAAAGCAGATTCATGGAAACAGAGACCAAAGGGATGATTCTCAGAAGGGAGGGGGTAGGGTGATGAGTGAAAAGGTAAAGGGGAATATAGTCATTAATATTATGATAACTTTGCATGGTGACAGATGATTACTAGAACTAGTGGGGCAATCACATTGTAAAGTATAAAAATATTGAATCACAATATTGTACACCTGAAACCATTATAATATAATTTTTCATTAAAAATTTTTATAAAAATTTTAATTTTTTCATTAAAAATTACAGTAATTTGAAAGAGTCACAACTCACAGCAAAATGCTACACCATCAAAGGGCTAGGTAAAAATTCCATGTCTAGAGACTTAGATGTAATTACTTCTCCTCAACTCTGGAAAGCATCCCCAGATGCCAAAAATTAAGCATCCTACCTTATGGGGCTAATGTTAAATGCCCTTTACTTCCTTCAAAAATAAAAGTAAATCATTCAGAAAGTTTAATAATTTATCAGTATCCTAATATTTGTGTCACATCTTAAAGCTAGAGTTGAGGAGAATGACCAGCTGGAATCTTTAATAGATTTCCAGCCCTAAGTGGTTCAATAGTTGATTTGCTTCTTATAATTCTCAGATAGCCAAAATTGCCCTTGAATATCCTTTAATTGGTCCATAAAGTACAACTGTCCTGGTTTCAAAAGCATATTTCTGAACAATAATCCTCAAGTACACCATTAAAGTTTGATAACCACTGGTTACACTAAAATAAAGAAAAAAGGAAAATCTATATGCAGATGCTTAGGCATCTAAATTACCCTGCTTTTCAGATACAATCAAACTCTAGTAGTGGGTACGGGGAGAAATCTAAATTATGCAGGCTCCTTTGCAGGTGCTACTCCATTTTGTTGTGTAATTAAGTCTCCATGATCTTAATATTTGTTAGCAAATTTATCATTGTAAGGATAAAAGAGAAAGAGAGACTCCCAAGTCACCAGCTTCTTAGTTAAATGCATGATACTGTATTGTCTTGATATTGCAGTTAAAAGAGGCTCTAAATTCAAATGGAAGGCAATTAACACATCAAAGGGGTCTTACTTACAATCTTATCTTCAGTTATAACCATTTATTTTGAAATTAGTTCTAATTTTCAATGGATCCTTTAATGGCTTTAGTAAATGACAACGTGTTTGAATTTTTACTGACATTTTCTGTTCTTACAAACTTCACAATTTTTCAAAGAGCTCCAACCTCAGTGGCATTATATTTTTTGTAATACCTGTAATCAAGGCCTTCATCCTGGTCCTAAGCAAAGCTAACAAATAATTATCCTTCACAACAGAGCTAAAAACAGGAGTCTAATTAATTAAAGCACTAATCGAACTTCCCATTACTGATACATTAGTTCCTGCTCTGAAATAAACATTAATCAAAGTCATTGAATAATTCAGCTCTACTTCCCTCATCTGTGTAGACAAATCTACCTGCTATCCTGTAACAGTAACATAGAAGAAAATGTTTCATGATGCTATTTGGTGATGTCTTTAAGTACCGATACCTAACTGATAACCATTCTGTAATAAAATGGAAAAAAGGTACAGAGTAAAAACAAATGCACTTTAAAAATACATATATATAATAAAACATATAAATATCTGAAGATATATATATTATAAAAATGTTTTATATATTTATACATTATATAAATAATTTATATTTTATGTAACATGTAAATATATTTATTGATTTCCTCTTTTAGAAAAAGAAATCCATTAAGGAATAAGCCTTTTGAGGAAATAATTTAAAATATTTCACAAAAAATTTTCCATTTCAATTAAGTGGGCTGTTTAGATTGCAACTGTACAGGAACAGTGAATTTCTTTTAATTAATGTGCTTAGATAAATATTGATGTGTTTTTTCTCCATTGAAATCTAGGCTTCTTGTTGAGTCTAAGTGCTGGCTTTCTCTTCTCCAGATTCAGGGCTGCTAGATTAGACACACATCAGATGCTGCTTTGATGAGCTATGAAGTCACTGTTAATGGACACTTCTGGTTTTGAAGCCAGGCTAACTAAAACCCCAGTTTGGCATCACAGGGTAAGCCAAGGTTGCTGTTTTTGCAAATGCTGTGTGGAAGGGAGATGCACACTCTTGGAGGGCATCCTCCTCTCTAAGCAACTCTCACCTTAAAATCACTAGTAAGGCCTTTCTGGCAGACCCTCCATTGTCTAACATGGAATCTGTGGAAGATGATAGGATGCACAGAATCCATCTCCCTTCAGGAATTCAGGACTTATTCCCCCGAAGCCGCAAAGAGATGCACCTTGTCTAAGGGCATATTTCCATCCAGGTGCAGCCTACGTCCAATAATATAAAGTATATAAAGGCCTGACCTCCTTGTGTCACTTTAGAACAACTCTAAAGGGCCATTCTGGTTCCAGCTTCTCCGACCCCCATGTAGTCAGCTGGGGCCTTTGTTGGAACTACCTTGTAGCTCAACTTCTGCCTCTGTCCTACCCTACCTCCTTACACAGGCTTGTATCACAAGGGACCTCCCTAATCTCTGTATACTAACCTCTGCTTCAGAATTGGCTTCCCAGGGAACTGACTGGTGACAGAGCTGACAGGAAGTTCCTAACCAGAAGTAAATAGTATGACGTTAATTAAAGTCAGAGTAACGAGGTGGCATAGTATCAACAGGTAAATGCTGAACAGATGCGAAAGACAGTAGTTAGAGCTTTCGGGAAGAAGTGGGACACACTAAAGACTGAAATAAAATAGGCAATATTTTCCTTTCTCCTTATCCATTGAGTCTTGTGGATTCCAAACCAGAGCCTGGGCAGCCTCAAAGAGTCTGTGGAAAAATTTGTTCTCACCAACATGGCCGGTTGTTGAGAGGAATTTGGTCGGGGAGAGAGGATTATTTCTCCACCTAGAGTTTTTAAAATCACCTCGCAGACACTCATCAAATTCTTCAGAAACAGCTTCAGAATTACTTTGAAGAAATCTTACTTCAAAGTGATGTTCAGAGATTTTAGAATAAACTCCTCAGGAGCAGCATCAGAGTGGGCACCACCCTTGTCCTTATTGTGGAAGGGAAATGGCATTCCAAGGATCTATCTAATTAGTAGAGAACTGCGGCCCATCTTTAGCACTAGCACTGCCGATATGGAAACAAACTATTCACATTGTTCTAACAGAATCTGGCCACCGTCATGTCTGTTTGGAATTCTCCTTTTTATCACCTTCACTACAGGCAGTCTAGTGTCTCCAGATGAGACCATGAGTTTCGGATACTATTGCCTAGACAAAGTGAGACATGATTTAACACAGGAGATCCTTGCTGGGCTTTACTAACCAATATGCAAAAAAACCCCATCATGGCTGTAAGCACAGGCCTGCCCATCTAGGGGGATGCGAGTGGACAGTGTAAGAAAGGCAGAAGGTATAGGCAACAGTGTGGTGGCTACTTTAAAGAATGATAAATGTAGACCTAATCCTTGGTAATGTCTTTGTCCCCTAAAGCCATTCTAGGCCTGGCTAGCCGAACACAGCCCCAACTCATAAAAGGGCACCAGGAGAACAGTGTGAAAGATTTCTTTTCTTTTCTTTTCTTTTCTTTTTATCTGCTAGATGCTCTGAAAAGAGCTTTTTATGTTGAGCTTAAGGCAGCTCAGTTTAACTAGCAGTAGGCACAGCATTGTTAGAAGGGATAAAAATGGGAGATAAGCTTTGCTCCCATAATCTGCTTCCAAGGGATATGGAAAAGAAAAGAAGTGGCTCCTTGGAGGCACATTGTTGCCACACTTCTTGTGCTCAGAGGCCTTCCTCTGGAATTAATACTTACCTCCAATTACAGTTTCCTGGGGTAAGGAGTCCCCACTGATGATCCTGTTCTAAAAAGCTTTGATTTATGGAAGAAGGTAGGTAAATCCACTCCCTTAGGTCCCCCCTCACAGAAAGCAGCAACAAAAAGATTAAAATCACAGGGTGAGAGTTTTATTTACATTTCTTTGAAGTTCAGGCTTTCATTCCTTCTCTTTTCCCCTTCCTCAAGCAAAATGGCTCCAAGAAGTTTTGCTCTGCTTTCAGAAAGCTCATATATGCCCCTAGGCTGCAGTTTTGCCTTATAGTTTACCACACTGGAAAGCTTTTCTGCCTCCTTTAAATTAGGATTTGGCCTATGTGGGAAAAAAAGGTGTAGATGTATCACTTGACTTATTCCAAATACATGCAGGTTGGGGAGTGGTAGAGCAGCTGATCTTTGAAAGCTCTGCTTTCTTTTCCTCATCTCTGTTAACTCCAGGTCCTTCTTTGGATGGGTGGGAGAACATGGTGGAACTTTTCCTCCAAGAGAGAAAAAAAAAGAAAACTAAGGGAGACTAAACTGGTGCAGCACTGGCCTTCTATTTTTCGGGACCCTCACTGGTTATCACAAGTTGAGTTTCCAAATGGTGACTACCCAGGGCAACTTTAGAGGGTTTCCAGGGATGGATACTCCTTATAGCAATCCCTGGAGCTTTCTGAGCCCCTGATGGCCCCTCTTAGTATTTGGATGTGACTGAGTATGGAGGGGACTTAGTGTTCTCAGGCCTTTAGTCTCAGGGATCCCCAGCCTCAATGGGATCACTTGTATAGCAGTCCTACCAGAGGGCATGTAATAATAAGAGACATAAGAAAAGATCCTGAAATTAATTTCTAATTCTTTATGTGGGGAGGGGCAGGAAAAAGGAATACAGAAAGAAGATTTTTTATGAAGAGAGCAAAAGTAAATAAATAATTTTCCAGAGATTGCCTGCCAACAGAGAACAGACCAACACATGTGATGAATCTTCCTCTATAATCAGGCATGTCTGGGTGTCAAGATTTCTCTTTCTCCTTCTAGAAGCCAAGAGAAGGGCTTGAATCCCAGCTAACTTCATAGTTTTGGATAAGCCTTTCAGAGACCACATCTGAGAGACTCTTGAGACAAAGGTATAGAAAAAGGATGACCAGCTAGCAGGATTAACCACTTGCATCCACAACAGGGGAAAAGTAAGACATAGGAAATAGAAAATACAGGAAGCATAACCACTTAGATGATAAAATAAGAGAACATGTTCTTGCAGCCACACACATTCTTTCTCTCTCAGTAAAAGTTCCAATATGATAGCCACAGATTGAAGCTATGATACTTTGAGTCTTTTTCTTGCTTTATCCCTCTGAACAGAAGTAAGGTCTATGACCAGGAAGCTCCTGCCAGTGAATATTTTCTATTCTTTCTTTGTCAGGATTTTTCCTTTTCAAGCTCCCAACAAGATCATTTTGCCAGGGGAGTGTTTTCTTGTGTTAAGGGTTTCAGGGATTGTTTGTTCTGAAAAGCATCTGCAGACAATAATTGGGAAATGTGTTAAACCTGCCATCAATTTGTTTTATTGATGTGGAAGCCTCAGTGGGTCCCTGAGCAAAATAGATTTTTCCCCATGTGAGTGAGAGACTGAAAAAGCTAAGCTGCTGGAAAGGACGAGTCAGACAGAGGCAGATGCCAAGAGAAGAAAGTGACAAGGGGAAAACAGAGAGGTGGAAACTGAGCCAAAACTCCTACAACAAAGCCCATGATGAAAACAAAAGCTTCTTGAAGTGTTCAAATGCAAAGCTGGTTATCACAGAAGCTCCTCCAAAACAGGAACTTTCAGAAAGTAAGACAAGGGTGGGTGGTGAGGTGAGATGAGGGAATATGTGTATCAAAAGAACTTCATCTGAGTGGCAAGGTTCCTGTCTGTTGAGCTGTTTAGTTTTTATGAAAGCTGTCTTCTCCCATTACAACATTGCCTTTAGTTAGTTCTGTCATGGAGAAATCCAAAGTCACTTGACTAGGTTTAAGGCACCTGGACAAATGGTAATTATTAGCCTATAATTCCCTTGAGGAGAGCTGCTGTTTCAATAAATTATAAGAGCTGAGCTTCAGTGGTTTACAACACCATCGAAATCTTGCTATGGACGTACAATCTCATAACCACAACTTGCTGGTGAATAGATATTTGCACAATGGGTGATTCAGGAGCATCTGGCCCTTCTCATAGAGCACAGAGGACTAGCGGGCTCTCCACAGCTGCTCCCAAGCACTCGTGAAAGGAACTAAAGACACTTCCCCTCTCAGTGCATTGCCAAGGACCACTGCTTTGGTTTCTCCAAGGTAAACACTTTAGGATCCACACTGGTATACACATCTATAAGACTTGGTAATTCTCCCAAAATAGCGATCCTTAAAATGACCACAAGTGTGTTTTCAAGTGTTTAACATGTTTATAGGCATCTCAGAGCAAGGAGTTTTACAGATTATATCCAAAGACACAAGAAAAGAGGAAGTGTCTAAACCAGTCAGTATGCAATCTTGGTCATAGTAATTTAAAATTAAAATTTGTAAGATATGTTTTTAAGATGTGTTAGAGCCCTATCAGAAGCAATAGGGCTCAAGACATTTAAAAAATATTCATTGGGAAGCTCCTAACATAGAAGTGTCATGTTAAACAGTCAAGTGGAAGATAGAAATATGGTAGAATTGCCAAAATATACTGAAAACGAGTATCACAAATTATTATTTATCTAATTTATTTGTAATATATACCCCTCTGACTTCCAAAAATAGTTTGAAGTTACTTAGAATATAATGTCATATATATATTATGCCAAATATATTCTATTTTATATATGTGCAAGTAAGGGTATTCACATTCACATTGTGTGTGTGTGTGTGTGTGTGTGTGTGTAATTTAAAAAATATATCAAGTGAAGGGTGGGAAACAATTGTGTTGGACACCAAAAAAAGTGAGTTAAAGTAAGTTGGCTTTAAATTTTTCTTTGAGCTTCCTAGAGGAAGAAAAATGAAAAGCGAAGAGAAGTGGGGGAAACGAAAATAAAAGATGATGGATACCGCATAACTCTTGGGAAACTGAGGTTCCAGTATGAAACTTGCATGTTTTAGGTAATGCAGTGGTGGCTCCAAGGACGAAGTCTCTGGAACACCATGGTAAGTAATTCACCATTTCTTACCTATCAGATCTTCCTCCTCCTTTCTGTACCCACACAAAATGAAACAATCACTTTTCATCCAACACAGTGTCTCATAAAGAAAACATATCTAGAGGCCTTTTTGTTGCCTGCAGTCACAAAACATGAAGACTGCAATCCCATAATTAGACCTCAGGATTCAGGAAAGAAAAGCTCTTCTTTACACAGTAGTGGCAGTACCCAGAATAAACCAGTTACAGCCATTGACTCACCAGGTGAGGGCTTTAGCATGAAGAGAAAGTTACCTATTCCTGTCACCTCCATACACTATCTAATTCTAGTATCATATATTTAGTGTTCTTCTTAAAAATATCTATGCCTCAAATTGCCTGACAAACCTTAAAACAAACATCAATTTACCTTATAATCTTTGCCTTATGTATATTAAGCATGCAAAGATTTTTAAAAGTACTGATTTTCAAAAGCATTTATTGGTCCTCCACATCTTTGCACATCAGAAACCAGGGTACTCCGGGGAGAGTGTTGGGTTTGTTTGATAGATAATCCATTTTTGCAGCAATAATACAGATAAGCTTAAAATATTAATAGGAATAGTCACATTATAAAAATTTGTGCAATAAAATATTTTCAGACTTTAATATCAGTCTCAGATATCTGTCTCTCCAAACAAGGGTGTATGTGTCCTTTAACTGGGCAATGAGAATTATATAATCCCTCCTTTGTTTTATTCAAAGAAGCATAGAGTTAAATGTCTGAGTCCAGAAACCATCTCTCGAAAACAATGTCAGACGTGGTCCATGGGGCCAAATAGTTCACAAACGCCAGAGGAAGAAAAATTAAAACAAACAGGGAGAATTCAAGGTTTGCTTTTCTTTTCAACAATATAGATTTGTGACACCTAAATCAAAATCACTAGGCAGATTCAAATGTCTTCAAGTTCCAATTACATAGTATAAATGAACATTAATAAAGTGGTGAAAACCACAGGCAGGTGGGATTCAATGGGAAAATGGAGAACGCATCTCCATATCATTCAAATTTAAATTTTTGTAAAGCATAATTCAAGGCAAACAAAACACATCTGTTAACCACAGTTGTTGGCTCAATGGTCACTTTGGGACCTCAGATCTAAATAATCAAAATATTTTACTCCGCTAAGATTTCTCAACAGTGGAACTACTGGCACTTAGAGTGAAACAATTTTTCACTGTATAGGACTTTGCTGTGCATGGCAAGTCAATGAACATCCAGGTCTCACAGAAACTCAAATCTATAACACCATTTAAACAACCAAATATGTTCTCTGCAACTCTGCAAATTTCAAACGTGTTTCCCACCCACAATGTGAGAACCATAGCATCTAGTTCCATGTCTAACCTACTCTGTCTCTTGACATTTTCATATCTCGCTTTGTATTTTTCCTTCTTCAATATAAAGGTACAACATAGTTTTCAGGATTTACAAAGGACAGTATAATACCAAACCCTTTCCTTTGTCTTATACTGGGTTAGAAATGGTACTATGAAGGAGTTGGTAGGAAACATGAAGATAATGAGACAAGGAGGAGGAGGAAATGACCAAAGGCAGAGCCAATGCAGCCAATAGGCAAAAGAAACAGCAGAGAGAGTATGTGGGGATGGAGGCTGGACCAATGATTGTTATTATTGCTACCATCACCTAGTTTTTTAAAGCTTCTCTTTTATCCTCTTCCATCACCTTGGAACTTTGCCAGAATGTCCAATTTGAGAAACTTTTCATTTGTATCTTTGGCTCCTGAATAAAGGTAGAATGCTATCTTAATGACTACCATTTATAACATCCATTCTACATAATTGAAAAACTCATGTAGGACAATGTATTTCCAAGTCTGTTCATTTATCAGTTAACCTAGTTAATATTATAGTGTTGCATTAAAAAAATAAGAATATTTTTGGATGATTGCATACTTTGATATCCTTTGTAAATTCTCTAGCAACAATTCTCAAAGTAGGGATTTTCATTTTCTCCGAGTGGAGAATGTTGTCAACTTTGGGGACTTAATGGCAATGGAACTCCCTTCTGATAGAGTAATGACCCTCACATCATTAATAAGGTAAGAAGGTCCCTGGTATATGTAGACTTGAAGATGTTTGGAATAAAGCTGTTAATAGAGAGGATAAAATGAACCAAGATAGGGGTAGGAGTGGTAAGAATATAGATGTCAGACAATTTCAAAAGTTCAAAATAGAGGAGAGTCAGATAGGTGAAGGAGAGCAGAAGACCCAGGGCAAAAAAGGTCAGAAGGTAAGCTGGTTCTAGCAGAGACTAGCAGACTGGGTGGGGGTGAGGAGGTAGACAGAGGGGACAGGAGCAGAGGGAGGACATAGAGAGACATCTAAGCCTTAGTATAAAACTGGACTTTTAAATGTAATGTCTATGCTTATTGATGATGAAAGGATTACAAAATAAGAGGGAACTAACAAATTCCTATAGCCTCAGAAACTGACTCAAAGTAACCCTGGACAGTTTTTTAAACATCAGCACCTTTTAATAATTATGATAATATCAACAACTAATATTCATTACCTATGTTGTGCTATCAGTTTTACATGGATTAGCTCTTTTCATTTCAATTCCATGTGTACCCTCATTTTACAGTGAAACTAAGGAGGAAAGGATTAAATAACTTGCTCAACTAGGTTACATGGATACTGAATGAAGTTCCAAATCTTTGTTCTTAACCATGAGGTGACACAGCTTCCTTTTATGTCTGACGTTCTGCTATTCCCTGGATGACAGACTCCTTGAGAACTACCACTACATTCCTAGAGTGGGCCCAGGAAACCCTATGTGCACTGGCCCCTCTCCAGGACAGAATTGTTCAAATTAAGGTAGGTACCTAATCCTAAACTAATCCATTTAGATTCTACCTCCACCCCTTCCAAATAATTTGGGATTGAATAGAAAGAACAGGTTAGTTTGGATTTTTTTTTTTTTTAGCTAAAAAATTATCAGTGCATGGACTACAGGATGTCGGCCTTCTTCCCTCCAGCTCCCCTGAGAGATAGGAGGGGAAAATGGAAACACTTAGAAAAGAGATAGAAAATAATGTCCTCCCTCTGCTCCTATCCCCTCAGCCTTTAGTGGTTCTCCACTCCTTATTCTAGGCCCTTCCTGGGGCCAGCTCCTTTCCTACCTTTAGATTCAGTGAGATGCTCTCTGTTCTCGCCCTTTGAGTTAGTTTCTGTCACTTAAACCAGTTGCAGCTAAGATGACAGAGAGTCCTCCAATCTGTAGTTCTTATCTCCTCATGTATTTTACTGTTTCTTCCTTTCATCAAAATGTTCTGTCTTCTTTCATGTGAGGGACCCTTTTCTAAATCCCATTAATATTTAGTCTTAGAACAATAATAATAATATCACAGGCACCAGCAGACATCTGTTTTCTACTGGAAAGACTGGAAACAAAATAACACAACCAAACCCAATACAATTTGGATCTCCATGTCCAAATCTCTCACATTTTATTGTGAATATTTTATCAAATGCCCCTACATGGGAACTGGACAGGTGGAGTCAGAACCGTACTCTCTCATGTGACTTCCTTTACAACTTCCCAAACAGCCCTCTTTAGACATCATCTCCTGATGAATTCGATACTGTTGTAAATATGGAGAGGGCAGTAAACATCTGCTTTATAGAAATGATTTAAAAAAAATAACAACCACCACCATCACATCTAATATCTTAAATATCCTTTTTATTTGTAGAGTGGATTTTAATTTTAAGGGAATTTTGAGATTGTGTTACTTGAATTTTAATGAGCTATTTTGATAGTCTACCATTTTTTAAATGGAATTCTACTGGAATCTTTCATAAATAATTAAAATAGCTACTGTTGGAAATATAACTTCTGTATTCCCACATAAAACTTTGCAATAGATTGTTTTATTAGTGTGATAATCCCCAGAGCAACTTTCCCAAGTGAATTATGATTTATTGAGAAAGATAGAGGCAAAGATACTATCTGTAATTCTTTTCTTGAGTTGACCTGAGCTCACCTGAGCAATTAATATGCCTGTAGATGAACACAGATATAATGAGGAAA
Organism: Pteropus medius; assembly: GCF_902729225.1. NCBI lineage: Eukaryota > Metazoa > Chordata > Mammalia > Chiroptera > Pteropodidae > Pteropus > Pteropus medius. The sequence continues at coordinate 1,667,660 of NW_024346771.1, forward strand.
TTATTTTCTTCATCCTCCTTATTTTACAAATGAGGATGCTGAGGCCTGAAAAGCAAGGTCACACAATTTAGTGGCTGAGTTAACACTGGATCTTGAGTCTGCTTATATTCCTGATTTAAAACTCTTTATATTTCACTTCTTTGAGAGGGCTTTTGTGGCTGACTTCTACAGGTTCCATAACAATAAGAGGCAACCTTACATTTGAGGAACTCAGGTCAATTTAGATGAGAAGCAACCAGTAGAATGGCTATGCACTGGAGGGGGAGTTCTGGTCCAGGCTTTGCCATTTATAGAGCTGCATTTTTGGGTTTCATAGGTAAAACAGAAGGAGATGAAACTGTTGGTTCCAAGGTTTCTTGACATTCTGGAGAACCTTCAGATGCTCTGGAAGACATCAGATGCTTTGGAAGATCTCAGATGCTCTGGATAGCACCCCACTGGGGATCTAGGTGGAAACTTCTACTGGCTCTCCTATACAGTATGCAGAACTAAAAATTCATACGTTCTTGTGAGCCAAGGAAGTCTCACACCTTCTTTCTTCAGAACCCAAGTAATGTGCATGAGATACAACCCACAATGACGTTCAGATATCTGTGTCAGTCACTAAAGCAGGAAGCATTTAGTTCATCAGCTTTGGAAATTTACATACTTTTACTTTTTTTTTTTTCATTTTGACTTTATCTTACTAGCTTCAACAAAGAAATTTTGAGTTGAAAGAATCCAGTCATCTGATTTAAGGTGAATATCTTTATAAATAGATCAGTTCAAATAATTAATATGTGATTTGGTCACTGTGGTTCTAAAGAAAAGGACAAACCCCTCCACTTCTCTTTTATAATAAAATACCATAACGGATTTTACACTTTTGGTTTCTGGCATCAAAGAAGCCCCCTATGATAGGTGTTACTAAAAACCTTCGAAGTGCTTGTTTGTACATGCCAGACTTTTTAAAATATACCAACCGATAAGTAATTTCACTCTGCAATCTTCAAAAAAAAAAAAAGCCATGAAAAATGAAATAAAAAGCAAAATAAAATATTTTTCACATTTCTTCATTTTTGTCATAAAGCATGGGATATGGCTCAGGATCTCCACCTAGTGGAATCTTTAAGGTGATAAATGTTGTAAAACCTCTAAAATGGAAGAAACTTGGGCATAAAGCCCCCAAGTCAGTTTATTTTTTATTTTTTTTACATAAAATGTTTATATTGCGAGTCTGATATGATAAGTCAATGTTTATTTATTTATTTTTTAACTGGGAGGATTTCCTAGGATATTATTAAGAGATCTTTCTCTACTAAGATCTCTAACCTTTGAAATCCATCTTTTGGAATATTATAGGCAGGATACCTGGGTTCTTCCTCCTTCTCTTTGCCAGCTCACATTTGAGATTTCATTGCTTTTTTTTTTAAGCCACTCTGACAGGATATAAAAAGGGACTATTATTCTGGAAAAGCCATTTTCCAGAATCTCAAGATTATGATTCATAAGTTTATTTTAAAAATAAACTAGCAAGAATAGTCAGAAAAATTCTGAAAAAGAGACAGAAGAGATACTAACTCTATCATATATAAAAACATATTTTACAGCTATAATAATTAAGATAGTAAGGTACTGATGTCTAAAAAGAATGACATTAAACAGAATATCTCATTCGTGAATAGCCAAAATGAATATGTAAACCTAGTATATGACAAATATCGTATTTGTAATAGGTGGGCAAAGGATAGATTGTTCAACAAATGCTGTAGAAATAAATGTGTCACTATTTTGTATGTGGAGTTGGAGGAAGGGTAGGTAAAGTTAGAGTGTTACATTACAACTTTTACACCAGAAATTGGAGATAGACCAAATAATTAATCCAAACACAAATAAATAGACATGAAACCATTTGAAGAAAATAAGGAACAAATTTAAAATAAAATTTAGACTGAAAAAGGCCTTTATAAGAATAACATAAATCCTACAAAATAAAATATTAATAACGTCAATTATATTAAAATATATATTTTAAAAAACCCTCATCAGAAACAATGACAAACTGGAAAAATATTTGCAACTTACATCACAATAGACTAATCTCATTGATGTATAAAACGCGTTCTAACAACTCAATAAAAAAAAAAAACAGACAAAAGGTAATAAAGCAGGTCATTCACTGAGAAGAAATATAAATAGTTAAATAAATTTAAAGATGCTCAGCCTTACAAGAGAATATAAATGAAAACTACAAGTTATTATTTTACACCTATCAAAATGGCAAAAGGCCAAAGGGTTTGGAGAAGAGAAAGTGCCTCCTATGTAATGTTCTACTTGGAGCCTTGATTCCAAGCACACTTTATATTATATTCCAACTTGGGCTGCTATAATAAAATATTATACAGTGGGCTGCTTAAATAACACATATTTATTTCTCACAGTTCTGGAGACTGGGAAAATCAAGATAAGGGTTCCAACAGATCTGGTTTCTGGTGAGAGCCCTCCTCCTGGCTTGCAGATTATTGCTTTCTCACTGTGTCTTCACATCATGGAGAAAGAGAGGACTCTGTTCTCTCTCTTTCTTTTATTAAGTACACTAATTCCATCATGGGGACCCCATCTTCATGACCTCATCTAAATTTAATTATTTCCCAAAGTCCCCACCTCCAAATACTATCACTTTGGGGTTATGGCTTCAACATAGTAATTGTGGAAGAGCATATGAATTTAGTCCATAACAACATAACAATGCAAAGAAATAATGAGATCTCATAATAGGCCTGAAATACAATGGCTGATGAGAGCATCTGCAAGGAACAAGGAAAGGAGTGCTTCCTAAATAGAACCAATATTTATTGAGTGCCAACCATGTTAAGATGAAGTTATTCTTTGGGGTATTTTTTTCTTTTCATGACATTTTGGGTAGGATTCTGAATCAATTGAACATAGTGCATGATATGTACCAAAGAAGGGCAGTGATGGAGCTACTAGACTGAATCAAGCTTGCCTTTCCAGATTAGTCATATCCTTATTAGTCACATACACAAACACATACACAGACACCCTGAATTTGCAGAGAATAGGTGCCATGATGGAAAGTCTGCGATCTCAAGTTCAAGCATAGCTAAAGATACTGAATGGAAATTTATTTTCTACAGTTCCATTTCAGCCTAACTCGTAATTGAAACTTTTAAATTATAACCAGGAATTTTATTGACTTTGGGTGGACTTGGTTAATAAGACATCATGATTTCTTTTCTACTCCTGTTGCCATATACATACATATATATATATATTTTTTTGCTGTGAAAGTAGTTGAAACCACTGTCTTTTCTTCTCTTGTCATCACTTGGAGGCAACCAGTAGAGACTTCACTTCCTCTTCTCACTTACCAGGGGGCAGAGAAGTGATCACATACCATTCCTGAATTGATAGAGGAAGAAGCAGGCCCCTATTTTTCAACTATTCTCTAGGTGGGGCAGCAGAAATGAAAAAGGAAATGCTCAAAGATGGCCAAATGGTCTGCTGAGCCACAGCAGGGCCTCAAGCTTAGGCAGATGGTTCCAAGGCAGCCTCAAAGGACTCCTAGAATATGTTTGTGTGTGTGGTAGGGAAGGTGAGAAGCAGAATAATTTCCATGGGCCCCAGAGTATTCTCACATGACTCAGGCTTTGCTGCTAGGACAAGGAAGTGAAATGTATAGACCATATAGACCAGTGCATGAAGTCCAGACAATGGTGTCTCTGTGAATGCCAGCATGCCCGGATAACATCCAAGAGGCCTCTGCTCTGATACTCTGGTAATCCAAAGTCTCCTAGTCTTAGACACGATCCCAGGGAGAGGGATTCAGTTTCAGCCACCCAGGATATTAAGGACTCAAAACAGAAAACAATTTTAGTTATAGAGAAAAAGTGAAGAACATTTTATTTCTGGTACATTGAAGTTTGTGAATTATAGAACAGTCTGTACAATCAAGTACAGCTATTTGAGAAGGAAGGTTCTAGTTAGAGGGCCTCAGTTTCCAGGTTAAGTAATGTATGGTTTATTCTGTGAGCCCTGTGACAACTTGGCAGAGTTGTTATCTGAAGTGAAAGCAGGTCCTGGAAGGAACCACAGCACTTAAACCCTATTAGTTAAATACTTCCAAAGGCTTTTATTCATCTCCAAAATAGAGCTGGGAATACTATTGTGAAGTGCTAATTAGCAAATTGGTTGGTTGTTCCAAGTCCAGTTTGTGAAAAACTGTCAGATCACAGAACTGTGACTAGAAATATTTAGAGACACCAATACCCCCGGGACCCCCACCAGACTGATTCCAATTTCAGAAAGGTGGCATCAACTCTTATTTCCATCTGCAAATTCCAGAGAAATATGGAAATAGAGTTGATTTTAACTATGTTAAAGAATAATACTTTAAAATAACCATTGTTAAAGACCATGGTGGTTTTTGGTCTTTGTTTTATTCAGCTTATTTATTTATTTATTTATTTTAGGGTGTGTACTGCTGAAATCAGTAGTTCTACTAAACCAAGAATTCTTTTTTGGTAGAGGTTAGGTTGTATGTTAATCTTCACTCTAACTGGTGGTGTGCTGCTAATTGTTTAACAACTGATTCTTTGAGAGGAAAAGCGCTGGTTTGTAGCATTTGTCAATTTCCATGGTATAAAGGCACGATGATCAATTTCAAGCTACCAGTGTAAGGTATCTGAAGTAGAGTTAGGAAGAAAGGCACAATCTCTAATACTTTCTTACATTGTTCCACTATACAGATATAATTACAAATACCCTCAAGATTATTAATAATAAAATGTAGCAAAAAATTAGGAAGTGATAAATTTTAAGTATTTATAAGCTTTGTCTTTAATATGATTAATATATTTGTATATTCATATAATTTAATTTTTAATAATGGTTGTGTATGACAACTGGCTCACAAAAGTTCTAAAACATTAGCTGTTGGCAATGGTAAGGCAATGTGAGTCACTCCAGTGTGCCACTGATTGTTACCCTGTCCCTAGCATGGTGATTGCCACCCAGTAGGTGTTTCCCATATGTTTGGTGAATTAATTAGTTCATTAATTCATGAGTAACTAACAGAGCCTAAAAGTTTTTCAAATGTAAATGCAATAAAAGACTCAGGTTTGTTTAAAATCAGGTAAAGGGAGGGTAAAGGGGTGATCCCCATATATGTCAAAAAGCCATATAAGGCAAAAATTATCTTTTGTTGGCATCAATAAAAAATCAATTAGGAAACTTCTACTTATGCTACTATGTAGTATCTGTATAACTCAACAGTTGAATTTTAAACTGAGCAAGATATAATAACCAACTGTGGGCCAGTCACTTAGCTTTTCTGAGAAAGGCACCTTGGTTGGGGGCCTTCACTAGTACCAGTGATGTCTTTTATTTTTTAAGCTGAGCCAAGGATTTATAAGTGTTCGATTTATTATTTCATTTCACAACTTCATGTAGCCATGGAGTATTGGTTAGGAACACAGGTTAGAGTCAGATAGCCTGGGTATGAACCTCAGCTCTTCACATTTACTGTCCATATGACATCTGTCATAATAATTACTCCCTCTGGGCTGCAGTCTCCTCATCAGCAAATTGAGAACAAGAATACTACATGATTCATGGGGTATGAGCAAGAACTGAATGGATTAAGTTATATGAAATACTTGGAATAAAATACATAATAGGTATTGTATATATGTTAGCTTTCTATTATTATTATGCATATAATGTATCATATTATAAAAAAGAAAAAAAACACAAATTTTTAAAAAAACCAATAGTTGAATTACATATTGTTGCAACATTTTCTAATTCTAAAAATGTTCATATTCTACACATATTTGTCCACTCTGATTCTTTCAAATTGACTTAAGACATGTTAGGTGAAAAGCTAGGTGAAAATGCCCTCGACTGTTCTCATGCTCGTCTGGGACCCTGTCAGCTTCTTCTCTCCTCCTTCCTTGGTTCATTTTTCTCCTCAGATTTCCCAGCTTCACAAGCCCCATTGTGGCTCTCCATCATAGACCTTTGTACCCATCTGGCCCAGGATAGGTGGGCTGGAGCTGGGTTTCCCAGTCCCACTGCTAAATGATGTGAAAGATCCAGGTCTCAAATCTCACTAGATTCAGAGAGAGCAGCACTTGCTGGGACCCACGCCTGCCAGTCTTGTTCTTCATAGGCCCCTCTCTGAAAGGGGTCAGGATGCAAATGATATTTAAAGCCTGAATATGCAAGTGTAAGTAGACTGGAGATATGATGATAACACTGGGAAGGCCTTAAGGTAACAAGGAAATGAAAAGAAAACGTGCTGGACTAAATTCAGAGTTAATGAGATTAAATAAAAATTATGCTTATGCAGTGTCTGGCACTAAAAGTTATTCAATAATTAATACTTTCCATGTGACACAAGAAAATTCATCTCATATTTTCCCTTAAGTTTAAGTTTGATTATACATAAAGTCCAGAAATAAGAAACAAGCCTTATTGATTCAGTTCAAAACTGTTAAAATTATGATATATAAATTTTCCCACCAGAGGGCACAATATAAAAACCAATGGCTGCTGAGCTACAGCTGGTGCATCATTCATTCTTTGTAATTATTTCATTCTGTTGACTTTGGAATGGAGTTTCAACTTCCTAGGTGGTGATAGTTGCCCCCTCCTGTTTAACATCTATTTTAATATAATCCACACTCCTTTCTTCACATGTTTAGGGTTTGTCTGAGTCTGATATCTGCAAATAATTTTACCAAAATAATTTTTCACATCTGCTTATTGAAACGAATCTTTTTTTAAAGTTTCAAATTTTCTTTCTAGTAGTCAAAGATATTGCAACTTTGAAATTATCTTGAAATGTCAACTTACAATAACACACTGTGGTGCCTTTAAATGTGCTAAAATCTGGCTTCAACTCTGCCTGAATGTTAATGTTTTAAAAAAGCATGGGTGTAGGCTTTATGAATTTGCTTTGTGCTCTGAATCTAGTTTATATGCAAATCCTCGGGACACTGAAGAAATGTACACATCCTTATCACGTCCTAAATAAAAACTATCACCTTCAAAATTTAAATGTTGATGAACTGGCCAGATCTCAGATGCCGCAGTTCAATGACAAACGATGACGAAAAACCGACAATGACAATGACGATGACAAACGACGACAACCGACGACGACAAACAATTTCCGTTACCATTCCATTTCGACATTTCCATTTCCATTTCCATTTTCCATTTTCCGATACCAAACCATTTTTCATTTCCATTTCGTTTCATTTCATTCGCCATTTCATTTCGACAAATGACAACGAACAAACAACAAACGACAAACAAACAAACAAACAAACGAACAATAATAATAATAATAATAATAATAATATCAATAATGTCATTCCATTTTCCATTTATTCCATTTCATTCGACGTGCGTCATTTCAGGTACCATTACCATTTCATTTCATTCATTCCATTTCTAAAACAATTCGTCATCTTCCATTTCATTCCATTTCATTTCATTCATTCATTTCATTTCCATTCATTTTCATTTCAAGTTCATCATCTCATCATCATCATCATCATCACCATTTAGATTTTCGACCATTTCATTTCATTCATTCATTCATTCCATTCCATTTCATTTCATTCGACAAATTTCGACGAACAACAAATTACATTTATCATCATTTCATCATCGATATGTCATTTTAATGTCATTTAATAATAAATTAATAATAATAATATGTCATTCCATTCGTTGGTACCATTTAAATTCATTTTCATTTCGTTCATTCGTTCGTGCATTGAAAAAAAACCATTTCAACCAAATTAAACCGTGCATTATGTCATTATGTCCTTCTCTCCTTCTCTCATACCTCTCCTTCTCTCTCTCTCTCTCTCCTTCCTTCCTTCCTTCTTCCTTCCTTCCTTCCTTCCTTCCTTCCTTCCTTCCTTCCTTCTTTCCTTCTTTCAGCTATTCTCTCCTTCTCTCATATATCTCAGCCTCTCTCTCTCTCTCTCTTCCCTTCCTTCCTTCCTTCCTTCCTTCCTTCCTTCCTTCCTTCCTTCCTTCCTTCCTTCTTTCTTTCTTTCTTTCACTAATTTACTATTCTTTTCTGCTTTCTCAAAACATCTGATTTTCTTAAAACACTGGCAGTCTGAACGAATTTTAATACATATATAACAACAAACTACATATTATTCCTATCTTTCAAAGGAAATAGGTATTAAAGACCATTATTAACAGTCCTCTCAATTTTTGTGCCAGTGGTAGAATTTTCTTCCACTATTCAAACCAAATTTCGTCAAGGGTATTTCCACCTAGTACTGAGATGTTCTTGATAGTGATTTAATGGATGTATACAGCGGAATTGTAGGTTAGTGAGAGAACATTACATGTGAACTACAAGGTGGGCGATGAAAACAAATTAGTAAGCATTATTAAGTCAACTCTTCAATTCTAACAAATGTAATTTGTAATATTTCCCCTTTATTATTATTATTTTAAATTTGATTTTATTATTAGTGTCAAGTATACAGTTTCAAGTATACATTGGTTAGACATTTACATAGTTTATAAAACAATCTCCCTAATTGCTCTTTCTCTCCTCTGACTCTCCACCTAGCCATTACATTAATGCCAACTGCATTCCCTATGTTTTTCCCCCTTTTTTTAAAAAAAAGGAAAGTAGGCAATATGTCATTTAAAATAATGGCTATAACCCATAATTCTAACTTCTACACACTCATGGATTTTTTAATAAACTATCTAATATAAACTGACTAATTGAAGAAGAAATACTAAATTCAAATTAATAAAACAAAAAGATTCATAAATATTATTAGATGTAAAAATAAAAGTCCTAGAGAATCTATAAGCGGGGATTTTGTAGATCATAAGTAATATTCCAAAGCAATATTTTATTTCCACTTCAACATGAATGGATTTCATACTATTGTAGGAATGTTGCTTCAACTGAGGAAAATATATCCCAACATATGTTTGTTATTTTAGAAAGATTGCATATTTTGAACACTTTGCATCATAAGAATTTTGTAAACTCACTTATGGAAGTGCTAAAATGTATTCCCAATTAAAAAAAATTATCTTTTAGGGAAAACAAGAACTCACAACATTCAGGAAATGAACATTTATCTGGTAAAAGGCACATTAATTTAATTCTATGGTGAACAAAGAAGGCCACTAAAAGGTCTTTTAGTCTCCTCTTTCCTGGACCCACTCTCTCTCAGAATAACAGGCTGGTGTTGGCATACCCATTACAAAGATCATGCTTAAAACTCAATTCTACCGGGCCCTTCCTGGAAATAGCAATTTTCATTTAAAACTGGAAAATCAGAGATACTTGCAACTCCACTGCCTCAAACTTATTCAATATGAAAAGCTTAAAGCAGGAAGGAATGTAGTTAACCCAGATTCCAGGTATCCAACTAAACTGCTTCCCTCTTCTCCCCGACTCCAAAATAAGAAAATTTAAAGCAAATTTTATCTAAGTCAAAATAACTTTTTAATCAAAAATTTCCCAACGGGGAAAAAAATTCCGTCCTATAAAAATGCTTAAGTAATTTTCTGATAAACTCTAAGGACATTAAGATTTGTTCTGAGAAACTACTTAAACACCTAGTGAAGTTTGACTGAACTTTTTTAAAACTACAACCTAAAAATGATTTTCTAACCATTTTCTTTCCCTATATGAAATGAGGACATCTTTGCCTGTCAAGATGGAGTAGGTAAACACTGTACATGCCTACACCCATGACCACAACAATATTACATCTAAATTACAGAAAAATCACCCTGGAGAAATATCTGAAGGCTAGCTGAATAGAAGTCCTATAACTGAGGATAAAAGAAGAAGCCACATCCAGACTGGACCCCACAGGACACCTATTACATAAGGCTACTCTGCCAAGACTGGGAAATATAGCAGATCTACCTCATGCAAACACGGGGAGGTGGCCAAACTAAGACAAAGAAATATGCCCCAAATGAAAGAAAAGGCCAAACTAGAGGGAAAAGTTTCCATATAGATTCCAGCTTCTGGTTCTGTTCTTAGGACCGCTGATATAATGATAGAGAAGAAGTGTAGTAGGGTCATCGCCAAACTGGTCAGCCAAGGAGCTACTACTAAAAATAGGCTTAGTGGACTTTGGGATCCCATTCACAAGCTTAAAAAAGTTAGAGTCCTAGGTTTAGAGAAGAACTCTCCAGTTTCGATCCAGTGTTAGACCACCGGGACCACAGAAAATATCTGATATATTCTATTTGTTATCAAAGAAAAGGGGTAATTTTTAATGTGGATTTGTTTTTTAATTAACAGAATTGTTTTTAGTAGTATCAGAAATGTTAAGTAGAAAGTGCTCAAAATTTCACACTATGTCCCCATATAACCCCTTAATCTTCGGGTTTCCCTTATTATAAGCCAATATTGATACATTATTATTAATTAAAGTCCATAGTTTACAATAGGGTTAACTCTTTGTCTCTGTGGACATTCACTCTTAAGAAATCTAAGCTTCTACTGTAAATTAAGAAAATATTCAGTTTATGGCCATGCCACCCTGAACAAGACTGATCCCACCTGGTCTTGAAAGTTAAGCAGGGTCAGGCCTGGTTAGTACTTGGATGGAAGGCCACCTGGGAAGACCAGGTGCTGTAGGCATAAAAAAATAAAAAAAATAAGGGAGTGTAAGCTGACAAGATCCTTGCAATCTGTGAGGTCAACCAAGGGTTGCCTCGCCTAGGGAAAAAAAAAAAAGAAAAGAAAAGAAAATATTCAGTAAGTCTATTCTGTAAATAAAAATATTTATGAAAATATTTTGTTGTCTTTAACATTTAAGGAAAATTAAAAATTGTTTTAATAAAAAAGTGAAATTTTTATTGTAGAATGTATATTCTTATGAGAAAAATCTTTAAATGGGGGATTGGTATAATGAATGAGCTTAATGCATGATAGCGGCCGGCACAAAGTAAATGCTCAATAAATGCTAGCAATTGTCATTGCTATAGTCAATATTTCTCATAGTCATAGAACTTATTTGAAGACAGAAACAAATGATATAGTATCCTTGAAAAGCTGAGGAAATGACTGAGCAATCTACTTCACAAAGCATTGGAACAGAGGTTCAAAAAATATCCAGTCAAAATCACTTCAAATTCATACAGATGTTGAAATTGCACTTAGATTTTGGAGGAAGGAGATGCAACCATAGGGCAAATAGTCAAGAACTGTATGAAAATAAAGATTGTAGGCACCTATCATCTAGTAGCAATGAACTTCAAGATAGTACTTGTTCAGTGAATCTAAAACAATGATGTCATCATTCATATTCATGATTCTGTTGATAATGCAGATTGTCTATTGGAAATCTTTATAGCTACCTCTCATGCAGTGGAAATTAGTAAGTTGAGGGTGAAACTGAGCAATAAAGCGTTTACGAGCTGTAATTAAGATTGGCTTCTATTTCTTTTATTGGGGCCACTTTATTTTAATGACATCAGAGTGTAATTGCTGAATCAGGTGGAGCACCAAAACCCTTAGACCAGAACATTGGGCACTTCTCACTGTGATGGCTCTGCGAGCCTGACTAACAGTATTCTACCAATTATCTTCACAACATACATACAATTTTTGACCCAGACACATGTACACTCCCATATAGCCATATAAATCTTGTAGATATAAATTATAAAATTAATTGATTTGGTTTAGTTTCATTGATGCCTGGATAATATGTAGTAAATGCAAGTTAAAATTATCTTGATTCCTATAGTCTGTCATTACTAAATCCTAAGTAAATTATTAAATCTCTCTACCAGTTTGGGAGTGCAGCATAGAAAATTCATTATAGCTCTGTTAATATGCAGATTAGAATTCAAGAGTTCTGGGGTGCAGCCCAAATTCTGAATTTCTAACAAGCTCTCAGCACCGCTGATGCTGCTGCAGCACCAAGGATGTAATTTAAGTTGCAAATACGAGTTGAGCATACAATCTCTGGAGTCAGTCACACCTTTGAAGTTACTTAAGCAATTTGAGCCTCGGATTCTCACTTACAAAAAAGGAAACAATAGAAGTATCTATTTCTACTGTTCATTGTGAAGATTAAATGAGATAATAATTGCAAAATGGTCAGTTCAAGGCCTAGAACATAAAAAATGCACCAAAAGCTAGCTAGCTAGCTGTTGTAACTTTTGTTATTTCTGCTACCTCTTCATTAATAAAAGAATATGCATTTCTAAAATTTTTTCATTAATTCATCGATTTACTTTACAATATAGGTATTGGTTATTACTAAAAGTGAGTGCATGACAAATAAAAGATTAAATCTACTAGGAAATATAAGATAAGGATAAAAGGAGAGAGCACATGATGTCCAAATTGTGCTAGGTTTGACAGTCAAATCCAGAGCCAGTTTACGGTTGAAGCCAGAAAATTAAGTTACCATAATAGCCTTTATTTCTCTAAATCTGATCAGTAGCCACACCCTGTTACTTCCATCTTCCAGTCAGCTCTCAAATCCAACCAAGTAGTCTCCAAGTTTAAACTACCATTTGCTCCTAACTACTATTTTGCTTCCTGCCTTGACCACCTCTCATCCATTTTCGTATTCCAGTTACAGTGAACTTTTAAAAGTGCGTATCCCCCCGTTTGGCACCCTGCAGCCTACAGAATCATGTCCAAATTCCAGAACAAGTTCTCAAATCCCTGGAATAAATTCCCATCTCATCATCTTTATCTCCTACTGTTTCCTGTTCATGCTCTGACTTCTACAGATGAAAAGAACTGAAGCTCCACCTTACTGCTGGCCTCCCACATGCTATCCTCTTTGTCTGGGATGACTTCTTCCAGATATTTGCCTGGCTCCCTCTTTTGAAATTAAATGTAAGATCTTAGGTTAGAAATCACTTCCCCAGAAACTTCTTCTGGCACCCTAAGTGTGCTCTCACAGTCCCCTCTACCTACCCTATCAAAGCTGTTATCATACCATACCCTACCCTAAAGCAGATCTTCCAAGTTTAGAATCTCTTTGCATCATTTACTTCTCCTTGCTCACATACACTACAGTTGTGCTTTTCCATGTGTTTGTGTGACTTCCTCATAAATATTTGCCTCCCTCATAGACTGTAAACTCCAGGCCAGCTGGGACTGAGCCATTTTCTTGCTCATCAAGATGGCTAAATTGCAACATGTGGAAAATAAAGGGTCAAAAATGAAATTATTCATAATACAATATTCTTAGAAAAAAAATGAATAAAAGTTGTATAAGACTCTTAAGTTAAAACTCCATTCTTTATTGAAAGACATAAAGAAAACCAAAGTAAAAAGGGACAATAACATAAATAACATAAATAGAATTGATGCAATTCTATTCCAAATACTAACATGAGTCAATGAATTTTAATGAAATGATTCTAAAATTTTTACCATATAAAAAGATCACGTAGCTATTAATGACATTAATGAAGAATAATGTAGGGTATTGTAGGGTAGGAGCAAGGTAAGATTTGTCCTGTTAGATATCAAGAGTTAATTACTAAAAGGCATTGATAATTAAAATATTTTAGTATTGTCACAGGGCTAGACAAGTTGATTATGAAGAAGTCTGACAATACTAAGCATTAGTGAGAATATGGTGTAATAGAAATGCTTACACCTGCTGGTAAGGGTACTGCTTGGAAAACAATTTGATATTGCACATTTCACTCTGAGTTCATTGCTTAAAGAATCTTTTATGTAGGCCCAGGTGAATATTTGTAAATGGAAGAAACCCTAACAACAGGAGACTAGGTAAAGCCTGAAATATTCACACATTTGCATATTATCAATGAAAGTGAATGAACTATAGCTGAAAACCATAACATGGATGAATCTTAAAAAAATCATGAGTGGAGAAAAAAGAAAATGGATTAACAACATAAAGTATGATACTTTTTAATAAAGCTCAAATGCATGTGGAAAAACTATAAATAAAATTCAGGATAAGATTTACCTCTGGGGATCGGGGAGAAAGGAGAGCAGGGAGAAGCACACAGGTAAATATGACAGTTTTGCTAATGTAGTTTATAGTTCGGTGAAGGATTCGTGGGTTTCTATTTTTAAGTTAATCTTCAAGGCCCTAGAAAGATTCAATAAAGGCCATGTGGCATAGCTCTTTAACCTTATTTCTTCTTAAACTGTTCAAATAAAGTGAATAAGCTGTCAAGATCAAGCTTTTACCATCTCCAAAGCTCTACCCTATTCCAAAGCTCCACTGCCAGCCAGACAACTGTGGATGCAAACTAGGCATAACATATCTTCTTGCACACAGGCCCAGGGAAAAGCCCCTAGATTAAAAATCTACCTGTGTAAGTAGAGGGCAAAGACAGATCAAAAAAAGATGCATGCCACTCTAATCTGGCAATTAAGAATTTATTAAGGGAAACTTACATACGAGGCATGTCTTAGGTCATGGCAAGACAGAGTGGATCCCTGTGCTGCCTGACAGGCACCAAGGAATGATATAGAACAGTGCAGGATGAATAGAGGTACTGGTGTGTCACTGTCCCAGGTAAGGGAAAATGCCTTACTTGCTTGCCTGGGTCAGGACAACAGCTTGTTCCAGGAACCAGCATGCCATGGGGCATAGGGAAGAGATACTGGTTTATGTCCAGAAAAGTATCAATTACAGTCAGACAGTCTCTGAAAGGATTTATCAAAAGCAATCTCTGTTTTGACCCAGGTCTAGCTCACAGGTCTAGCAGTGGTCATGTCATAGAACAATCTCTTTCCCAAGACATGGAAGCCCTTGACAAGGGGTGTGCAGCTGTGGAAGAAACTCCCTCAGCACAGATTTTGCATTTACAGATAATATGGCCACACTTCTACCTCCATATTCTCTGCATCACTGGTAACAAAAAAAAGTGACTGAAATTCTCAAATTAAATAAAAATTTTCCATAATTACCCACTCTAACTGAGCAAAGGTCAATTTTTCATGAATGCCCTTTGTTTTGATAGCATAAAATCTTAGTGAGGCATGCTCTCTACCTTATCTCCTTTGAGGTTTATATATATTTTTCCATTAATTTTTATATACAAACAGAACATTATAAGATACTTCCTGTAAGTCACTTAAGTCATCTGTGTAGGGATTCATTGTTGCTGGTTCAGGACAACCAGGAAGTCTAACAGAGGAAGCCAATGAGTTAGACCCTCTGTGGTCTACTTGGTTCTTCACTGTGCTTTCTTCTGTATTTATAGGTTTCACGCCAGGTTCTAAGTCCGATTTTCTAATGCAAGCTCTTACCTTGATATATCTGAAGATATTTTACAGTTCCTTCATGTGGAAGAATATTTGAAAGATGGCCACAATAATTCCCATTTCTTTATGAATGACCCTTGCAATGTGACTTTATCACAGCTCCCATCAAAAGTTGAAACTTTTCCCCATGCCTTGATTCTTGCCTGCTCTTGAGATAATTTGACCAATACAAAGTGATAGAAGTGATATTAGGTGACTTCTGGGATTGGGCCTTAAGAGGTCTGGCACTCCTGTTTCCATCATCTTGGAATGCTATCCTGACACCACTATGAGAAAAAACAAGGGCCAGACTAGTGGGGAATGAGAGGCTATATGATCTGAGTTTCCAGACCAACCAGCTAACAGTCAGAATCAGCTACCAAACATCTGAGTGAGTCCATTTTAGATCACTCAATCCCAGTCAAGCCCCAGATGACTGTAGTTACATGAGTGACGGCAGATGAGAATCCTAGAACTGCCCAACTGAGTCCAACCTAAACTATGGTGCCAAAGAATTGCGAACTAATTAAATGGTTGTTGTCTCAAACCACTAAGTTTTGGGAGTGGTTTGTTACACAGAAATAGGAAACTGATATGCTTTTTTTATTTTTTCACCTTTTATCTGAATGGGGTATGATGCGTGGGTGAGTGGGAGGAGCTGAACCACATTTACTGTAGCTATTCCATCAGATTTTGGTCAAATTTAGAAAAATATTTGACTTTATGCCTGGGAGTACTAAAGAATGAAGTTAAACTTGTTCAATCTAAGACTCGAATATTTTATTATGAGAAATTTCTCTTTTTTCTCATGTCAACAATCTCACATATCTTTTTCCTTCTACATGATTTTCAACATTTCTCTTCTTAAATTGGAATTAGTCTTTATTTGCTTTCATTTTTTATTCTTTCTGTTCTGTCATTCTTATCCCCTACATCTTCAAGGTTGTGATAGGATTAGATTGGTGACTATTGCATAGATCCATATGGCTCTCATGATTTTACCTCCTTTATCTCCAAACTACATCTCTTGATATACCTCTACAGTTCCCTCTTTCTTATTTTTTTGTTTCTTTTCCTCAGAAACTCCACTGTCTTCTCTGCTGCCAGAAATACAGCCCATGCATGCTGTGATATGGATATGAGAAACGGCACAGCTAAGCAGCTCAGGCTGTACTTGACAGATTAGAGATTTTTTTTTTCCTTCTTATTTGGCTGTGTAAGGGAAGCAGTGTATTTATTTTTCCCTTTGACATCTGTGATAGTTATTACTGTGCCGCTTCAAATCCAGAGAGTAAATGAATGCACATAGAAGGCATGGGGCCTTCTAGTCTGACTCGACATAGGCTCTCTGAGCCTTGCTGTTTTGCAGTCTGCTGAAAATGGAGTCTCAGAGAGCAGCAGCCCAGACACAGTCTCATGGGGCAGTGAGGAAAACATAGTTGAGTGGGAGGGAAAAAGAGAGGAAAGAAAGAAGAGAGAAAGTGAAGATAGATGGGAGAAGAGAGGGAAAATATAGGGCTTTGTGGTTGATAAGAATTAACAAGGGAATACTGTCTTTGCCTCTCTGCTACTGCTTGCCAACCTGAGTTGTTCTAATTAAAATATACACAAAGAGAAACAATAGAAGAATCAGAGTTTCTCAGACATGAAACTAATCAGTGTAATCAAGCAGAGTTTTATAAATTTATTTTAAAAATTTAATTGGATATCCACTTCTTATTCATATAGAAAAATCAGTTCTAGAAAATAAACTTACTGCAAAAGGCAAAACTTTAAAACACTTGAGAAGAAAATATCTTTCTGACTTGGAGTGGTAAAAGATTTATTAAACAAAATACAGAAATGCTAACCATTAAAGAAAAAAATTATAAATTTGACTACATTAAATTTAAGAACTTCTGTTCATCAAGAACAAAGCAAAAGCATGAGACAAAAATGAGGGAAAATATTTGCAACATATATAACTGAATATGGATTAACACGTGGAACATATAAAGAAATTTGGCAAATTAATGAAAATATGATAAGAAAACTCAGTCGAAAAATGGATGAAAAGATTGAGCAGGTATCATATGAAAATATAAACTTCATTAATAATCTGGGGAATACAGATGAAGGCCACAATATAGTTTCATTTCACATATTAAATTGCCAAAAATTAAGACGAAAAATTGGTACAATTTCTTGGGAAAATTATTAGGCATTATTTTGTAAAAATGAGTATTCATTTGTAGACCTTTACACCTGACACTTCCACTCTTAGGTATATATACCGGATGGCGACCTAGTCTAGGAATACATACATATATAATAACTGGGTTATGGTTATTACATTTCAGATAAAATGATAGCATGCATAATTCCAGACTTTATGGCCACCCTGAATGCAGCCTAGAGAATTCTTCAATTCTAATTAAATATGAAGATATGTAAAGTCCTTCCTTTCCCAACTACCTCTTTGTGTTTGTGAATTATAATTCTCTAGAGAAGCTGAAAAAGCAGTGAAATCTATGCAGATGCTCTCCCATTAAAAATTCATGGATAATTTCAGGGAGTTCACAACCTTCCTGAAGTCCTTCTATGTATAATCTCAGGGTCCATGTTTTCTGAGTGAAGAATGCTACTCTAAGTCATTCTCTTTCCAGGGTTAGAGCTTAAGGTACTGAGGTATTGCCTGGCCTCCCTCTATGAACTATACGTCTTTGGGTTTTAGTTCTAGACTAGAAAATGTCCTTTCCTCCAGGTTGAAGAGTCAGCATCTTGAGACTATTAAGCCTCACCATACCTTTTCTTAGAATGACAGAGTAACAGCATTTCCAGAATCAGCGCCAAGGGCGCTTAGGCCTAATGGTCCCCAGGTCTGCAGGCACAATGATACAAGAGGGCAGAGTAAATGCTTCCAGGGCCTCTTTACTCCTATGCCTCAAGGATGGATGAGCAGTGTTAGGCATGGCTTTTGTGGTATGTATATTAAGGTTCATAATAGAAAAATTAACATTCATAACAGGAATGTTGGTATGAATAATATAAACTATCTAACATTTATGAATCCAAGTTTCCCAGAGTGTGTTACCCAGAGTCCAGGAATTCTAACCAAGTAAAATGATTTTATACCATCTCTCCAACTATCCACTGTAAGAAATGATAGTTTCCTTTTCCACTTTATAATTATATTCACTGATAATTCTTAAACATTCATTTTTTTTTCAAAACTGCTAGCCATAATGATAAATGTAAAAATCTGAAATTATCAAGGGCTTGATCTGCCTAGCAGATATCATTATTAACTGCAAAACACTACAAGAATTGTAAAGTATTATATCAGAAGGAAGACAAGGAGATTCTAAGAGTGTGTGTTCTGAAGTCAGACTGTCTCTGCCATTTACTACCAGTTATTTAGTGTGCAACCTTGGGTAATTCTCAACCTCAGCACCCTTCTACGTAAAATAAGGATAATAATAGTACCTATCTCATAGGAGCATTGTGAGAATAAAGTGAGATAATGTACATAATAAACACAGGTCAGTGTTTGACACATCTTTAACAGAGAAAAATAAAAGAATATAACTTTCATTGCTTTTCAAAAAAACATTTTATGGATATTTATTGTTTCTTTGGATTAAATATATATGCTGACAGGAAGCATTAGGTAGTTGTCATTGTGGTGATGCATTCCTGTGGCACATAAAGGTGGAGACATAGGGTCAAAAGTAAAGAAATAGTCTCCAAAGATGGAGAAGATGAATAAAGAAATATTTTAAATACTTTTATTTAAAAACAGAGATGTCTTTAAGATATTTTTTAAGTGATAAAATAGGAGACAGGACTAGAAAAGTTTGTTGAATTCTTTAAAAACAGTTAATCCTTAATTTTTTAAAGGTTTCTCTGATTTTATTTCCAGAAGGATGTTGTTAAATTTTCCCATGTAACATGAAAGATTGTTTATATCTAATTTCTGAAATGACGTGGTTAATAAAAATTAAGAACTCTTTTATTTAAATGGAACCAATGACCTCAATTTCTATAACACATTTGAGTCTAGCTCTAAAATCAACCTGAAGTTTGACTAGCTACAGTGTTTACCTATAGAAGACTATGGACTACTAGCTGAATTTTTATTCATGACCTACAATCACTCCTTATGGCCTTTACATTCTCATAAATTTCTGATTCTGGGTTTCATGGCTGTCAGCTGACTCTCCGGCATTTCAGTTCCCAAATTCTTTTACACCACTCCGTGAAGCTTACTTTCCAACTTAGAACCTTACACAGTGTTCACCACATTCACTTGATGGCATCCCTCTCCATTAAATAACTACCCAGAATCCACCTCCTCTATGATATTTTTCTCAGAGTCCTATCTACCTGACTCTCCCGAATCCCTCCTCCTGTCTATTTCATGCAAGTATGGGTATATCTGCATAAACCCAGGCATCTTTTCTTCTTACTAAAACTGTGAATTCCTTCTGGATGGAATTAAAAAAAAACACCTCTCATTTCTGTGAGAACTCTTATAGGGTTAATGAAACATGTGGCATGTTAGTAAATATTGGCTAATTTATACAATTTTATTTTTTAGTTTATTACATTTTGTTTTTAGTGCCAATAATAAACAGAAATAAAACACATTTTTGACATTAAGAATTTTGACTCTGGAGCCAAACTATTTAGTTACTCATATGAGCTCCATTACTTAACATTATGTTATTCTCTCTAAACCTCAGCTATCTTAACCGTTAAATGAGGGTAATAATAGTATCCACCTAATAGAATTATGTTGAGGAATTAAATAAATTAATCCATGTAAAGTACTTTTTAAAAAGGCAGAGTACATATAAAGCACTCCATAAATATTTGTTGTGCTATTCTTATTACCATTAACTTATCAGAAAACATAACTGGTCATTTCCTAAGTTATGAGTGACTCATACAAACAGGAGTCACTCAAAGTGTCGGTTTGGCCTGAATTCAAGTTTATCCCTTTCCTTTAGAAGTTCTGAAATCGTATCTGGAGATCAACACCATATAAATAAATTCTTGCTTCTCATCATACAGTACCCAAAACAATTACATTTGCTAGTATTTTTTCCCTTCTTTTTCTAGAGGGTAAGCATGAAGTCATTCATCATCTTCTTGGGTGAATCTAATGGATACATCATTTCCTATCCCGCTTGACCTCACCTGTGTTAGAACTGTCCACCATTCCTCTGCTTCTTCCTTTGGCATCCAGATACATGCCTTGAAGGTTTTCTTCACCTTTCTTGGGCCCAATACTTCTTGGTCTTTTGTGGTCACCTATTCCCTTTCTTCAGATAGAGCTGTTGCCCAGGTACTTTCCCATCTCAGTTTATACACTTGCCCTCAATGACCCCATTTCCTCTTAAGATTCCTCTTAAGAGGACGCCACATCCACTTTTACTGCTACTGCCTGAGGCAGGGCCCTCATCACTTCTAACCTGCCTCTTAAATGGTCTGGCTGCCATCTATCAGCCACTTTAAAATTTCTCCTTCATACAGCCACTAGAATGACCTTCCTAAAACACGAATCTGACCTTATGACCCCAAGCTAAAGTTCACTAATGATTTCCCTTACCTTGTTAGATAAGTTCCTACCAAAATCTTTGAACTATCAATCTCTTCTGTACTTTAATGATGTACATTAAGAAGGCACCAAAAACATTTTTGGTGTTCAGATTAAGCTCAGTTCAAAGAACATGGTTCTAAAAGTTACTCGAATCACTTACTATTATAAATTATTGATTATATCCTTAAAATCAATTGGAAGAGGTTCTCAACTCTAGTAAATGAATATCATCCGATCTCTCTAACTGAAAAATTTTATAACAATTCAATTATATATCAGACACAGACACATACATATTATACATTGTCATACTTAAAAAAAGATTTATAGATTTTTCATGATAGTGAAAGCATATTATATAAATGCATACATTTAAATATACTTAATGTCAGTTATATAAAGGAAACAGAGTAATAACGAAAACTTATTATTCCATAATTTGATAAAAGCATTGTCCACAACTTTAGAATTTGGAACCACTATAAATTTCTTATCCCTATATTACATAGAACTGCTAAAGATCAATCTTTTGCTATAAACCAGTGAACATTTGTTGAGTCTACACATCTCAGAGACTTCTGTTGATATGAAGGAACAATGTATTGGGATGTATAAGAATTCAGGAGAAATGAGAAGAAGAAAGGATGGCAAGACCTGCTGGGTTAGGAGTGTAAGTTCTGAATTCTGTCCTGACCATGGCCCTACAATCTGACAGAGATCGAGATGGTTAATTAGCTTCTCAAGATGTTACTTTCTTCATCTTCAGAACGAGAGACTTTAATAACACAGAGCTCTAAGGCCCTAGCCAGCTTTAAAGTTTGACTATTTCGCTATAGCATACCCATAGAACAGGAAAGCCCTCCCCTAAACATGCTAAGTTGAAGATCCAAACCACTGTGTCTCTCAGTCACAAACAGCGTAAAGGCCTCGTAGGTGTCTAGACTTGATGAGGTTCTCCAATATACATTCCTATGAACCTCTCCCTTCAGGTGCTAAAATCTTTAGCTTCTCACTGCTTTAACCATGCTGGACATTTTCATATAATGTAGCCTTAGTTATAGGCTTGAATCAATAAAAAATTAACACACCTTCTCACCTCCTGCTTTCAGATACAAGTAAGTGATACCTCCTTAGCCTTCCAGTGACACAGACTAACACTTCATAAGGGAAGGGCTGGATGAATGACTAGTATATTTTCAACTTTAGTTCCTGTGTTAAGGATATAACAGTTGTATACAGTAAAATTCAAAGATAGAGTTGGCTGTGTCAGACAATGTAGGACATCCACACCATCACAGTCATAGCTTTTGGATATGTTTTCTGCAGTGAAGATTTAATATATCAGATAGGTTTATAAGTTAATTGGATTAGCTTTACCATTTTGTACCACATTTGCTTTATGATGAGCTGCAAGCCAGAGTCTATATAGTTAGACTTGGAGTTTAGCAGCATAACCAATAAACTATAATGAGAAACAAACAAGTCTGCATTCTATAGTATATCAATCGAAAAGCCATCCCAGCTTTAAACAACTCTGCTGATATTTGGAGATGTCTTTCTCAGACTGCTCTCTCGTAAACTTTCCCTTAGAAATAAAACCTCTGACATATAGTTACTGCTGTACGCCTGTCAAATACAGGGAAGATCCTGTAAAGAAGTTAAAGAATGCAGAATGCTTCTCTGCATTATTTAATCCTCCTCCCCTCAAAAAAGAATGCAGAGTGTTTTACATAACTCAAGCCAAGTTATCCACATTGCCTAAGTCAGCAGTCCAAAATTCACAGAGACAATCCAGCAATCAAATTCCAGTTTGCTTTGATTTGAAACTTTGTGTTTGTCAGAAGACTTCAAAGCCTTGGAATTAAGTCATAAAAATGTGTAAAAATGTGAAAAATAAANAAAAAAAAATAGACAATTCGCCCACTCATTGTTAGGAAGTGTGAGATTCTTCTCAGATTTCACACTGGCCTCACAGCCTCCTGGAACTTGAGCTCCTCCAAATGTCACTTACCCTATGACGATACAGGAGATGGCAGTTCCCAAGAAAGCATATGTTAAAATAGATCCTAAGTTTTGAAAAAAGTGTCTCTGGAGAGAAAAAAAATATAATAATATATTAGCATTTTTCTTAGTGTAACAGAAAATACAAATACATTTATGCCCCCCTCCCTTCCCTCAGTGTTTAGGCAAATTTTGTTTTTGGAGCCCCAGTTCCTGGTTTTACTGTACAAATGAAACATAACTGATCTACACTGCAAAAGACAGAGGTTTCTCAAAGAAACAGGGGCAAAAAAAACACATCTGGAAGGTGACGAAGTAGAATTGAGAGAAACAACCACCATATCCAGCTGACCTAAGAAAGGAAGGGACTGGGACAATGCCCATGCAAGACTTTGGAAAGAGAGTTTTCAAGAAGCTTTGTTGTCCCTGAACTCTTTAGTATTTTAAAAATACTATTCTAAAAGATTTAAATTGTCTTTCGACTTTTATTATTGGATCTCTAAATTACTTCTTCTGAATGCAATGGAACAAAACCTTAATCATCTACAACAATTTATTTTAAAAAACCAACAACAAAATTATACCTAGTATTGAGGCTGAGGATGAGGAAGAATAACCTGACTAAATGTAGCCTTCTAACTCTTTTAAATGCTTGCTTAGGAAAACTCCCTTCCAGTGGGATCTGAGTAGCCAGACTGACAGCAAGAGGGAGCTTGGAGTACACAAGAAAATCAGGTCAGTATGGAACAAACAGCCTGGCTGCTGAAACTGACAGGCCCAAAAGGGGAGTCCAGGAATCCTGAGGTGTAATGTAGGCAGCAGAAAAAGCAGCCTCAAAACTCATAGAGACCAGACTCACTCTGCAACACAGGGGATATTAGCACTTGCACTATTATGTGAATTACTAATCTGCAAAATGTGCACATTCAGGCTGTATTTAAGTAATGTCAGGCAAGTGCATTGAAACTGTAAACCTGAACTTTCTAAATGCATTTTGATAATACATTTTGTTCAACCCTACATACCCAAAACATGACAATTTCTACATGAAATCAATATAAAATATACTGAGATATTTTACATTCTTTCTTAATACTAAGTCTGAGAAATCTGGTGTGTACTTTATATGTAAAGCACACCTTCATTCAGACTAGCCTTATTTCAAGGGCTTAATAGCTGCATGTGTTTAACAGCCAGTGTATTAGACAGAGAAAGTTTAGACTAATTCCAAGCATGTCAGATTTGAAAAGAAGAAAACTGTGTATTTACCTTCTTTAGGCTATATCCTGCATGAAATATAATTGGTGGCAGCAGAACATTGAAGAAGATTTCTGGATCAAACGTCATCTGCCAGAAAAAGACAAAAGTTCAGTTAGGAAAATGATCCTTTGGGCCACTAAAACTGTGTTTTAAAAATACACTTAATGTCGCCGTTGCTAAGGTTGTATGAGGCATATTAACATTAGTAGAGATGAAAATAAAAGAAAATGCAAACTTAGAAATTCATAAGTGTAATAAACTGTAAAGTCATACTTTTAATGTAAAACCTATATTCCATTTTATAGCTAATAGCAACAACCAAAAAAAAAATAAAAATAAAAATAAAGAACCTCAATGAAACTTTTCTAAGCGAAGTAAACTTTTTTCTTTTCTTTTGATTAATTTTTCATTCCTCATATTTTAAATGTTTATTTTATTTTAGTGTTTCCGGTCAAAGAAATTGGTATTGCTCAAACATTTTAGCTTCTGACAAGGATTTATTTAAACTTTTTCAAAATAAAACATTTTTAGAAATGCAGTCTTAGTTTTTCCTACTGTATCCTATTCCAAAGTTTAAAATATTTTTTAGACTCTGTGGAAAAACTCATTTTAAAAAGTGAAAATTGATTATCTAGTATTTGTTTATTGGCTCTTATTTCAAAGTTAAAATAAAATTGGCCAAAAAAAATTACTTATTATAATGAAATGAGATGTAGAAATTCTTGAATCCAATCTCTGCTATTAGCTGAGTAGCCTGAAAATAAAAACATTTAAGCTTTAAAACTCTCTCTTCTCACACACACACACACACACACACACACACACACACACACACACACACACACACACTGCCATTCATTATTTATTATATCTCCACTGAGCTCTTTTTACCATCATAGTATTCATCAAAATTTTTCAGAGGCTTATACTTCACAAATATAATTTCTAATGTTCTCCCCCTTTTATGCCTGAATTCTTATTCATCTCTGAGGCTAGATCTCTGAAATTGCTTTGATTTCTCAGTCAAAACTGACCATTCTGTTCTCTCAGCATTTTGGACCCTCCTTTCTAGCATATGTGCTTCTTAACATACTTTATACGATTATTGGTTTGTGTTTGACTATTTCCCCCATTAAGTGGGAAATTATCAAGGATCACAGTGATGACTTAGTCACTTCTGTATTGCTTCTGTCTCTCCCATTGCTAGCCCATTGCTCAATATATATACTTGCTAAATTGAAAAAAAAATTTTTTGAGAGTCATATCTACTAAGTTGGAATAAATTATATATACCCATAATATGCTTACACATCCTAAGTAAAAATTAGGAAAAACCTCTTTGACTCTATTTTCTACTTTGGGCCAAACTGAATGTTGCCAGATTCCCTCATCTTCATTTCCCATACTCACCCCTCATCTTGACTCCCTTAATAGCTGGGGAGGGATAGGTAGGGGAAGTCAGAGTCACCTAACTCAGCTGGGTCCCCTTTCACGAACCTGGTTATTCATTCATTGATGCTACAACCTCTTGTACCAGTGAGCATTCGGGTAGATAGATCAACTAAGGCCCATCCATAGCTCTCTGTGACTCAATTTCTTCATCTTTAAAATGAGTATATGAATTGTTATACCTAATTCTGAGGTGGTTATAAAAATTAAATGAATTAATATTTGTAAAGCCTTTGCAGCACTGACATCTAGTAATCATTTTTAAGTATTTATTACTGAAGAAAATAAAATAATGAATAAATATTTTTAAGTTATACTATTTGAAGAAACTGTCCTGTTATCAGAAACTCTTAAAGGTTGTAAATGTAAAATTTGGACAAAGATCTTACTTTTCCTTCTAAGTTTATTCTTTTTTTTCTAAGATAGTCTGAAACACAATTGTTGATTTATCTTTATGAGGCGTTTTTGAGAGTATATCAATTGCATATTTGAAAAATTTTAACAAAGAGATGTATTTCTGAGTGCTGGAGGGATGAAGCAACGCAGCTGTGATCATCTGGAAGACAGAATTACAGTAGCACAACATAACATCTTGGACAGAAATTCCCTTGCCTCAGCAGTTTTTCTGTAAAATTCAGGTTAATCACTCAACCAGAACATTTCAATAATCAGAATGCCCCATTCCTTGTATGCGGGTTAACTAATGTGCTATTGAATTGTATTTTCTGGAGCAGCCAGAAGAAACTGGCAGGCTGAGAATGGCATGCAGCATATGAGAATTTATTTGTATATACAAAACAGATTTGTGTTGCTTTCAGACTTGCTCTAAGCTTAGGAACTGCTAAATCAGAGTTCTGGGAGTAACTCCAAATCTAGACAATTTCTCAGAAATGGTTAGATCTGCCACTGTACTAACCTCCAGATGGTGATCCCACATGCCATTTTCCTCAGACTTTGTGTTCAAACCATGGCCTTGGCGATGAGACTGTTTTTAAGCCCAAAGGCAATTAAAATCTTTCATTACAGTATGAGGAGGAAATATTTAAGACAGAAGCAAATGAGAAGAGCAGAAAGGTAAAAATATTTCAACTAAAGACACTAGTCTTTTAAGATATAAATCTTATAGACCAGCACTGTCCAATAGAGCTTTCTGTGATGATGAAAATGTTCTATAACTGTATCGTTCAATATAGCAGGCACTAGCCACATGAGATATTGAACAATTAAAATGGTAAGCTAGTGCAACTGAGAAAGTAATTTTTTTTCTTTTCATATCTGTGGCTAGCTGCTATTAGGTAGCACATTTGCAGACAGTTACTGGAATTTAAAAATTCATACTGTTCAGTTTTTAGATGGTCCATCATCCTATACAAGGTATTGTTAATTTGGAGCAACCGACTTGAGATTCTGAGATGAAAGAATTATAGATGTTTCATAAAAGCAGTAAGATATTTCAATATTGGTATTTTAATTTTAAAGTAGTTGATAATATGGGGGACACAAAAATATCAATATGTTTACCCTGGTGCAGTAGTTTTACTTATGATATCAGATATGCACCAATATTAGGCTAAGAATACCCCAGGCATGTTCACAGAGGTAATCAACTTGAAAATGCCCAAGCATAGAAAGGAAATGTATAAAGTTTAATTCCCAAGTTTATCAGAAGATTATAGATACAAAATTCTGTTTTGGCTTGAGTATTAAGGCATCTGGCAACTCAATATGACTTATCTGGGAAGAAATATCAGTGTTCTACTCAACTACTAAATAAATAAGCACTAATATAACCATCTTAATGGGAAACTGTGATTCCTAGGGCATATTACTTCCAAAAGGGCCTTTTAAAGAACACTGTTTCGTCAACTCTGGCAACATTCCTGAGTGGTAGCTGGCAAATATAATTATCCCCATTTTCCAAAGACAAGAGAAGAAATGAATGACATGCCAGTGTCAATCAATGTGACACGGATATGGCTGGGAATTGGATGTATATGCATAGGCAAACCAAATGTGTGTATGCTGAGGGAACATCAAGCTAACATAACTTGTTAAAGCAAGATTTAAGAGTGTTTAAGAGAAGTTGAGACTCAGAAGTAGACTTTCTTTATTTTGACAATTACCAGTTCCTTTGGAAAAGTAAAAGTGTTTAAGACAATAATGTGTTCAATCATATTCGAAGCTTTGTTAAACACTTAACAAGCCTCCTCTTAGGTGCAAAGTACTTAAAGATACGTGATAGGTAGAGTGAATCCATGAAGGTCATGGTCAAAGAAAGAAAAGACACCGCTATTTCAGTACAAGTCAGGGGACTAAGCTATATTTCAGAGTTCTCTAGGACAGTGACAGCAACCTGGACTTGTCGACCATACAGAGAAGCTTCATGTTAAAACAGTAAATGAACTGGATTTTGAAGGATGAATAGCAGCCTATCCATGGGGCATCAACATACAGAACCTTGCTCCTTTGTCTGCCCTGGGGACAGTGGGCCAGAGTTCACTAAGCCGCAGAGGAAACTAGGAGTTTCCTGGAGTTTCAGTTCTACTTTATAGAAAGTAATTTGAAGTATTTTGAGTATTAAAATAAATGCAGCTGTATTAAAAAATGAAATTCAAAATCTGTATTTATTTTTAATATAAATAGGACACTTCAAAGAAACCTAGGCTCCCTCAGGGCAGGCAGCTTTGAGATGCACATAGACACAGCTTAAGGATATGCATTTCCTTTCCTCTGTCCTAAGTTATTCTTTGATGTGAGAAGCACTGAAGAAGGAGAAAGAAAAAGTAGATTCAGAACATCTGATGAAAACATGGAAGATACTAATCAGAAGATTTTGGTCTATATATTTAACCTCTCTAAACCTCAGTTTCCTCATTTGCAATATGAGCATGCAAAGGCCTACATCCTAGAGTTACTTTGGTAAATTAAATGTAATAACAGATGCAAAAGATTCTGCTTGGTACCCAGCTATGACTATTTCTCAAGAAGTATTGGCTGTACTTGAAGCTAAGTGAAAGAAACCGTTGAAGCAAAGGATTGAGTACAGGAGGTAGAAGGCACACTTGGGAGACAGAAATAGATACATAGGGATCCTGAGGAATAAAAAAGGAGGTATAAGGCCTGGCATGTGAATATTACCCAGACTATGAACCTTTTTCTGACCCAGTGGAGATGGATTTAAACTATATTCATTCAAACATGGAGAAAAGTAGAGCTATTTTACACAAGCAGATTAAACAATAAAATGGCTTTGGGGAGTATAAATCTGCATAACCTTTTATTAATCTAATTTAGCAATAGGTATGAAAATGTTAAATGTGTATACCATTTGATTCAGCAACAGCTCCTCTGAGAATTTGTCCTGCAAATATGCTTGTACATGTGTGAAATGACATAAGGGCATGATCATTCACTGAAGATGAAAGAATGGTAAAAAAGAAGAAGGCATTCAGGATGATAGAACCATGAACTGGTTAAATAAATTATGGGATAACATGTAAATTACTATGCAATACTATGTAACTGTTAGAAAGGCTGAGGAAACTGTTTATGAATTAATATGGTTGCTCACTAAAATTTGTTATCAAGTCAGAAAAACAAGGTGTAGAACAGCAAGTCTGGCACGTATAACAAAAATTGCTATGGGCTCACCATACCCATTTCTCTCTTGTTCTGACTAGACACCTAGACTACATTTCTTTGTGGTCATGTGGGGCCATATGGCAGTGGTCTGGTCAATAGAATGTGGATAGAAGTAATGCAAATAATTTCCAAACCTACTGCCTAAAACTCCCCTAGATCTTCAGTGTTCCCTGTCTTCCTGTCTTCACTGGTTCATGGAGAGGCGTTTGGCAGAGGTGCCAAATCCCTAGGGACAGGTAGAGTCACCAGATTAAAAAATATTAAGGTAATTAATGGCTCCTACAGAAGACCATAATGCTCCCCTCACTGGCCCAAAGGCCATAATGGATTGCGACATGAGCAAGAAGTAACTTTATTGTGTTATGACATTGAGATTTGGGAGTCATTTGTTAAAACGTTTGGCCTATTCCATGATTTGTATAAAAACAGGAGAGTATAAAATTTACAACTGAATATATATTATTGGTTGCCTCCTGGGAGGATAAAGAGAACTTGATGGCAGAAAGGGGTTTGGGGATTGGAGAAAGGATTTTCTGTGTGTACTTAGTGAGGGGATGGCTTACTTTGCCTTGGCAAAATATCTATACTTACAGCGATGACCACTGCTTAGAGCAGTTCATCCCAGCATTTTTGTCATTATAATACACACAGAAACTAATTATATGAGTAAATGGGGCAAACTTTGGGGAAATTAGGGTCCTGATGAGACTACTCAGAGCTGAAAAGATGAGACTAGGGTTCTGACCATCCTGGGCTGAGAATGAAGGGATCAATACCTTGTGGTACACCTGTAACCCATCAACACACCAGCTAGGGAGTGCTGTGCAGGATTTAACATGCCTGGCCTTGGTCCCACCTCACACACACCTCCGCAGGAACACAGAGTAACTAGTCTCATCAGTGAGTTGGAGGAAAGGAATTGAGTGTGAGCAGCTCAGCCTCCTCTCTCTCTGTGTTGGAATCAGCCTACTTGCTCAAAGTGGATGCCCCAGGCTCCTCTGATTCCTAAGCTTTTACAAGAGCAGAGCCCAGCAGGAAGACTCTGTGGCTGAATGAGTAAGTCGTTCTACTTCTGGAGTAGAAGATGAGTAAGCCAGCTCACAGACCAAGCCTACTTATTTTATCTAGCTTTTGATCTTCATCTTTCTCACTCCTACACTATGTCTCATCTAGTTACAAAATCAGGTGAGCAAAAGAGATGATATTGAATGACTCCTTCAAGATTCCAACATGCCCTTTTGTAACTTTTGAATCTTGAGAACCATAAATGTATTGTCTATTCAAAAATATAAATTAAAGGTATTTTCTTTTTTTTAAAAAAGATGATGCCTTAGGTAGATTAGTTTGGAGGGGGCTCAAGATTGGCCTGGATGAAGGGAAACCACTGTCAGGCTGCAGTTACCAAAATGAGCACACAGTAAGGGCAATGTGAATGAAGGTAGCTGTAACAGAATGGAAGGACAAGAACAAACCCGGAAGACATCCATTCATTCAACACGTATGTACTTAGAATAAGCCAGTCATATGGCAAAGAAGATTAGCAGGGCTTGTAGCTGAGACAGAGAGACAAAAATGAAAAAACCAGAAGGAACCTATGTTTTTGCTCATACATGAGTGACAGAGTGAATATGATTAGGGAGGAACTGACTTGACAGAGGCAATAGGGATCAGAAAAGTTGATTTCTTAGGACTGCATTTGGGACATACTTTTTCCCAATACTTTATTATTTCTCTGAAGTTCAATAAATTAAAAGAGAGGGAGAAGCAAGAATAAAAAAAAAAAATGAGCCTGTGTTTTTGGACCTGGCTGACTGAGGGAAGGACTGAGGAGTAGCTAACTCTACCTACCTAACTCTAATGTCAATGACTGAAAGAACCCAGGAGAAATCCTCTGGATTTCATAATAATGAAGTGGTTGTAGATCCTCTTAATTTATTTCAACCAAAAAGTAGATATTGAGGGTTAAGGAAAAATATGAGTGATGAGAATGTGGAAACTGTGGGCTCTGGGACCCTCATTTGGAAGTTTGAGTTGCAGTCTCTGTCAGGAACCTGATAAATGGCCCTTGGATGAAATGGAGGAATGAAGGAGAAGGGAAACAAAAGGATGAAGGCCACAGAGAAGAAAGCAGGAGAGCAGGTGAGGACATAGAATGGTGAGGGTATAAGTTTAGGGAGGTAAGGAAGTGATCCAAGCAGCAAAAAAAGTAATGAATTAATGTTTTTTAAAAATGAAGAGAAATCCTACTATCAACATTCAAATATGTGGAATGGCCACATCAGGAAATGGCTATTCACAGTAAAAATTCTTCAGTTCCTCCAGATGTTTCCTACAGAGCCCTTGTGTGTGGCAGGCACTCATCTGAGAAATAAGCTTTATCTCATGTAGGTTGATATTTAAGAAATATATAGTGCCATAATTGCACAGACTGTCAGAGGGAGAAGATGCCTTAGAGGTCACCCATCTACGGTTTTGCAAACTGATATCTGCCAGTCTCCAGCCTCTGTGGAGGGTGGTGGTGGTGAAAGGAAATGGGAATGACTGCACTGGCACCCATCCCGGATCTGCCCTCCAGTTTCTGCCTAAGCAGTTTTGATTTCACCTGTTTCACATACTGTGCAGGGTTTTCAAATTTTCTTCGAATGAAGGTTTCTGTGCCAAAAACTGTTTACAACTCTGAGCTCATATTGTCCCCCAGAAATTTCAAGAGGCATATGAAAAGTCGCTGGGGCTCTCAGAGGCACCACTGAATTTAGAAATCCTAAACCAGAGCTGTTTCTCTTTTATTATATTTATATTCTTAATTTTGTTTCTAACAAGTTTTAAATGATGTATCAGAGATCTCCACCGCTCTCCAGAAGTAAGCAATAGCCTGAAATTATAGTGTTCTTTCTTTCCATGGTTATATTCTTGTACTTCATATACATGCATCCATAGCAATAATTAGTACTATTTGTCTACTTTTAAATTTTATGGAATTTTAACAATTATTCTTTTGTATCCTTCTTTTTACATTCAACATTGTAAGATTTATCTATATTAATACATGTGGACTTTCTCCATTCACTTAAACTGCTGTATAGTTTTCTATTAGCTGAATATATCATTACTGTTTTTTCCCCTTCTTTAACAAGAGAAGTAGTGCAGTTAGGTTATTTCTAACTTTTTGCAATTATTAAAAATAATGCAGAGGATATTATGCTAAAATCTTTGCATACATGTGAAAGTTTCTCTAGAAGTAGAAAACACATAGAAGTAGAACTGCTGGATGTTAAAGTATATGAATCTTCAACTTTAGTAAGGTATTGCCAAGTTACTTTAAAGTGGTTACATCAATTTACACATCCACGGGGAAGTATAAGAACATTTTCCCACATTCTAGCCAACACTTAAAATTGACAATTGACAAGTTTCTAATTTTTGCCAGTCAGATAAGTATAAGCTGATATCACATTAATGTTTACCTTGCATTTGCTATTACTAATTAAGTGAGCTTATTTTTCTGTTTTTTGGCTGTTAGTGACTTTTTAGATCATGTCTTTTACCCAGTATAACTTTTTCTTGTTGATTAATTCTTCATAAGATATGGTTTTGGTTATTTACATTTCAAATATATTCTATTTTCTCACCTCTTAAATTTTTTAACTTTGTCTTTTAACTTTGTTAATGGTGCCTTTTCCATGAAAAAGCTTTGTTTTTCATTTTAATGTATTTATTCTATTTTAACCTTATGATTACCTTATAATTTATTCTATTTTTATCTTATGATTTCAGCTTTTGCAACATCTTTAAAAAATCTTTCCTTATCCTGATATCATAAATATATTTTCTCCTAAAGTTTTATAATTGACTGTTTACAGTTAAATTTTTAATCCATCGCAAGTTTGTTATGTGATGTGAAATAGGAATCTATTTTTTTTATTCCACATGGATAGCCAATTGTTCCAATTATCTAGCATTTTTCAAAGATTCATAAAACATTTAGTTAGAGAATATTTGATATCTATTATCCAATAGCTAAGCTATTTAATAATTCAAAATATAGGAAAAGCTTTATACAGGTAGGTTTTTACTAAAATGTTATTCACTAGTGTAAACTAGTAAAAATGAAGAAACAACTCAAAAAAAAAATCAAGCACATTTATACCTACCACTCTGCATTTTTAAAAGCCTGAGGAAAGGTTTAAGGTATAATAACACATTAATAAAGCAAATTACAAAGTTTTAGAGACTTAAAATACATAGAAAAATGTATGTATAAAGACTGGATAGAAATTTAGCAAAATTTACAGTGGTTATGTAATGTTACAAGATTATTTGAATTCTTCCTTAAAAAAACAGCAACCTTCCTGTCCTCAAATGAACATCTTATAAAGTATCTTATAGACAGTTATACCACAAATGTAATAAAATTACTAATAAAAACCACATATATTTTTAAAATTACAAAGAATGATGAACATCTGAAATAGAATAGAACCTTTTAAAAATCAAAAAATAATATTTAAGGAAAAGTTAAGAATTAAGGGCCCCTATTTGTTATGATTTTTCAGTTTGATAAAATATCTGAATGGGCCTGATGCATAATGAGCCTGATGAGCAATAAATGTTTGTTAAATGGTTAACCTATGCCATATCCAAATTTATTAAGTTATTTTCATTATATTCTCAAATTATTGGAAGGCTGAGAATAGCCCCTCTCAACTAGAATATTTAGTATTATGAATGTTAATGGTTAAAAACAGTGTATCACTAAAATATATACATTTAGCATTTAAGTTTGTAGAAGCAGAACTAAATTACAGAGAAACAGAGAAAGGAGAACACTACAGATAAAAATTTAATAATCATAACTAATCACTAAGAAATTGTGAAAATATTATTATAACACAAAACTATAATTATTTTTCAAGTAATTAAAATTTCAAAAGTTAGAAATACATTATTGTGAACATTATACATGCAAAAATGATTATATTTGTCATTTTTGATTGGAGGTAGTATTTACAACTCCAGGCAAAATTAAGTGGAAAGTTGAGAACAAAACATTTACATAATTCTAAATATTTAATTTAGCAGTAGGAGGTATGAAAAGAACATTGAATTCAGTCAGAAGACCTGGTCCTAAGACCAGTTCTGCTACAGATCAATCATGACCAAGTCGCATAAGCTTACAGAGCCTCAGTTTTCTACTCTGAGACATGGAATGATATCTGTTCACCTCATGGAATAATGGTGAGATTGAAATGGACAATGTGATAGGGAACGCCTTTGTAAATAACAAACTGCCTTGGAAAAGGAAATGCACAGTCATAACTTAGTCAGAGCTGAAGTTCAGCTCTGTCTTCCTCACTTGTAGACTGGTACACCTGTCAATCATAATAATTAAGAATACAAATAATAACTAACATTCTCATAGTCTGTTATGGTTTTAAAAGTGGCTCCATACATAGTCTCTTTTTTTTTCTTCACAACAATCCTTTGAGGTAAGTATTGTGACTATCCTATTTTTACAAAGCTAGAACAAAGAAAGGTTCATATAGTTAAGTGATTTGTCCAAAGTCGCATACCTTGTAAGTAGCAAAACTTAGACTCAAACCCTGGCTTCTAATTGTGAGTCCATTGTTTCGTTGGTAACAATCATGATAGAACTGACAGTTAATATATTTTGAGTACTTACTATGAGCCAGGCACTATTTTAAGTGCTTTACATGTGTTTTCTCATTTTCAATTCACAATGACCCTACAAAGTAGTTAGGAACATCCCATTTTACAAACGGGGAAATTAAAGCATAGGGAAATTAATTATCTCATCCAACATCACATAGCTGATAAATGGCATTTCAACCAAGTAATATGGTTCCAAGGGCTGCCCTTTTAACTACATTATTCAATCTTCCATCTACCTGTGGGTTCAGGTCATCCACTTCACAGCTGGATGTGTCCTCATTAGCTGTAAATACATAAAGTGGGCTCCAGCTCTGTTCTCTTGTATAAAAAAAACACCAGTGTCCTGGACTGGATGCCCACTGCTGTCAGACATGCAGGAGGGCCCAGGGTCTGGAAAACCTAGGTTTCCCAGATCACTGCCACAGCACCTAGTCACTGATGACCAGAAAGTCTCCTGTGTTTCTGTGTGAGATTCTTGACGGATGAACTTATCTCTGTTGCCTTTGTGACTCTTTGCTGAGGTAACTATACATCCTGATTTTGAAGCAGGGCCCAATTGGGACCTCTATAGTAGAGGCCTCAGAGCGTCCCCAGCTTCTCTTTTCCTTGCCTATGGCTTAACAATAGATTGTTCCCAGTGGCTTGACCCAGAGCTTGGAACATCCCCTGCCATAGAAAGTTGCCCTGAAACTTATGATTAAGGTCTTTATGCTTACTGATTACAATCCTTCTGATCTAACATTCTTTCCAGACTACTCCCATCTTTGTTCCTGGGTTGCTGACAGCTCTGGAGGACCACATTGCTGGAAGAACAACTCTATGAATCATGACAGTCCCCTCCCCACCTCCCCCTGACCCCGTCCCCCGAATCATCATGTAGCTCCTGGAATAATGCCCAGATTTTCCTTTACATACCCTAAGTTGGACTGAGAAGGCAAGGCAGTTTTTAAAGGTGATAACCTGCTGCCTTCTCAGATCACCAGTGCTCTGACAATAAACGTTTATTCTAAATATTTCAAACGTTTATTCTAAATATTTCAAATTGTCTGTGTCAGTCTATTGCCTGAGCGGTGCAGGCAGCTCTGGACTCGGTTGCCCTCTGGTTTCAACTTGACCAGAACAGTTTCAGGAAATGTCTGTTGTCCTGGCCTAATTATTCATCAGGCCTCTCTTCACTCTCAAGAGTCCCAATTTGAAACACAAATGATATGGTTTCCTACTTCTGACCCTAGATTCTCAGACTCCTGGTCTTTAACTGACTACATATAACTTGGTGTGGCTGCTGGTGACTTGTGGGTCTGCCCTTCATTGTGTGAGGGGAAGAGAAAATAACAGGTGGGTGTGAGAAGGGCCTGGTCTCCCATAACACCAAGAGTATTCATTCTTCAGTACCCAGGTAAGAATTGCAAAAGGCATCCAACACAATTGAAAGCCTGTGCATCAGAAGTGAATTTCCCCCACCTCCCTCAATCTGGAATTGATTTTAATCTTGGCCAACAAATTTTAAAGACAAAAGAAACTGCTTTCTAGCACTCAGAATATACAGAACCATAGAAAGCAGTTTCTTTTTGCCTTACGATTTGTCTGAGTTTACATTATCTTTTGGGCTTTAGCTTTGAAGTGTACATGTAGCTTCCCTATCACAAGACCTTACCAGGAAGCAACCGGCCTAGGGGAGCTGGATAGGGGAGGGCTAAGTCAGCAAGGACCACAGTCACAGCAGGCAGGCTTGAGGGGATTTGGGAGTAGAGGGGAGGTGCTGAAATCAGCAAAAGGTAGATGCTAAACAGCCTAATTTAAAATTAAAATGATGTGTTTTTCAAATGGCGCATTCACCTTGAAAATGATGCATTAAAAAACACCACCAAACTTCCTTTATTATGCCCATCTCAAACTTCTTCCCAAGAAGAAAATTTATGCCTGTCAAGGGCAGGTATTAAGGAAGAAGAGTAATATTTATAGCATGCCTAACACTAATCATAACTTTTTTCTCACTTATTTTGAAAAGCAATCTTCTAAAGTGGGTATCATTAACTCTCGTTTTATAAATAAAGAAAAATATGAGAAGTTATTGTGTCTGAGGTCTCAGTATTAGAAGTGACAGAGGTAGGATTCAGCTACAAGTTTAGTTTCAAAACTACGATGGACTGAATATTCGTGTTGCCTCAAAATTCGTATATTGAAATCCAACTCCAAAGGTGTTGGAATTAGGAGGCAGGGCCTTTAGAAAATGATTAGGTCAGGAGGATAGAGCCCTCATGAATGGGATTACTGCTCTTATAAAAGAAACTCTGCTGAGAGAGCTCTCTCATTCTTTCCACCATGAAAGGAGATAGCAGGAAGGCAGCCATGTATGTATGATCCAGGAAGCTTGCTCTCATGAGACACCAAATTGCTGGTACCTTGATCTTAAACTTTCCGGCCTCAAGAACTGTGAGAAATAAACATTTGTTTTTTAAGTCACCCAGGCTCCGGTATTTTTGTTACAGCTGCCCAAACAGACTAAGTCAAGAACTTTATATACTTCACTATTTCACCTTAGAGGTAGTCAGAGCTTAAGCTAAACATATGAAGCTCTAACTGTGGAATTCTAAGACAATCAGCATGTAGGAAAAGGACTATTTGGTGAGGTAAAAAGTGAGATGTTTGGATATTTCAAATTCTCCTAACAATGCAATTATCTGGGCATATATTTAGTGGTATGCTGGTAATCCATACCTCTGGAGGAAAAAAAAAAGGCCACAAGCTCTGATTTGCAGCACTTGACAATTTCTGTGGTGTAAATACTTTTATCATGACCCACTTCAAGCTTCCAATGGTTTAACAACAGGCTTGCAAAACTCCTGGATATTCGAAAAATAATCAATCTCAAGAGCCAGGACAAGGCCCCTCTAGTACTCCACAGCAACATTTTACTCCACTTAAGTGTTAACTCATCATTTTGGTACTATTCTTGAGCATATAATGTATAGACAGGTTTCCAGCCTATGGAAGGGAGAGAAAACCAGAATATGGCTCCTCCAAAATATACCTTTTAGACATAAGGATTAATTTTAGCTAATTATTTTGAGAAACAGGATACACTAGAGAAGCTCTGAAAATAGACTAGAAGTTATCTTTCTGTAAGGGAAATGTCCATTAAGGAAATCACCATTTTTAAGGCTGTTGATACTAAGAAGAGAAAGATGACTAAATCATAAGAAATTTATCAACGAAGAGGCATAGACTTAAATCTGCATAACAACCTAACTTTTGTTTACTGTACAAATTTTCCTGGTCACCTTCCTAAAACTTGCCATTCCCACACCTTTTATTCTTTATTTTAGCAGAAGATGGTATTACTTCACTGGTTACTCATTCTCTATATTTGTCCTATGTACATATGAAATAAACATGTTAATAAACTTTTGTTTGTTTTTCTCTTGTTAATCCGTCATTACAGAGATCCTAGTCTAGAACCTACACAGATAGAAGAAAATATTTTTCCTCTCTTATGAGAGTCAGTTTGTTGAATACTGGGATTTCCCTTCGATGAAAGCCTTGTTGCCCCTGCTGCTAACAGTGCTGTCAGCTGCATCAGAATTGCCAAGACTTCAAAGAGCTGCCTCCTCATCCAAGGTCACCCCCTTTGCAGAATGGCCCACATCCAAAGACAGAATGATTTGGTATTTTAGAGGTCAGGCCATTTCAGCCCAACTGTGGATGACTCTGAAGAGCCTTCTAACTCCAGAGCATACCAAGGAGTTAGCCTACATCACAGCTTAACTTCTCCCTTGACCCACTCAGGCTTTATTCTTCCATTCATAAGGTGCTGATCTCAAGGGCACTTAACCATCCCGCTGGCTAAACTACAACTCAGAGTCCACTTCTCTGGGAACCCAATGTGCAAAAAGAAAGGTGAAGAATACCTGCATTTGCAGGACATTCCCGCTCCATACACTACCACATGAGGCAGAACTCCAAAAATCAGACAGTATTCAGTTAGTCTTATAATCAGAAATGAATGTGAGAAGAACATCTGAAAGACCTCTAACTCAAGAAAGGCTTAAATGGCAACAGGAGACAAGCCAGTTAAATGCACTGCTTCCTTTTTGTTTCCATGCCTTCTGATTGGTGCACCCCTCCTGTGCTAGCCAATGTAGATCCTACTCCCAGGCTGTATAAGTTACTAATGAGGACATATCTAAATACATTTCCCTATCCAGTCTCTCATTTTGCTAATTTTTCTTCATAGCATTTGTCTCTGCCTGACATTAGATTATGAATGCTTGCGCTGGACTCTCCCTTGTCTATCTCCTCTAAACACTAAGCTCCATGAGAGCAAGGACTTTGTTTTGTTCACCGCTATACTTGCTGCACCAGAACAAATACCTGAAGAATGATGAATGTCTAATAAAAAATACTTGTTGAATGACCAAATGAATGAGGACAATCTATTTTGTTCAAAGACTAAATTAAAATAAAATAGAACTAATTATCATAGAGATACAACCCAAAACCATAATGAAATATCACCTCACACCTGTCAGGATGGCTCATATTGAAAAGACAAGAAATAACAAATGTTGACAAGGATGTGAAGAAAAGTGAACATTTGTGCATTGTTGGTAAAAATGTAAATTGGAGCAGCCA
The DNA here is from genome assembly GCF_902729225.1 of Pteropus medius. Classification (NCBI taxonomy): domain Eukaryota; kingdom Metazoa; phylum Chordata; class Mammalia; order Chiroptera; family Pteropodidae; genus Pteropus; species Pteropus medius. The sequence continues at coordinate 1,707,181 of NW_024346771.1, forward strand.
CTATGGAAAACAGTATGAGGCTCCTGAAAAAATAACAATAGAACTACCATATGATCCACTTCTAGGCATATAGCCAAAGGAATTAAAATAAGGATCTTGAAGAGATCATTACAGCATTATTTACAATAGCCAAAATATGAAAATTGATAAATGGATAAAGAAAGAAACAAATAAATAAATGGATAAAGCAATAAAAAAATACACAATGAAAATTTATTCAGCCATAAAACAAGAAATTCTGCCCTTTGCAACAGTATAGATGGACATTGAGGACTCTATGTTAAGTAAAATATGATAGAGAAAGACAAATGCTACATGGTCTCATTAATACTGAATCTGAAAAAAAATCATGGAAAGAGAAGAGATTGGTTGTAGAGATGATGGGTGGGGGAAATGGATGAAAAAAGTCAAAAGGTACAAACTTCCAGTTATAAGATAAGTAAATCCCAGGGATGTAATATACAACATGGTGACTACAGTTAATAATACTGTATTGTATATTTGAAAGCTGCTAAAAGAGAAAATCTTGAAAGTTCTCATCACAAGGAAAAAAATCTGTAACTATGCGAGGTGATGGATGTTAACTAAACTTATTGTGGTCATCACAATATATACAAACATAGAATCATTATGTTGTACACCTCAAACTAATATAATCTTTTATGTCATTTATCTCAATAAAACTGAGAAAAATAAAATAAAAAATACCTTTGTAACAAAAGAAAGGCAGGGGGATACTTAGAGTCTTGAGACATTTCTAAAATCATTTCTCAGGCCAATTTTCTGCAAAAAAGTTGAACAAAAGTAGAAGAAAACAACTAAAACAAATTTTGAAAATGTTAAGTTTCTTTATTAACAAGAGAAGACCTCTTAACTACAGTTTAGGATGAAAGTAGCTAAATCTATCCCAATAGCCTTATTCTACTCACTGCCAAGCCTGAGATTCCCCAGGACCAACTCAGTACTAATAGCCAAGACCTGTCATAATAGAGAAGTATAAATCATGAATCCCCGTTCTCTGTACAATGGAGAATAATTGATAGTATACCACAAATGTTTCCCCCAACCCTAAGGGCTGATTTATCGTGATGCTTGCTTGCTTTTCTCGGTGTGCCTAGAATAGTTTTAGAGGAAATTTCTTTGTTATCTTTATCCTCCTCAAAAGTATCCCAGTGTTAACTGCACATATTTATCTTTGGTCCAATGACTCTTTCTGGCCAAACTGTTGCTGTTACAGGAAAAGCTTTGCTCTCTGGGCCTTGCAACCAGAAAGGTCAAGCAAAGGGAAAGACTAGACAGAAAAAAGTAATTTACAAATAAATATGTGAAAATTAAGACTTTGAACCACAAAATGTCAAAATCACTGTTAAAAAAGGCCTATAAGAAAAAAATTAAGACTGATATTTTAATGCTGCAAACACAAAATTATTTTAAAAAGTCATATGATTACTTTTGGTATGAGGGCTTCCTAAAAACATCTCTAAAATATACAATATTATCAACACAATTGATAATAGCTTCAGTATGACCTATTTGCACCTGGCAATTCTCTTTGTTGAAACAACAGACAGGACAGATTACTCAGCAGTATAACTTACTGCAAAATAACTTCCCTTACCAAATGATAGTGTCACTTGTCGCACAGGAAGTGAAGACTAGGCAAAAATTTATCATGAAGTGAAGACTAGGCAAAAATTTCTCTGGGTAGTTTCCTTTGACTTTTTACTTTACAGTCAACTGATTTATGAATGATAGGAAGTATAAATTTAACTGTGCAGACTACTTTTTGAAAACGTACTGGGTCTACAAGACCTTTCTAGCCAAATGACATACTGACCCTTCAAACTCAATATGGCAAAAACATAATGTGTTGTCAATGATAAATAAATTAATGATGAGAGATTCATTCATTCATCAGTTTTAAACCATACTTGTGATTTTCTCCTACAAACCAGCTCCTTCCCCTAACTTGCCCATTTCTGCCTCTTCACCTTCTGTGAACCCACAAGACCAGGACAGCAGAGTTAAGCTGTTCTCTCTTCCTCCTTGGCCCAATTGGTTCAAACTCTACAGCATCTTTCTTCCTGGCTTCTCTTCCATCTGCCCCTTGGTTACTATACAAGCTTAGTCCTCATCTGTCTCCTACTTTTACTCTCTACCATGTACCTACCAGCCTAAATGTCCTTTCACTTTTTGTCAATATTACACTCTTTCACTGAATACAAAAAGTGTGAGCATTACTCGATCTGGCATTCAAGGGCTTCCATAATTAAGCTCTGCTCTTATTTCCAGCCCGATATTTCATTGGTCTTCTATACTTTAACCAGTTGAAAATGTTTTTCTTTCTTGCAATATTCTCTACCCCATATTCCACCTTCACATAATACTTTTTCCTCTGCTTAGAATGTCTCTCCTGCCTCCACACACCACATGTATAACCACCACCAGGGGCAATCAACTCTGCTTTTTTGAAATATTCCCCATCACCCTGACAAAAAATCATATTGTCTCCTCTGAGTGCCTGTGGTACTTGGCCCACTCCTTTGATACCTGCCTTGTGGTATATTTATTCATTTATTCATTGCTGTGTCCTGATTTACTAATAAACTCCTCAAAACCACTCCTTATTTCAGAATTGAAACTGATGGGAAATGCTCAGTTCATTAGTATCGAAAAAATAAATGAATAATGGAGAAAGTTATTTTATCATCTGACTTCAAAGGTAAGTTTTAAACCTCCTATTGATATGAAATTCAGAAATGCTTAGTAGACATTTTGATATTCCTAAATACTATATAACAAATTAATGTTTATAAAGCTATCATGTAATAGAATATAGGTCCCATTCAGTTAAAAGTAGTTAAGGATACCTTACATCCACAGAACGATTTGACAAATGGTGTTGGAAACATTGACTGGATAAATACAAATCAACATGGTCTACTTTTAGTCTCTCAGAAGGTTGTTTTGCGATCATCTGCTGGTTGTAAAGTATAGGAAAATACTGTGTTCTTTAATCTTTAAATGAAATCAGTTTTTTTCTTTTTTATACTTTGATCTATATTGAGCATAAACAAAACAAGCTAGGCATATAATATTTCCTGAAATTTCTGTATGTTTACACATGCCATAAAAGCACAGTACATTGCTGTTTATATCAATATCAACAGTTTTCATATGTACCAGTTTCATACCTTCTCTTTGGAAGGAACTCAGGGAATCATCAAGCCTGGTGCTATTTCCTAGCATATCAGTACCTAACTCCCAGAAATACATGTGCTCTTACAAATCTTCCAAAAGATGATTACATGCACAGAAATTCATTCCAGCTTTTCCAAGTCCTGAAGTTAGGAATTTCATTCAAGCCTTTAAATTACATTCTTCTGAAAGCAAAAATAATTTCCTCATCCTAATTGTTTCTAATTTTTAGAAACAAAGGCCAAATAGTCTCTTTAATCTGTACTCTAAGAAAAAGGACTCAGTGGGGCTGCACCAATGGCTGCTGTGACTCCAATGTGCTGGACCTCTTCTTGCACAACAACCAACCTCTCTTTCAGCACTGGTCCTTGCCTTCTTCTATCTATCTCACTATGAGATTCCCCAGGCCTCAACCCGAGATGCTCTGTCCTTCTCTGTCCACAGGGCCATTTGGGAGCCTGTCCAGTGGTGTGGGGTACAATAAATCACTCAGAACACTGGGTAAAGTGCTATAGGTCTCAATTCTGCCTCTGACCAGTAGTGGGACCCTGGATCCAACATATAATTTCTCTAGATATAAATGTATTATCTGTATGTATTACCTAAGATTAGGTAATATCCTAGTTTCTTCAAGAATTAAGCATCTAGGACACTAAAATTCTACCAATTCCCAGATGATAATTTCCAAATACTCTAGTTGTATATGTTCTAACAAGTTTTCAAAGCTATTCATTCATTCATTCATTCATTCATTCATTCATATAGTGTTTATTTAGCAGCAATATGCACCAGGTACTGTGATAGACTTCGAGGATACAATGGTCAATGAAAAGACATGGTCCCTGCCTTTGTGAAGTTTATTGTCCAGTAGGCAATAAACAACATGAGAGTGACAATTAACAAGCAAGAAAATACAAATATAATTTTAGATGGTGCTAGGTACTTTGAAACAAAACAGAAGGAGAGGAAAAAGGAGAGAGAGAGAGAGAGAGACACTACTGTGTGAGAGAAAATTGAAGAGATGACATTTCAAGCCAAGATTCTAGAAATAAGAAGGACCCTGATATCTGAAAAGCAGAAAGTAGATCATTTTAGACAAAAAGAATGACATGTGTAGAGGTCCTGACGTGAGAGTGCTTTGTGTGTAAAAGCGGCTGGTAAATCTATAGCAGTGGAGGTGAGGGAAAGAAGCACAAAAGTGACATTTCTCTTTTCACCATATTCACCTGAACACAACATAGGACTTAAATCAATGGTCTCAAACTTGCCTGCCCGTTAGAATCACTTGGTGATCTTCTAAAAATTCCAAGGATCAGGCCATACCCTAAACCAGTAAAATCATAAACTCCAGGGGTGGAACACAAGCATCAGGATTTTTTGAAGCTTCAAGTGACTCTAAACTGCAGACATATTTGAGAACCACTGACTTAAATCAATTTTAGTGCTTAAGTTCTTGTTTCACTTATCTACGAAACGATAGGGTTCAGCTTAATGAGGTCAGGTCTCTTTCTTGTTCTAAATTAGATGATCTCTATATACAGATCTAGGGTCATTTTCACCCATTCTTATACTCAAATCTTCTTTCTCTCTCTTTCCCCTATCCTGGGATTGTCATATTCTCTTGGCCACGTCTAACACTTTCAAATCTTAGATTCTTCTGTTCACACTGTTTTTACTTATTAAGCAGGTTCTGTTGATCCAACAAGTCTGTAAAGCCCACTTCCCTTCTCACTCAGATAACCATACCCCATAGAGTCACCTTCCAATACATCCTGCCCAGTGACCATTCTGAACTCAATTCCTACTACTTATGCAGACATATCTACACTTCAAGTGCCACCTCTTGCAAGAAGGCTCCCTAACAGGCTCAAGTATCTGTGATAACTAATCTATAAAGTTTTATAGTCCTCATAGTTCATATGATATAATTTAGAACTAAATTATATAAAGGCATATATTATACATTGGTTTTATCTTCCCCAACAGATGTTAAATAAATTAAAAAGCAAACGCATTTTCTTAATCCCTGGCATATATTAAACAGTCACATATTACCAGCAGCAGCAGCAGCAGTAGCAGCATTGTTGTTAGAGAGACTGCAGTGGCCAGCCGGGGTACTGGCAGCGACATTAAAAGTGGTAGTGTAGTAGTAGTAGAGGCAGTGATGGCAGTGAAATGTAAAGAGCCAAATGGTAGCCAGGCACTTTGTATGCATCATCTCATTTAAACATTAGAACAATCCTAAAAAATAGTTCTAATCTCTCCACTTTACAAATAAGAAAGTTGGAGATTAAGAAATTCAAGAAACTTGCTAAGTATGTATGGCAGATCTGTCTGGTCCTAATTGTCCCGTTACTCCTTTTTACCTCCCTATAAGCCTTCCAATGAATGGACTCTTTTTTAGAAACCTTTTGCATCTGACACAGATTGATTGATTGATTGATTGATTGATAAGAATAACTGCATTCAGTGGAGGTTTCCCATAAGGAAGATAAACTATGGGTTTTTCATTTTCAAACACTCACTAGAATTCCCTAACATTGGTACATAAGCAACAACTGTTCACTAAGGTATGCTCTGATAGTTCGTAAACAAGATCGTTTCCACTTAAAGTCACCTAATATGGTAAGTGTACCAGTGGATGCTGCTTTCCCCACCAGAAATGAGGGCAAGATGTACTCTGGGTATTGAGTCACCCATTGCCAACCTTGGATGTCTGGAAAAACAAATGCTAATTGTGACTTAATGAGTCAAATGATTTAGAAGTTAATCTAGAAAATACACATGCCATTCAAGGTCAATTAAACATTTTCTGTTTAGAACTCATAATCTACCTGATGAAAAAAAAACAAGAGGGCCTTAGCCACTTATACACTTTCTTCATCTCTTGCTTTAATTTTTCAAAAGCAAACACTGAAGTTTGGCTGCTGGTAAAGGAATCAATATGTTAATAATATAGAAACAAAATTTCTGATCAGGTGTTTGTTGGCAATCCTATTAGAGAACAAAATTACTATAGTAGCAGAGATAATTATCAGCATCTTTTGGGGTCTACCTATTTGAAGAAAAGTGCTGCTTAGAAATGATTATAAAAATGGGTTAAAGAGTAAGGGGGAAATACTTAATTTTCGTCTAGGTATTAAACCAAAGGTAAAACTGAAGAGTATGTTTTATTTAAAATCCCATGTTGCTAAGTTCATTTTTAAAAATTGAGTATTTCAAGATACATGATTTTCTATTATTCATGTGAACAGAAAGAATCACATGGAGGAGATCATTCAAAACAGGATATAAGTTGCTCTTATTTATTTCAGAAATACATTATTTAATTTTCTTTTTGTGTGCTTTAATTTACTTTTCTAAGTTTAATTTAGGCTAATATTATGATTAGTTTGACTTTCCTGAAGTCTCACCAAGCACTAGAAGGAAGTTATTCCAGAAGTATGTTAGTGGAAGATAATGTGGGAAAAAAAAGTTACTCATCTTTAATGAGGAAAAATGGCAGACCAAGTATCTCTCCTCCTGCCCCAAAGCTCTCAAAATGGGAAAAAAAAAAAGGTGTATATTAAAAGAGAACTAAATCCATATAGGATAAAAGTAATAAAATACACTTCCATAATATTAAGAACATTTTCAGCTCTGATCTAAAAGGATCTGGAATAAGTCATGTGAAACACTGGTTCTCAGAACATACTTGTATTGTTAAACACAAATTCACTTATTCCAAAGACTGATCCATAACACACAGGGCACCACAAAAAGCAACCTCACCTGTTTTCTGACCCAGAGTCCTAAGAGTAGAAGGAAGTTTTTCTTCCAATACTTGAAGCAGTTAACAAATTTGCAATAATAAAACCATTTTTAAAGATGAGTCACTTCACAATTTTTCTTTTTTCTACCTAAAGTTCCCCTAACTAAACTGATGAAGTCAAGATTTATTGAGACTGATCTATTGCCAGTGTATTTATAAACAACAAAGTTTTGTGCTGGTAGCCAAAAGCTAGGCATCCTAGATCAAAGTTTGCAAGTGTAGATTTTTTCATTATCCCCATCCCTACATTTTCCTTTTGACTTAAGGAAAATTTGAACCCAGTACCCAGCTGATAATATATATAAAATGATACTTAAAACACACATGTGAAAAGTTGAATCAGTATTGTGAAAGTCAGATGCAGTTGAACTATATATTTTTACCTAATATAACTATGGCTTGCAAAAGAATTATATGAAAAAGCATTCTTTTCCAATTTCTAGTAAAAACTACAGATAACTGGGCTTACAATAAGAGTATATCAAAGTATTAACCCCTTAGTCAACAAAATCGCCCCAAAAGTATGGTGTTGAAAAAGAGCATATATATGTGCGTGACTATATTGCACATAGTGGCTCATATATGATGCAATTACTTATATTGGAAAACAAAAGTATATGACCAGATAGAATCCTTACCTTTTCAAGTATAGCATTGCCTTGGTGAGGATTGATGTTGTGCTGGCTTATTTCTCTCTTGTATTTATATTCATAAACTTGGTCAGTGATATTAATCAGTAGAGTTGATGGACTGAAGGTCAGTTTTCCACAATCATAAACAGCTCCACTTTCTACATCAGTTGGTGCTGTAGCATATCTTAAGATTAATCCCATTATGAGACCTAAAATAAAGGATAAATAATTTCACTAGAGGAACACAATGTAAAATGTTCACTATTGGATACTTTTAAACATGTGATTTGGAATTTGTAGAAGTGGCAGAGGAAAGAATTGGGTCATTGCCTAGTTTAGAAAATTGTTCACTCTTTTACAGACATTAGTTCAATAGGTTGTATTGTTTAAATTTTCGTGATGGACATTACTGCATATATTCTCCTCTTGTTTTCCTCCTAATGGACCCATAAATTTTGGAGAGAAGAGCTACCAATCTCTTCTATCCACACAAAAGCTTCAAGAAAACCTTTACTCTGTGACAGATGCTGAGTAATCTATCAGTTCAGAGATGGAATTCCCCTGGGGAAAGTCCACAGATCAGCATATATCTGATAGTCCCATCAGACTAAAGGTAATCATTTATCTACAATGGTTGAGTGAAAGGTGTTCTCATTCTCTCCCTCAGGACACGACCAAGGCAACACATTTCTTCATTTTCTGCTGGCAGGTGTCTGTGACCTCAAGTGGATCTAGTTCAAAAACACAGTCAATATGTTGAGGGTGGTAGGACTGAGCTACAGACAGAATCCAGGTCCTGGATGAGTTCACTGAACCATTGGATCAACTTATTCTGAAGCTACTCTAATTCTAAACTTTTTGCTATGTGACATAATACATTCTTTAAATTCTTCAAACAATTTTGAATCAGTTTTCGGCTTACCCATACCTAAATGTATTATAATATTATAACATTCCTTTTAGTGAAGAGTGGAACCCAAGTAATAATCCTTGACTTTTAAGTTTATAAACACTGTTAGGATGCTCACGGTAATCTGATAACTGTGAACTCTTTTAATATTATGGATTTATTAACAAAAGAAAAGAAACTTCAGAGGCCTATACATTCCTCAACTTATATGTTTTAAGATAAATCCAATCTGAAGATAAAATCTGTTCTTTAAAACATCAAATGTTGGAGGTTTTACCACTCTCTTGTGAAGCCAATAACCTTTCATTTACTTAATAAAATATTTGTTATTTGCATATTTTTTGCCAGACATTTATAGATGTAAAATAAAAATATAGTCCCAGTCCTACAGGAGCTCAAGTTTATAAAATAAAGACCCATAAGCAAACAATTATAATACGATGTAATATGTGCTATGACAGCTGGTAAGCATTCTGTGTTATATGAGTATAGAGGGGAGACACTCTAAAGCCTTTTGAATGGTGCAAAGCTTTAGATGAATCCTAAAAGGTCTCATAAGGTTTGTCCAGATGAGCTGAATCAGGGAATGAGTTGGGATCCAGGCTGCACATGTGGGTGGTGGCACATGAGTAACAGCAGAGACAGATAAAAGTTCCCCAGGATTATGTTTGCCAATGTGTAGAATAGCTTCTGGAAAGTGACTACTCAGCCAGAGATTGTGTTTCTTGGTTGTCTGCATCTGGTTGGGTTCTCAACAATGGAATTTCAGGAAAAGTGATATGTGCCACTCCTGGGACACAATATTTAAGAAGCAGGTAAGTTTTCTCCCTTCTCTTTTCCCATTTATCAGATGGATGAGGAGGACACGAAGGATCCTGCCCTGAGACATCAGGTGGGGGAAAGCCATCCACCAACCAGAAAGACCCTGCACTGGACTATTATGTGAGTGAAAAGACAACTTTTGTTGTATAGTCACTGAAATGTTAGTGTTTCTGTGTTAACAGTCACTAAGATAACCTAACTAATATAATACATAAACACAGAGGGACCTAAGAAATCTGGTGAATTTAGAGAGTCAGTAAGTAGTGGTGTAAGAGAAGAAATGGAGGGAGAGAGAGTGAGAGCGAAAGCAAGAGAGAGAGAAACTCTAGACTACAGACCATAGGCAGGGGCCACGTCATAAAGAGGCTCCTATGCCATGCTAAGACGTTTTTATTTTTAAATCAATGGCAATGTAGAACTACTGAAAGACTCTAGGCAGGAGAGTAAAACAATCAGATTTTTATGTAAGAACTATCACTTGGGCAACAATGTGGAGAACAAATTAGCATGAGAGGCGAGAATGAAAACATATTTCTTTCAAGAATATTTTTACCTTACTTATTCTTCAGTATTTAGCCCACTCCTCCATAATAGTGAGAAGTATTGTGTTACAACCTTTGTTAGCAAGAGAAAATAAGTGATGGATAGGTAACCACCATGAGTGCTTGATCCGTCATAGAATAGTCGTCAGCCTTCCATGTGCAGTTTCAAATGGCTACAAAAAAAAACTAGTCAGGAGGGAGAAGGGAAGACACATTATCTACACTGCAAGTGGTGTAGGGTAACTGCATAAGAACATCACTTTTCCAATACTCTTTGCCTATGAAGGATCCATTTTCTAAAAATTATTTAGCAAGTATCATAAATGATACTATGTCCTCTGCTTTTTACACAAGTGCAATATAAAGAAGGGAAGCATACGATAATGTCTATACGGGCACTGAGTAGAAAGAACCTGTATTAATACTATTCAAAATGACCAGAGGGCGAGCCACTTATTTTTTCAATATGCTTTCAATTCAACAACAAAAAGTAAACATGAAGTGTCCACTGTTTTTTTCCCAAGCAGAGAAAACAAGTATTTGTCATAATAATGAATGCCTAGTACCTGGGCCCCTATGGTTAAATTCATACAAGATCTCAAAATCTAAATGACACTGCCTGGACCTCTGCCCCAGGTCTGGTCCCAGCCTTCAAGAAAAGGTACACTGGAGGAAATGAAGTAAGCTGCTTGCTGCCAGAGGTGACCTGATATAATGGCCACAAAAATGAAACTCTCAGATTTCTCACTATGAGAAGTGCAGGTGATTATGGTCTCAGCTTCTGTGCTCTGGAATCCATGGCCAAATTCATGCTGAGGCCAGCCACAGACATGACAGCAGGTGTACTAACAATGACAGCAGGTGTACTAAAAATGAGAAGGTATCCTGAAGGGCTACAATGGCTCAAGGATACTCAATCAGCCTTGACAAACCTTTCTTAGAATTGCACCACAGCCTAAACCTTCTCTCACCCAGCCTTCTTCCTTCCCTCTTTCCATGGGGTTGGAGCTGTACCAAAGTCTGACAGCTGTCCCAGCGTCTTCAGTCTCCCTCCCATTTTCCCTTAAAAGGGTTTACCCCAATTAATCTTTTGCACAACTAATCTCTTTCCAGTGTCTGCTTCTCAGAAGACCCAAATTAACACATTAGACAAAACACTCTGGCCCTGCTTCTTCCCAACTTTAAGGGTTAAGAGAACTCATCATCTCGGCAGTGTGTAAGGGCCAGTGGGGCAAGTGCACTTGTTTAATAAATACACGCTCCCATTTGTCCACCTCCACTGCGATAGCAGCAACTGGCAAATCCTTAATGTTAGAGGCTAAACATCTACCCATAGAGCCTCATAATATTTTTGACAGCCACCTGTCCACTCAGTGCTTTACCATATGATGCCAAAAACATGAAATTTGGGGGAGGGGGGTGGTTAACCCACTCTAGCACAGTATTGTATGAGAGCAGGTGACAAAGTAAGATTGCTAGTAGAAAGAATATGCTAATGAAACAGAATTGTTTTTATGCCTACACAAAACTATGGGATAAAGAAAGCACCAGTCACTTGTGCCCAGAAGGAAAGAGGAGACTGGCTGCCATGGCTTATGCACACAAACCACCACTTTTGTTTGGAAATCATGAATCATGAACCTACCTGCTCAGAAGAAAATAAAAAAATCTGTTCCAGCAAAGTAATGCCACTCTACACATGTATAAACAGCCCTGGTCCCAGGCTTTATCCTCACAAGCATGACACTTTGCTGGGTTCTGCTGCTTTGCCAACTGGTGGTATCACTTTCTTCAGGCTGAAACTCTAGTCCAAATGTATCCTTACAAGTCTGGGCATCTGGGCAGTGGGAGTAGCAAAAGCCTGAACCTGCTCTCTAGTGAACTCTGATCTCTCCCCAACAGCATTTAGCTCCAGGGTGGACCTTGGACAATAGATCTCATTCCTAAAGCACTCCCCATCCTATAAACTATATCTCAAGTCCTATCCGTGGAGACCCATGATCTGATATAGCCTGTACTCACTGAGCTCCCTCATCTTTAAGTTCTTACAGAACTCACAGTTTGAACCACATGCCTTATTGTCCCAATTTTATAAAGATATACTGTTTAGCATTGCTTTGCAGACTATGTGGCTTTGTCTCTCCCGCTAGACAATAAAATCGTGTAGGGCAGAGTCTATGCTGTCCTTCATCTCTCTCTTTTTCCTCTAGAAAAGCCAAATACTTAAGGCAGAATTATAATACAACTTTCTCCAAGTCCACAAACTCCCCTAGAGTCAAGAAAAAAGGAATCTTCTGAGTTTATGTAGTCAGTGACCAACATTTTAAAATGTCACATGTAAGGAACACCATATCCAATGCTGTGATGTCCCTGTCCTTGCATAGCTTGCAATAGAACTCTTTTAGCAGATACCTGATGTGCAGTGACATGGTGATGTTTGTGGGAGAGGAAAGGAGAAAAGGAGGAAGGACAAAAGAGCCTCACAGCACTCTAAGTGAGAAGCTTCGAGAAATATGAGCCTTGTCTTTCTAGACTGGCTCTCACTTCATCGCCACATTGAAAATACAAGAAAATCCCACTACTTCTCTCTTTCCTTATGCTTTCATGCCACAGACACACAAAGAATTGCTCTAGGACTGTGGGAGTTATAAAAATATGGCCTTGATCCTAAAATATTAAAATATTCTAATCCTACCAGCCCTTTTCCTCTTGCTCAGTCCTGTGATCCTGATTTCCAGTAAGAATAAGGTATAACAAATGCTTCCTAAATCTCTTCTTATATTTAGCCGTAGTTCATAACCAATTCCCCTGTATCTTATTGACAGACATTCTACATGATACACAAGTATTTTTCTAAAGGGGCTTTTCTGAGGGGAATATGAATGCTGATTTACTTAAATATCTAATGATTATATACCATGAAATGTTTTGGGACAGTTTTTAAACACAAGGTGTTAAAATCTCTTTGGCTATGTTTGAAATCATGACTGTGCTCAGTCACCATCACACACACTGCCACACTCCAGCAGGCTCCCTTCAGATTCTTTTTCTGTAGGAGCTGTGCTCTTCTGGAGTCGCACAGTGCAACAAGCCCAATTGTATACATTTACCAATCAGACTATTACGCAGGTATATATTTAAATGCCACATGACATTGGAGAGAATTTAAGAGGTGAAAGCAAATGTGGTTAATATATGATTATAGAACTGAGTTTTTTGGTTCTTTCACTCTCTATGCATTGAGTGGCTTCCAAGTATAAGCTAGATAAATGAGGCACTCTCCTATACCAAAACAAGGAAATAAATCATTAAGCTATATGATATTATATTTTAACTTCATAAGTATATCAGACACTGTTGATTTCCTACCCAGCATCCATCCTTCCTTTTCCCCAACAAAGCTCAGATTTGGTCAGCTATCCATCCCTCAACATAAGCTTATGGTAAGTGAAACTCATTTTCAGCTCCAAGCATATTCCCATTTACTTTGTTGATAATTGGTTCTGGAACAGCACGTGATCTTATTCAGGTCAAGGAAAATGGCTAGGGAGCTTCTTTAAAACACTTTGAGAGAGACAGAGGAGAATGACTCCTTCCTCAGGATGTTGCTGGGCCTGGTTAGGACACCAGGAACTGTCATACTCATCTCGCTGCCAACCTGATGTTGAAGTCAGCATTGAGAATAGCAGAGCCGAAAAAAGGAAAAAACCTGGGTCCTTCATGATAAGAGCAGGCTGCTGAATCAACCAGCCCTGAAGATTATTACTCTTCTCTGGATTTCCGGTTATGGAAGATAAGAAGTGTTCTTATTTCTTGTCTTTTTCAGTCAGGGTTTCTCTTAATAGCAGCTGAATGCATCCTAACAAATATAAAGATTATATAAATATATATAAAGTGAATGTACGAAGTCCTAAGGAGCCCTAAAGGCGAAAACAACTAACTTCACCTCCCAAAGTGTTAGGGAAGTCTTCTCAGAGGAATGCGTAAGAGTTCGCCAGGTAGAGAACAGGGCACGGACTTTCTAGAGAGACGTACACAAAAATTCATGAACAAAGAGCTAATCAGGCATGTCAAAGATTTGCAGTGACTGACAAGGCAGCTGAGATCAAGGACCCCTGTGCAGCTGAGGAACGGAGGATGTTCACGAGGGAGAGATGATTGGCAAGAAGGTCTTGTGGAAACTGAGTGAGCTCTGTTTTGGAGCAGAGGAAACTGCATTTGGAGACAATTATCTGAGGGGAAAAAGAGAATTGAGATACAGTGAGGACATGGAGAGAATGTTAACATTGGAAGTCATTTCTATTTACATAAGAAAGGATTTAGCAAAGAAATTAGAGTAGAGGAATTTTAAGATGACAGGAATAAAATAAAGCCTGAGGAAAAGTGTTCTTTACCATTATCAGAACTTTTACAGCAGGGTACTCTTTAAAGCAGAGAATCTGTGATGTTATTTCAGTCATTCAGATTGAAAAAAAAACATGAACTAGGAATTCAAATGTGGGAATGAGGAAGGAAAGAGTGTGACAAATATTCTAAGAAAGCTGAATCAGTGGACACCATATAACTGTCTGTAAGATAGTCTTCACAAATATAAGACTTTAAGTTGCATCTTCATAATTTTTAACTTTTTACTTGATATTTATCCACTTCCCGCATCTTATACTAATTTAGAGAGATGATATGGGTTTGAATTTCAAATGCTAAATGCCTTTGCTAACATTTTTTCTTTTAGCATTTTAGTTTTACCCTGAGATTAGTCAGGAACAGAAAGTAAAAATATGCAGTGCAATCTGGTTATTTAGGGCTTTTCTTCTTTCTCTGCCCTCCCACCAACCTTCTAAATTCACAAGACTAAAGGAAAGTGTGGGTGTTGCTAAAAGGACACAATTTATTGCTTTGCTCTGGCTCACTATCAACTTGTTTTGGTGAAGAAAAGGTCCCATGAGGACTTCAGAACAGACTTGGGGCAGCTGTCAGCAAGAGTATCCCATAGTATTCCAAATTAGAAAGCAATTCACAAAGTTTTTCCACCTTGGGATACTTCATTCACAGTTTATTTTTTCATAGGACAGACACATATAGGAAATGACAGAAAGTCCCAACCACCAGATTTTTCACCATTGTGGGGCATCCAATGTTTGCTCCATTCTTGCTTCATATCAGACAACACACACATGCACATACAGATACTCATATACAGATATAGCACACTCAATGAAACAAACACAAACACACACACACATACACATACACAGCAACACACATTTCACAAAAGTCTGGGATTTCTATCATAGCATTGTAAATAACTTTTCTTTAGAAATTATCTCAGTCACCAACTTGTACTTAGCTAACACGACTCCTTGCAATAATGTTAAGAGAGTGACAAAAGAAATATATAGAGATCTCTAACTAGGCACATACTGACTAAACAAAATGATTTCTTACTTTATAATATTTACACAAAAATCTATCTTTTCTCAAACCAGAGGTGGAAACATTACAAAGTATTGTAAATAGTGCAAGAGGGAGGAACTGCCCAATAAAGATTGTCTCCCAAATCCCCTCTTCATCACAGGAGGGTAATAGAGTGAAAAAGAGAAAAGATGGGAAAAAATAAAGGAGACAAAACTGAAAACTGCATCTTCAATTTTATTTTCATAGTGAAGTACTTAAACTTTGTTGCATCAGAACCCTCTGGAAAGGTTGTTAAAATGCAGATTGCTAGACCCCACCAAAGTTTCTGATTCAGTAGGCCTGGTCCATATATTTTCATTTCTAACAAGTTCTCAGGTGATACTGATGCTGCTGGTCCAGGGGCAACACTATGAGAAATACTGTCTATAAGACAAGAGTTCTTACCAATGTGGGTACCATGCCAGTCATGAAACTCCATCAAAATCCGTTTCATCTCAAGCTTATACACATATGTTTCATAGAACTTGAAGAGCCCAGAGGTGTCATTAATGATTTTACCTTCAGTCTCCTCCAAAAATTCAATTCAATTAAACTAACATATAATGGAAGCCTATATTGCATGATCCACATGAATAAGACACAGTCCATTCTCAAACTATTTATGGTAACTACCACAACCATTCTGACAAACACAGGTATTTAAAACCAGAATGACTATGGACTGGCAACACTTCTTTCCTTGATGCTAGGGCAGGTGTTCTCAGCTCAGCCTCATCATTCTTCCTGGAACATTTCAAACCAGCTACGACATGGATGTGCTCCCACTGTCTTTCTCATGCTGAGCTTTTTGTTATGGATAGTATAATGTTTCTGAGGCCTCAAGGCAAAAGAAAAACTTAACCTTCCACTTCCTCTCCCCAGCCTTTCCCTAACCCTGAGTTTGTGAGAGAAAGTTACATATCAAGAGCAGACATCGATGGGAAGACAACTGTGGCCAAAATTTGAGAGCATTAGTTTTCAAAAATGATGTTCTTGCCAATTATTCTGTGCAGTCTTGGCCAACCTGTAATTTTCTGAGTTTCTCTATCTACACGCAAACTAACGATCATCATGACTACTTTACATGGATGTAGTGAGGATTTACAATAATTTATACAGTTAGATATTTCAGTCTCTATCTTTCTTCTGTAAATTTCTGAAGATAACATCACCTGACACAAAATAGACATTTATTAAGTAACAGCAACTCTAGTATGGCTGATGCATGATATAGGTGAAAGAACATGAGTTTTACGGTCCTGGTTTTGAAGCTCATCTCTATAGGTTACCGGCAAGTTACTTTATGTCTCTGAGTGTCAGTTTCATTATTTACACACACATGCACACATAAATGCACCAATAGTTGTGATATCCAGCAGCCACATGAAGCCAAACTGCCAAAGTTTGAATCCCAGCTGGGACATTTAGAAATATATCACCTTGGGGAAGTTACTTAATTTTTTAGTGTCTCAGTTTCCCCCTCTAAAAAATGGTTATTGTGAGGGATGTTTAACAAATGTCGATTTTTCATGTCTCCACTTCACTAACGATATAATTTGAATTCAATTTAGACTATATATGTTATCTCTGTAAATAGTTTGAATCAAAATTCATTTCCTTGATGTGCTGCCATCAGCCCTTAGAACTCAGAGGGGATCCTTTGAGGCTCCACAGTCATTTGCTTGAAGGGCTGCCCCTGAAGGTCTTTAGGGACTTAGACGCACAGCAGAATACATAGGAGGTTATTTTCTTAAAATTAACTTCTAAAAACCTACGGAGAGTAATATACCTTTGATTTTTCCACATTTTCCAACTTTTCTTTGGCTAACACTTTACAGCATGGAAAACTTTGCCCTGATCTCTGAAGCACTTAAAATCAATCTTTTTATGCCAAAGGGGAGAGCAAGTTTAGTTCACCAGGCTCTTAACCCTAATGATTTTTCCTGAAGAGCCCTTCAAATTAAACCAGAGCCACTCTGATTTTCACATGACAGGCATCCACAAACCTCTGAATACATAGCCACTCATCACTGTTCTGATGGTATAACTTGCTCTTCTCTCCTTTCTGGGAGAAATTCAACGGGATTTACTGAACACTGAGAATCACAGCAGGACCAGAAGCACTAAGAGTGGTAAAATAACACTAAAATCTTGTTTGGGAGAAAGGACTGGATATCATTATATTCTGATAGGGTTCTGGAAAGAAAGCTACTGGTTTGGGTTGGAGTAGCTGAGAGATGCTTGATGGCTAAAGTCAGTCTTGGCTTGAATTTTGAAACACTTTTGCAGCTGAAAGGGAGCCTATTGATATCTATTTCCTTTCTTCCTCATTTTAGAGATGATAAGAGTAAGGCCAGAGGTTAAGTCACTTGGTGAAAGAAATGCATCTAGCTACCTAAAAATCAGGATTTGGAAACCCAAATACCCAAGAGAGAATCCAATGCTTTCTCAGTAAAGCCTGCCACACACAAACAAGTAAAAGGCCTCCTTGGGAAGGAACTTCCAAGCAGGTGGAAGGATGGGAAGTGGCAATAAGGGCCAGTTTGTCTTATGGGCCTGGCAGTCAAGGAGGTAGCGCTAGATGCATCAGTAGGGTGGAGCCACACCATGTCCAACAACCCAATTTTATTCTGAGGAATCTCTAAGCAGTGCTAGGAAAAATTGATGCCATGTGATTTTTTTAAAAAGAAGATAACTTTAAAACCTTGGTGATTCACTATGTAATTGTATTTTCTTTAAATTTTGAAAAACATGCTGTTGAGTGAACTAAATTGGCAATATTAAACTGGTAAGTATACTCAGAGGATCAGACATAATTTGATAGTTTAATGAATTCGAATTAAAAAAAAAATCTGAACTTTGGCACTAAAAATTTCACTTCTGCCCACTAAACAGTTAGCAAAATTTCCACATGAATTCAGAGGCTGTGCTATATATTGTAAGGCCATGAAATCAAAGGTAGACTTCTAAAAGGTAGACTTCTAAATTGTTCTGTCCCTAAGCTCAGATCTCAACACTTGAGTACATGGCATTATGAATGTCCCCAGTTATGTGTAATGAAAATTTTAATGCTATCAGGAAACAATAAGCAATTTTTCTTTTATGAACAAGAGCAGGGATATAGGGTCTTAAGAGAGCAGTACTAAGTGCACCAGCTGCTATCAGTCAATATTTTGACCATTAACAGTCATTTAAGCTTTTAGTCCAATTTAAATGAATATTACTGTGGCTTATATTTTAAACCAGTTATGGATTCTAATCTTTCAGTTTTGAAATAATGAGAGCATAGAATGTCATGAGATACAATTACCCATTACTGTTTCTAGTAAGGCAAAAATATTGTTATAATGCTGCCACTAATTTTAAAAGCATCCTGTGACCCTTAGTACCAAGAGAAAAGCTGTTTTGTATATAGTGAATCACTTGTATTTGGAGTAGCAGATTTAGCTCCAAAAACCAGAGTTCAACCAAACAATGCACTTATTTTAAGGTTAACAACTTGGAAATTGTTTCTAACTATGAATAAAGGAGCAGTTAAATGTTCTGTTTGATCACGTGTTATTTCATGTTACTTTAACTGCTCATATCCTAAGTCCCTGCTCCCTAGAATGTTTTAATTGGATTCCTTGGTATACTGATAAAATGCATCAACATCTACTATGTCTTCTAAAGAATATTTGCAATATGTCAATGGAATACCAGTAGAAAGACAGATGGCAGACTGGGTTGAAGTATTATAGGAGATTTGGTGTTTTAGAAAAATACTCATGGCTGTCAATACAGAGGAAAATAACCCATTATACCAAAAGTTGATGAGCACAAGAGCAGTAGTCAGTTCAATAGAGGAACTGATAGCCAAATTCATTGATAAGCATTAGATGTGCTACTACAAAAATCTTAGAAGATGTTTCATTACAAGTATATATATATAACTGTAGGATGAAGATGACTGAGGTACAGTTTATTCTCAAATGTTCATTTCCTTTATGAAAAAAATTTAAATGTTTAAATTTTAACCATAGGTTTGTTTCTTTTCTTCCCCATTGATTATAACCATGACCCTTGCAGGACTTTGGCAAGAACCATGAGTTCCATATTCTAATAAAGAAGAGTTCTATATAGTTTTATTCTGAAATTTCACTCTTGAACTTCTTAGAAAATAGAATCTATCTGACTAAACCCGAAAGCATAAACAATATAAGGATGCAACTGGATTTCACAGGTACATCCTCTCTTCAGGATGATTATTGAGAGAATTGACTTATTTTAAAATACCTTTATCATCTCTTAGAGATGGAGGTTGAATCCTAGCTCAGCAGCTAACTAATTATGTAATTTTTACTCTCTAAGTCTTTGTTTTCATGCCTTTGAAATGAGGACGTTAGACTTATGCTCTCTAAGGCTACTTCCCAATCTATTAATTTCAAATTTGTTTATATCCACCAAGCAATTTATTCACTTGGCATCTCCTTGTCCCTTAAAACTTAAAAATGTTTATTAGAATGTCTCATTTGTTTCTCTGTTGTAACTTCAGACTATTTTATTACATCATTGACAGGAAGTACCTAATAAACATTTCATATATAACATTTAGATCATCCCTGAAGAAGAAATATGAGGTGTCACTAATGCCATCCATATGGACTATTTTCAGAGACTGTAAGTGAGAGCTCTATTAAGGTGAACATGAACTTATTATACATGTGGATGAGTAAAAGCACATGGACCTTGCTGTGAGTGGCTATTCAGTTTTGGGCAAGTTATTTCACTTCTCTGAGATTTAGTTTCTTTCTCCATATAATGAGAGGGCTGGAGAAGATAACCTCTAAGATCCCCTTAAATTCCAACAATTATAATTCTGTGTCAATTAAAAAAAAAATTAAACAACCCTAAAATAAAAGTCTTTTTATTGGTTGGTATAGTTCAAGGTAACTCAAGAATAATAAAAATTCTAGTAGTGGAATAGTAATATATATAAATGCATATCTTCATAATTTGTATAATCTTTTTATACTGCACTGTTTCAGAACTGGTTTTCAATAACTTTAATATAAAAAATTCATGAAAGAAGAGAAATCAGACACCTCAACTTAATCCTGCTCTCATAAAACTTAAGCCTAAACAGCCTAAGAATATCAATTGAGGAAATGCTATCTCAGCTACTGTGCAATGGGATTTTATGATTTCAACCACAACTTAAAAGTATTTCATGAAGTTTTTGAGGATTAAAGGTAATCTGAACATTTTTAGGTTCAAAATAAAAGTTACATTTATGTTATGAGTACAAATTATGTTTTAATTTTCATAGGTCACCAAATTTAATTAAAAGTTTTACAAAACAGTATCTCCATCATAAATAAATGAGTCACAGTACAATTGAATTCAAGGTTGTGAAGAAATCTTTCCCTCTAATAAATATTTGTAATTTTAAAATCTGCATTGTTTTCAAACGAACAGGACAAACAAGCAGAGACTCATGGACATGGACAATAGATTAGTGGTTATAAATGGGGAGGTAGATGGGATAAAAGGATCAAACATGTAGTGACAGAAAGAAATCTAACTATGGGCAGTGCATGCATAACACAATGTACATATTTGCCTTACTGTTGAATTGTACTTCTGAAACTTACTGGATTTCATTAACCAATGCCACCATAAAAAAAATTTAATAAATAAATAAATAAATAAATAAATAAATAAATAAATAATAAAATAAAAAATAAATAAGCAAAATCTGTGTTGTTTTGCTAAACCATATATAGTCCTTTAACTTAATGCCGAGAATTACATTGGTTCTGCTTCTCAGATTACATTCCATATCCTCATTAACTATTATTTTTTTGGTCTGAAGAAATATTTATTTTTTAAGTTGATATAAATAGTTCTCTTTATTTTTAACATTATTTTTATAAATTAATTTTTAGAATTTATTTTCAATTATGGTTGACATTCAATATTATCTTCATTAGTTTCAGGTATACAGCACAGTGCTTAGACATTTGTATAATTTATGAAGTGGTTCCCTCAATGGTAGGATTGCGAATTGGTGCAGCCACTAGAGAAAACAGTACAGAGGTGCGTCAAAAAATTACAAATGGATCTACCTTATGACCCAGCAATTCTTCGTTGATTATTTATTAGCCAAGTCAAGAAAAGATGAGGGGCAAGTGACTAGAGCCTAGGGCTTTATATCTGACATCACTTTCTTTCTGTTTACCTGTGTTTCTTCAACTTGATTGTAATTTTTCCCCTTCAAGTGAGAGTTTTGTTGTGTGATTTAAGACCCTCAATACAAAGGAATTTAACTCTGTGCTCTGAATGGATCAGCACTTCAGTCTCCTGAAAAGGGATTACACTGCTTAGCCTGAAACTTTCGTCTCCTAGCCTGTGTCTCACAGTGGGATCCAGTTAAGGCATAGGATTTCTTATGGTCTCTAATCATTAACTATAAATGGGGAGGTAATAACTATAAATTATTATTGTCAGGACATCATATGGTTAGCATATAAAATGTGCATTGATCTTGTTCTCTGAACCTCAAGGGTATAAGAGCCTTCAGGACTTCCAAAATGAAAGAAGCGAAATACAGTAAAAGTATATTCTTTGGTATGAATTATAGGAATGCCTCATCCGTTTTTATTGTGTTCAAAGTTCCTATCCATTATCAAGCTGAGATAAAAGTGGTAAAGTGAACTATTTCATCAATAAATAATAAATTTTAAAATTACTGGTGTCTTGCTTACTTTAAAAGATGAGGGTACGGCCTGGATAATCTCTCACATTTTATTAAACTTTCTGGAAGAAATGACGTGGTAAATTATACAGAAAGAGCCTTACTTTAGAGTTTAAGATGTTAAACAAATGCATTTTCACACCTCTGCCCACCCCCATAATACAAACAATGACAATGATAAAAATTAGAAAGTCTGAAATCGGGCTAAGAAATAAAAAGTATTGTATAAAGAAACTTGTATATTAGAAAAGAATAAAACATTGTTCCTAAATTAAAATGGATTTGGATACAATTATTCCAGTAGGAGGCATGGGGTACGTTTCTGCAAGTTTTCTTCCTGAAAACTAGTTGACTTAAGAGGATTTACTTCAGATATTTTTGTGGTGTTATTCCTAGAACTTTCTAATGCCTATCAGCACCACCTGTTATAGAGGCTGCTCTGTGACTGCAGAGCCATCGCTTCCCACTATCATTACCAACACAAACAGCTCTCTCCGGTTTGACTCCTCACATGACAATGGACCAGCATCTGTCAACAGACTCGCCTTATTTGCTGCCTGAGAACATGACTGTGGCTTTTACGCTTGTGATAGGACAAATTTCACAAGGCAAATTTCAGCAGTTCATCTGGAAAAAGATGAGCATTCATTATGCTGCAGCACCTTTCATCAAGCGAATGACTTTTCAATCAGCACATTTTCTCCAGTTTCGATACTTTGCCATCTGAACACAAGTCTCTAATTATGCCCAAGCAACAAGTTTCACATGAATCTTGCAATTTCTGCACTCACCGTACACCATAGCTCCACCGGTCTCATGCAAGAAGCGAAATCGATGATTTTTAAATAACCAGATTGTCAAAATGGTAAGGATGAGCAAAAAATTAAAGACAAGCAGCTCCACTGCTCCCTCATGTTGAAACTGATACCCGTCCTTCTCTGACATGAGCGTTTGCTGTCTCTCCATTCACCAGTCTTCTTAGGATTCCTTCGATAAAAGCCTGGAAAAAGGATATTTTATCAAGATTTGCCTAAGACAATCTGGCTGCCTGAGGATTTCAGAATAACACTGCCACTTAAATTGCTACTTCATGAGCATTCTGCTTTGGCTTAGTATTCAGATGGCTTCTAGTTACAACTTCCTGTTTCTCTCTTAAAGCAGCCCCGTCTCTTTTCAAACTCCAGAGTGTGGTTTCATCATGGACTCTTAATGTCTTAAAATGATTTACTGTACGAAATTATCTTTCACATGGGACAAACCTCCAAGAAATGATTCTGAGGTCTTGGGTCCTGATCTTACTGTTTCAATAAGTCTCTTTTAGCTGCATAACTAGTGAATTGCAGATTAATGATAAAACAGATCGTCTTATATCGGCAACATTTTCTAAGTTCAAAAAGCCAATTCCTAAATCATAACCTCACTCACATGCAAGATTTTTTCGCGTCAACCAAAACCTACCATTGTGATGGGGATTGATAGCTCTGGTTTGTTTTCACAGGGATTTTTTTTTAAGTCGAGAAGAAATAATTTAGTGTATGACTCTCTTTGTTTGGCTTTATATGACAGGTAGTCACAAGAGCAGCATTTAAACTCTGAATCAGTTATTTTTCTTTACACACACACACACACACACACACACACACACAAGCAAAAGACAAAAAGAAAATTCTGTCCCCATCTCTACAGCTGTACTGTTTGGATATGTTAAGTCAAAAAAAAATAAAAATAAAAAAATAAAGAAAGAAAGGAAGAAAGAAACTAAACACATATCTTTGAAGAAAGAAACTGTACAGCTATCCTCAGTAATATCAAGCTTGTATTTCTCTCTGTTGTGCTTCTGGCCCAGATAATCAGGACTCACAGAAATCTGCAGCCAATGTCAAACCTCCTGTGTCCTGTGGCAAAACAGTGTGGTTCACTGAGGAATAGATGGCAGCAGCAATGAAGGCTCCAGAATCATAGGGCTCAGACCTAAACAATGATGATTCTGCAGATCGTCTCCCATTTGGCAGGTTGTTCGATTTGAATCACATTTTTATGCTTTTTGAAAAAGTTCAAGATAATAATACTATAGGCTCTGCTGTTTTCTTAGCAATTGTTATGATTTGTTTGCCTTATTGGTCCAATACTGTAATTAGATACATCCCAGGGTTAAGTGAGGTTTTCCATCATTTAATGAAATTATTATAACTCAGGAGGGTTAATCATCTAGTGGAAAGAATAAATATTCTATTTATACAGTGTAAGTGATTCATTGAGTAGAAATACCCCTCAAAAGTTCTTATCACCAAAACCTAGAGGTCGAGCATGTCATACTTTGGGAGCTAACTACCTCCTCAATAGCAGCTTCATCCAGAGAAAGTCTACCAACCACTTAATATAAAACTCTGCTGTTTCAGCTTCTTTGCCTTCCGCAACTTTCGAAGTTGATTTCCTCTCTGGGTTTAACTCAGCAGGGGGTATTTATGTGAGCTGCAGATGTTCTTTTAACACTACTCTCTTTGGCAGGCATATGTGTGATGACTAATATTCAAACTGTTTTGAAATCTGTCAGCTAATGCTTGCAAGCATTTCATGAAGCTTTGCTAGCAGGTTCTACCTTTATAATTTTGCAACCCCACAGATTTAGACTTGTTAGATTTACAAGATAACCCAAATTCTGAACCTTTTTTATTTTTGTCATCATTTAATTACTTTGATTTCTTTTAATAATGATGATTACTCCACCTGGGTAGAATAAACTTTCTTTAGTTGTCTTATTATGACATCTGATTTCACTCTCTTATGCAATGAAGCAACTCAGTGAGAGGATTAAAGGCCCATGAAATGTTTTGATTGATTCATTCACTGTTTTTTAAAGTCTTAAATTTGATGTCAGTATATTTAAATAAGTATATTCATCATTTTAAAAAATTATACACATGATTTCTCTAGAAAAAACTGTTAAGGTATGGTATGCTGGATTTTCCTTCCCATGTGACCACAGTCCATTAAGGCTGAGTGGTTGCTGCCTCCACTTTCCATCAGTTTGCCAAAAGTTCCATTCATCCCATTTCACTCATTGAGTTTCCCTGCATGGCCTCCTTCAGTCATTTGAATTTGTGACCCCTGGTTTACTCCAGGAGGGGAATACATTCACCATTGCACTATCCAAATCCCGATGCTGTTTAACCTTAGGGTGGGAAGCTGAGAGAGGAAAGGGGCTCTGGGAGCCTCTGCAATTCTTTCACCCAGAAAAGTATTTCGATTCCTCCTAGTTTGTGTTGTTTTCTTTGAATATGATTTTCCATTTTGCTGTACCAATAAAATTAAGAAAATAAAATAGAAACACAGATCAGTTTGTTATCTACTAAGGACCAGAAAATGTGCTAGGAAATTTAATTTAGTCTAATTTAATATTTATAAAAACTTCTACAGATGAGGGATTTAAGGTACAGAGAGTGTTCATTATATATCCAAGGATGCACGAACAGTAGGAATTAAATTTAAATGGCCTTAAGATGCATTTCAGTTAGGATGATCAACTCATCTTGGCTTGTCAGGGACTTTCCAGGTTTTAGCACTCAAAGTTTTATACCCCAGGAAACTCCTCAGTCACAGGCAAACCAGGACAGTTGGTCACCCTAACAGTTATGGTTCCCACATTTCCCAAATCCTGTACTGTCAAAAATGACTGTTCTTTATGAGATTTCTAAATGAGATAGTCACTCAACAAGGAATATCAACTAAAAATTAAGACACTGTTTAATTAACTGGTGATCATAACCCTTAAAGCCAGGTTCTCTAACGAAGTTGGGCTTGAACCTAAAACTTAGGCACAAGGCCAGAAGAAGAACTCTTGATTGTCTCTTAATCTCAGTCTTAACACCTACTGGCCACTGATTCAAAGGTTCTTACTGCAAGATGCAACATGCAGTTGAGAAAAAGCAAAGAGAAAAACAGGATGGCCCAGCCTATTGTAGTGACTATTTCCTGCCTCAGCTTGCCCGTTCAGCCCATGGAAGGAAAAACTTGGAGAGGAGCCTCCCAGGCCAGGTAACCTTACGTAGCATAGTAATTCCACCCACTGGTAATGTGGCCAGTTAGAATCCATAGACTGTGTTCCAGTATCTAATCAATCATTTGAGGGTGCCTTGTTCTTGGAGAGAACAGAAGAGATTGTAGGCTCAGAGAATGGAGAAAGGAAACTTTCCCAGGATGAGGAAAGGTACTGAGAGTTTCTCTTCCTCACTCCTAGGAGCCTCACCCTCTCAGTTTTAGTTCTCTCTCCACCCCTGGGCTTAACAGAAAATATATAAGTCAAATCCAGGCCCTGGGCTAGAGGAAAATCCCATTGCTTCATTCACTTGGCCTCTCTCCTGATGTTTATTTCTCTCTGAAACAGGTAAGATGAGAGTTTCATATTTTGTCCCCCCCAGTGCTTCTAAAATGAGCTAGAACAGGGCTGTAATTAGTTTTACTTGAAAGTCACACAATGCATTAAACTACACCCCCCATTCTATTTTCAATAAATCCACCTATTAAAGTTATTAAATGAGGCAGACTGAGACGATTCTAATGCTTTGGTAGACTACACAAGCAAACCATACCTCAACCAGAGTCTATGTGCTGGAATCTAAGAAAATGAAGCTTAAGAACAGCCTATTGCAAGCAGCCAGTTTAGGCTTTCCCATATAAGGCAACCTCTTAAGCTATAGCCAATCAAATAATTTCCTTGTTTAATTCCACATTTATAAAAGCTTCTCACCTAGCTCCTATCAGTGGAGTGCTCCTAACCACTTTTGGTTTGGCGCTGCCCCAGTTTGAATGGATGTATACTCAAATGAACTCTTGAACATTTTAATGTACCTCAGATTATCTTTTAACACATCTTAGCTTCCCCTATCCCCTAAATTCACATTAGTATAATAATGTCCTTACTTTGAGCAATATGAATCCCAGCGATTAGTAGATTTTCACAGAGAAATGAGAGTTGAAAATTTTCGCAGGAAAGTTCAATTCCATAATAAATACTTGGACAGTATTAAGTCCCAAAGAAATTCACTGCCCTATACCTGGTTTTTGCTTTTCAGCCTCTGCAGAATCTGGATCTCTGGAATCCAGGGCTATGAACCTAAGATATAATCCCCAAGTCTATGTTCTTTCCATTGTTCTTTATTATGGTGGCAAGGTTAAGTAAAGGTCAGTGCAAACTAGTGAAAATGAAAGGATTTGTATGATTTTATTAAACAACTCAGGTACAAAAACATGTGTGGCAGCTCTGTGGACTGGGGCACCAGGCTTGAGCGGGCTCACTCATGTTTCCCCACCCAGGTCACTCCACAAAATCTTGGGGCCCCCAAAGATGATTAAAAGTGAACTTCAGTTACAACCCAGAGTAGGTGGATGAGCTAAAGTTGCAAGCTTGGGATATTGTGGAAGTGACAAAAGAGTTGAGCAGCCTGACCTATGACAGCTCTCCAGACTACCTGAGGAAAGACCACAGAAGATATGGGCTGGTGGGAAGGATATTCTCAAGGAAGAAGAGTTTTCCCAGACAACTTTGTGCTCCCACCACCCCCAAACAAGAAACTGGCCCCACGACAAGTGGTATCTCAAGAAACAGCTCCTATTGAGGAACCAAAAAAGATGATGACTAAAACAGTCCACCCTACAGTCAAGAAGCTGATGACAGCCCCCACTGAGCACAGCAAAGCCAAGCCATTTTGGATACCTGGTGGAGACAGTCAGAAACCGCCCCTCCTGAGACTCTGGCTCCAATGGCAGCCTCCTCAGTGGGGGTCCAGGCCACCCTTACAGAAAGCGATCCAGAACCCAGGCTTCCCGGCAACACTCTACAACCAGTCAGAAGGAGTGGAGCAGCGGAGCAAAAGCCTCTATGAATAAAATTCTTACTCTGGGCAAGACTACCAGCCCACAGAAGATCCCTTCTCTGGATAAGGCTCCTAGCCCAGAGGAAATTCTGACTCTAGAGAAGACCGCACCCAAGAGGAGACCTCGACTCCGGGGGACAAGGCCTCTAGCCCAGACAGGGTCTTTTTATGTGGATCAGGCCCCTGCCCCAGGTGTCCCACATGAAGATGAAGTCCTTGGCCCAAAGATGGCCCCTCCTGGGGACAAGGCCTCTAGCTTAGAAAAGGCCTCATAGCTAAAGCCTCAGGAGTGAGGAGTCATAGATAGATGTCTCTTGATTCCTAATTTAGCTCTTCTCTCCCTTTCGTCCCCAGCCTTCTTTCCATAGCACTTCATTCACCTTTTTCTTTTGTAGCAGGAACCTCTTCAAGATATAATAAATGTTATATGTCAATTATATTGTAATTTTTTAAAAAGTTTTTAAAAAAAGAAATAACAAGTTTCGGTCTATTAGTACCCTTTTTAGTCTTGCACATATTGAAGAGTCAGATATGAGAAAAAATCATTCATTGGCTTTTTATTTGTTCAATTTCTATCAGCTCTTCACAAGGCAGAGTAAGTGTAGGCTGGCCACAGTGGCCGGAACCTCCCCGCAACCCAGATGGAAGCTTCAGAGACGAAAAAAAGTATGAACTCTGGAGCTAAGGACAGAGGGGATAAGATGGAGGACAGTCACTCCAAGCTTCATCTTGTTTTATGCAAACTACGTGAGAAAATTCATTTCTTTGATCTTCTATTAAGAGTCCACATGATAAATTCACATTCTTCTTAAGATATAAATTCTATGTCTTATAAACTAATAACTCTGACCTCATTAGCTAAAATATATTTTCCCTATCACTTCTCTATTAAATTATAAAATTTTTATGTGAAATAACAAAGAAAGGCACCATGCCCTTCACTTCTCCCTAACCTCTACATTTTTCT
The DNA here is from genome assembly GCF_902729225.1 of Pteropus medius. NCBI lineage: Eukaryota > Metazoa > Chordata > Mammalia > Chiroptera > Pteropodidae > Pteropus > Pteropus medius. Next base: position 1,736,126 of record NW_024346771.1, read on the forward strand.
CCAGTGTGAGGAAAGGACATAGAAGAAAAAATGCAGATTTCCTGACAAGGAATAAGCTTGAAAATATTTTTCTGAAATTAAGTACATAAATGCCCAGCAGATTTTTACAGAAATGAGTCTCCTTTTCTCTAAATCTATGAAAATTCTAGCCTTTGAGGCAGCCTTTATTAGAGGATGTCTCAATGTGGGTTCCACAGAAAGAAAGCCAGAGACAAGAACTCAGGTGCAGATGGTTTATTTAAGAGATGATCCCAGGAATCACAAGTGAGAAAGTTTGCACAAAGACTAGGAAATACCACTTTTCAGAAATAAAATTTTAAGCCTCATTGTAGCCTAATCCATTTCTCATTTCACTCATAACTTCATAGGGTCTGTGCACTTCGAAAATTTAATAATTTAATTTATAGATTGCTCAAAGCATTCCTGAAGCAGCACCTAAGATGAATTTTATTTATACTTAAGGCATCTAAATTACATTATAATTCATGGCAAATAATATGGGACTCAAAAAAAAAAAAAAAAGCAAAGTGTGCTTTATGATTAGCAGAATTAAACCTCATATCACCTGTGGAGAGGAAATTCAATTTGCTTTGAAATATCATTTTCTAATGGATATATCATATCTAAAGTTTAACTTTTAAATTAAAAGTTTAAAACTACCCTAGAACTCTTGGAAGACTATGAAACTTGGTGTGTACAATACAAACATACACTATATAGCCCCTCCCCCAAAAAAATTAATTTTAAAGAAACAATAGGTGGTTACCAGCCTAGAAGATTTTAAGGGATGCCATAAGACAATATGATTTTATTCTGTAAAAATGTTCGGCATTACCTTGGAAAACACAACAAATTCACTAAGCAAGCTAGAGCTTACAATGGCAATCTTTGATGTAATTACACCATATGTAGATCTAAGAATGTTTTTGTTGTTGTTGTTGTTGTTGTTGCTGTTGTTACCTAGGTAGGCTAAGTATGGATGTGCAAGCAATAACAATTACATTATTCAGTTAGAAGAGCCAAGTATCTAAATAATCCATTCCCATTTCTAAGCTCTAGTTGAATGTTTGTGTCCCTCTCCCCCCTTCAAATTCATATGTTGAAACCTAATCTCTAATGCTATGATATTTGGAACTGGGGACTTTGGGAGGTAGTTAGGTCATGATGGCAGAGCCCTTATGAATGGGGTCCCTTATAAAGAGACCCCAGAGAGCTCTCTCACCATTTTTGTCATGTGAGGACACAGCCAGAAGATGGCCGTCTATGAACCAGGAAGTGGGTCTTCACCAGACATCAAATCTTCTGGCACCTTGATTTTGGACTTCCCAATCTCCAGAACTATGAAAAGTAAATATTGTTTAAGCCACCCAGTTTATGGCATTTTTGTTGTAACAGCCCAGATAGACTTAAAACAGTAGATGAGGGAAAGAATTGGTTCTCAAAATGCTATCAGTACCTAAGTCTCAATTAAAGCTATGACAGAAAACATTGTATTACTGTGGTTGTCAGAAAGGCTCTTCCAGGTTCCCAGATTCCTAAATAAAATTAGTAAAAAGATAGATAATTAGAAATATTTACTCACCATTAGTGTCTGTGATAAAAGAATAGTTTTTTCTTCAGTATATTTGGGATTCAAACTTGAGGGACTATAAGTAATAGACAGCTTTTGAGTGATGAAGAGACTTAAAAAAAATCTTCCTAACTCTACTTTGAACTTACTTAAACCTTATCTATTAAGGCACAATAATCTTAAGAAATATTGAATTTGGAAAAAAACAGAATCTATTGGTTTTTAGCAATAGAATACTGAAACAGTATTGAATTCCACCAAAATGTACTCTTACAGGTAAAAAATGAAATTGTTCTGTTAGAGCTTCAGCAGCCTAATCTCAGAGCTCCTCCTTCTACCACCTTAACCAAAGGAGAATAAATGCAAAACAAACAGCTGAAGAAGAACATAGTCATAGGCAAAATATAAGGCTTTTAGTGAACTATTGTGGCTTAGACCAAAGTTCTCCCACCTCACCCCAAATCTACAGGGACTCCGAGGAGACAACACTCAGAGACATACGTACCAGAGCAAGACCCAATCTACAGAGGAAGTATATCCTCAAATTCTGCCTGTTTAAAGAAGGGAGATCTCAGAGTGACATCAGCATCATGACAGAGTGTGAAGACCTCTTGCTTTCTCCCCTTAAATTTACAAGTCAGACAACTATAATTCAATGAAGTATTCTCTGCTCAATACACAAACATGTCTGAGAGATCCATCCATCCAGAAACTGAAGGTGGGCATATGAGATAGATCAGGGGAGGCAAGCTAGGGGGAAGGACAGAGACAATGGCCACAGACAAAGTCCAGCACTTGCTATGGCCCCAGCTGAGACAGTAGTGGGTAAAGTGTTGGGTTGAAGCCCTCACATAGCAGCCTGGAGGGCCAAAGGGGCAGAAGCAACATTCTGGTCTGAGTGACTGGTGCCCATTGTGCCTAAACCAGGTGACAGGAGCAGAGATGAGGCCTAGTAGTGAGGCAGCCACAAACTAGAAGCTACCATCACCAGCAAGAAGGCAAAGCTGGAGACTCATGAAGCCACCTCCTTCCACGTTTCTCTCCCCCACACATCATGCAGAACCCAATAAAGGCAATAGAAATACTTCCAATAGCACAGTGTAACTAGTCACCTCTAATTACAAGGAGGCAGCACAGGGAACTCAGAGGCCCCAAGCCCCATTGCCAGCAATACCCCACCACTAGGTGGTACCCTGAGACCAAGGAAACCCAGTCATAGAGGGGACATCCACTTCCTCAGGAAATACAGGATATTTTCCAGAACCGAGGTGATAACTAGATCTCAAAAGTCTCACTAGTGCAAGTAAGAAGAAACAAAAATTTGTGCTATAGCACCATCTACTAGAAAAAGAAAAGAAGAAACACCTTTATTTAGTAATGTACTAAGTTGTTAAAAGCAAAATAGTACCTATTAAAGAAGAGTTCCATACCTCAAATGCCCAGGCAAAAAAAAAAAAATAAATAATAATCCATAAAGTACAATGAATAACCAAGATAATAAGGTAGCTCAGAAAGAAAATGAAAAGTCTCCAGAAACCCAACTCAAAGACATGGAAGACTGTGACTTAAACGACAGAAAATTAAAGACTTCAGTTTTAACACACCAAAAACTCAGTGAGATACAAGAAAAGGCTGTTCAGTGAGCTCAGGAATAAAATCAATGGACAAAAGGAGTACTTTATAAAATAACTAAACAGACATTCTGGAACTGAAGAACTCAATAAATGAGAGAAGAATGAATTAGAGAGCATGAGAAACTGAGCAGACCAAATGGAAGAGTGAATTTGTGAGCTCAAAGATAGAAATCTAGAAATGACTCGGGTGGAAGAAAAGAGAGTATTGAGAGTTTAAAAAAATGAAAGATCTTACAAGAGCCATCTGACTCCATACGAAAGGGCAATGTGAGAATAATGGGTATACCAGAAGGAAAGAAGACGGAGAAGAGAACAAACAGAAAGGAACTTTTCTAACAAATAATCAATGAGAATTTCCCAAACTTGTAGGAAGAGCTGGACCCTCAAATCCAAGAAGCTTACAGAACACTTAATTATCTCAATGCAGAAGACCTTCTTCAAAATACATTATATTAAAACTGTCAAAAGTTAATGACAAAGAAAGAATTCTCAAGGCAGCCTGGGAAAAAAATGACTATAACTATAAAGGAGACCCCATTAGATTATCATTATATTTTTTAAGCAGAAATCTTACAAGTTAGAAGAGCAGAATGAAATATTCAAAATATTGAGAGAAATAATCAGCCAAGAATAACTTATTCAGCAAAGTTATGGGTTATATATGAAGGAGAAATAGGTATTTTCCAGACAAACAAAAGCTGAGGGAATTTTCCACCACAAGACCTGCATTACAAGAAATGTTAAAAAGAGCTTTTCTAGTGAAAGAAAAAGATAAAAGTGTATAAAACTTTGAGTTGTGTGACATATAGACAGAAGCTAGGAATTGCAACTCTAGTTTAGAATAGGGTGTTAAACAATTATAACATAAAGACTAAAGGAAAAAAATCATATTTAAAAAGACAATAATTTCTCCAATTTGGAAACAAATGCACAGCATAAAAATAGATAATTCATAACAACAAAAACATAAAACAGGAGGAGGTAAAGAATTGAACTTGCACAGGTGAATAAAGATAAAAGGCAATCAGAAGAAAAAGAACTATTGAATATATAAAACTTTTTTTTAACATAAACTTAATAGTAGCCACAAAACAAAAATATAGAGCTGAGACACATAATATAAAAAAGGAGGAAAAGTTATAGAAAACCCTCAAACTAAATTAGGAGACAGAAGCACAAGGGAAAAGAAACAATGGAGAATACAGAGCAACCAGAAAATAAAAGATAAAATGGTTGTAGTAAGTTCTTGTATATCAATAACCACCCTAATGTTAATAGACTGAACTCTAATAGGCAGAATCAAAAGGCACAGAATATTGGGATGGATTAAAAACCAAGATTCAACTATATGTTGCCTATAGTAGACACATCTGAGATACAAGGACAAAAAGTCTCAAAGTGAAAGGATACTCTAAGCAAGTGGCAACCAGAGAAAAGCAAAACAGATTTCAAGATGAAAAAGGTAACAAGAGATCTAGATGGACATTTTATAAGATAAATGGGACGATTCATCAAGAAGAGGTAACATTTATCAGTGTATATGCATCTAACCTAGGAGCACCAAAATATATAAAGAAATTGATAAAAATGCAATTATAGTAGGGAATCTGAATATGTCATTAACCACAATGGACAGATCATCCAAACAGAAAGTCAATAAGGAAATATTGGCCTTATATAACACATTAGACCAAATAGACACAATTGAAATTTATAGATTTCCTTCCCCAAATGACATTCTTCTCAAGAACACATGGAATATTCTCAAAGAAATATATAACCTTCCTAGACTGAACCATGAAGAATTGGGTAACTTAAATAAACCAAACACTAGTAAGGAAATTGAAACAGTAATCAAAAACAAAAGTCCCAAAAAACAAAAGTCCAGGACCAGATGGCTGCAGTGGTGAATTCTACCAAACATTCAAAGATTTAATACTTATTTTTCTCAAATTCTTTCAAAAAATTGAACAGGAGAGAATACTTCCTAATTCATTTTATGAGGCCAATATCATCCTGATACCAAAACCAGTCAAGGACAACACACAAAAAAGAAAATTATAGGCCAGTATTTCTGATGAGCATAGATGCAAAACTTCCAAACAAAATACCAACAAATTGAATACGATAATGTATTAAAAAGATAATACAACACAATCAAGTAAGGTTCATTCCAGGGGCACAAGGATGGTTCAACATATGCAAATCAATCAATATGATATACTACATTAACAAAATAAAGGATAAAAATCATATGATCACGTCAATAGATGCAGAAAAAGCATTTGACAAAATACAACACTCATTTATGATTAAAACACTCAATAAAATGGGTATAGAAAGAAATTACCTCAACACAATAAAAGCCATGTTTTGCAAACTCTCAGCTAATATCATACTCAATAGTGAAAAATTGAAAGCTTTTCCTCTAAGAGCAAGAACAAGACAAGGATGCACACTTGCCACAGTTATTCAATATAGTACTAGATGTTCTAGCCAGACAAGAGAAAGAATTAAAAGGCATTCAAGTTGGTAATAAAAAAGTAAAACTCTCACTATTTGCAGATGACATGATTCTATGAACCTTAAAGATTCCACAAAAAGACTATTAGAGATAATAAACAAATACACAATAGAGTTACAGGATACAAAATCAATATACAAAAATCCATTGCGTTCCTATATATTGACAATGAAATATCAGAAAAAGAAATGAAGAAAACAATCCCATTTACAGTTGCAACAAAAAGGATAAAATATCTAGGAATTTAAACCCACAAAGAAGAAATTACTCATTCACACCACATTTAAAATTCTATTGTCTTCTAAAACTTTCAAATATTCAATGGTGACAGCTCTTGTTCAGTCCTCTGATTTTACCCATGGCTTCATTATTCTCTTCTGTGTCTGTATTGTACCTTGAAAACCTCTTAATAATTTGTTAATTGAATGATAAGCATCTGGGTTTTTAACATATTCTACCATAAAATCATGTGCAGAAACAATTAAATGAAGAATGACAACAATTTTATGGTTGTTGGGGCTGCATAAGAATATTGTATTATTCCTTCTATTTTTGTATAGTTGAAAATTTCCACAGTAACTTTTTAAACTGTATTTTTATTTCCTTCTTGATAGCTGCATTTGGAGGATCCAGTTCCTCCCAGGGCATGAGCTCTGCCTAGTGATTATTGGTAATGGCCTCTGGATCACATGCCCAGATTAACATCTGTATTGGTCAGCCTGAAACCAAAATATGTTATCTGTAACTTTAGGTTTTCTTCATGTGACCACCTTTCCTAAATAAAACTCTTCGCAATGTTCCATGGATGATAACAAGAATATAGACCTAGATTCTACTATCTACAAAACTGGGGACAGATCATTTTCTCCATTCCCCTCTAATTATATTCATGGCCTACATTCTTTGTAATCTCAAACTCTTTCCCTTCTCTATTTCTCCAACCCCAATAGAAACCCAAGAGAATTTTAGCCCTGTGCTGCAGCTTTGGAGCTGGAATTCCTTAATCTAGGAACCCTATCTTATAGATGTAGTTATCTCTTATCACCCTGGTGGCCTCATTTGAAGAATTACTCTCAGTAAGTCTCTAACTGAACCCTCTGTGGATATCTCTAATTGAGAATCATTATGCTCTTTGTTATGTGTTTTTCCTCCAAGCCTTGCCTTTCCTTGAATTTTGGGTTTTTCAGGACTTGAATACTTTTTCCCTATATTATCGGTAGAACTATTCCTTCAGCCATATATTTTCTGATGCAGTTTAATATCCATTGCATTCCTTTTTGATCTTCCATGAATTCTGCATGCAAGGCAGAGTTTTGAATTTTGTGGTTGTTCCATGATAGCACTGATTTCTGGATCAAAATTCCTGACCTCTTTTTAAAAAAATCCTACAGTTTTTTGGGGGTCCCTCATAAATTAGTGAGTTCTAGGTCAGCCAAATGTGTTTCTGTTCAAAAACATTCAGTCATCTTCATCATCCCAAGTTGGATAATTCCACCGATAAGTACTTTCCATCAGCCCACACCTAACCATGACCTGGAATTTATCTCTTTTGAACCTACCTAACTCTCTTTTACTGTGCCTCATCTCTAAATCTTTACCCAGAGTTCTAATCTTATGAGTTTTTTCCCCAAACCATGGCCACATAACTGTGTAATCTTTGAACTCATCAAATGATGTTTAATGTATTCTCTGCTAATTTCTCCAGTTCTATCATAAATGTCAAATTTTTCTGCAACCACCCAATGGAGGATTTCCATGAAATATCCATAAATATATGAAAAATATTACACATATTATGTAAAAATATTATTATTTTAATGGCAATTTTTAGAGCAGTTTTAGGTTTACAAAAAAATTAAGAGAACAATACAGGGATTTCCCGTACACCTTGCCCACACAAATGTATAATCTTCCCCTTATTAACATCAATCATCAGAATGGTACATTTAAAAAAAAAAAAAAACTTTAAAAAAATTTTTCAATTACAATTGACATAGAATATTATATTAGTTTAAAGTGTAAAAAATGTGATTTATAAAACATTTATGTAATTTATGAAGTGATCACCCTGATAAATCTAGTATCCAGCTGACATCTTACATAGTTACTGCAATATTATTAGCTATAGTCCTTATGCTATCCATTACATCCTCGTGACTATTTGTAACTACGAAATTGTACTACTTAATCCCTTCCTCATTTTCACCAACCCCACAACTTTCCTCCTATTTGGCAACCATCAAAATGTTCTCTGTATCTATAAGTTTGTTTCCATTTTGTTTGTTTGTTTACTTTGTTCTTCTTTAGATTCCACATATAAGTGAAATCATATGACATTTGCCTTCTTTGTCTGACTTACTCCACTAGGCACAATACCTTCTAGATCCATCCATGTGGTTACAGATAGCAAGATTTCATTCTTTTTATGGTTGAGTAATATTCCATTGTATATATGTACCACCTCTCCTTCATCCATTCATCCATTGATGGACACCTAGATTGCCTCCATTTCCTGGCTGTTGTAAATAGTGCTGCAAGGAACATATAGATTCACATGCCCATTCAAAACAGAGTTTTAGGTTTCATTGGTTTAATATCCAGAGTGGGATTACTGGGCTCTTCTTTGCCTCTTGTTATAGCCTTTGTTTTAAAGTGTATTTGGTCTGGTATAAACATTGCTACCTCAGCTCTTTGTTTTTTGTTTCCTTTTTTTCATCTGTTTACTTTCAGTCTGCGTGTGTCTTTCAACCTGAAGTGAGTCTCTTGTAGGCATTATATATAAGGGTCTTGTTTTCTTATCCAGCCATCTTATCTTTAGATTGGAGCATTTAATTTGTTTACATTTAAAGTAATTGTTGATAGATATTTATTATTGTAATTTTATTATTCACATTTTTTACCTTTTCTTTTTTTTTAAAGAAGTTGTTCTAACATTTCTTGTAATACTGGTTTGGTGTTGAACTCCTTTAGCTTTTTCTTGTCTGGGAAGCTCTTTATCTGTTTTTTTTAATTCTAAATGATAGCTTTGCTGGGTACAGTGGTCTTGGTTGCAGGACCTTGCTTTTCATCACTTTGAATATTTCATGCCAATAGCTACTGGCCTGCAAAGTTTCTGTTGAGAGATCAGCTGCCAGTCTTATGCAATCTCCCTTGTAGGTAGCTAACTGCTTTTCTCTTGCTGCTTTTAAGATTCTTTCTTTGTCTTTAATCTTTAGCATTTTTATTATGATGTATCTTGGTGTGGAACTCTTTGGGTTCATCTTATTTGGGACTCTGTGCTTTCTGGGCTTGTATGTCTATTTCCTTCACCAGGTTAGGGAGGTTTTTGTCATTATTTCTTCAAATAGGTTTGCAATTCCTGCTCTCTCTCTTCTCTTTCTGGTAACCCTATCTTGCAGATGTTGGTATGTTTGATATTGTTCCAGTGGCCTCTTAAACTATTCTCACTTTTTTTGGATTTTTTCTTGTTGCTATCCTGATCAAGTGTTTTCTGCTACCTTATCTTCTAAATCACTAATTCAATCCTCTGCTTCATCTAATCTACTGTTGATTCCCTCTAATGTATTCTTCATTCCAGTTATTGCATTCTTCATTTCTGACTGGTTCTTTTTTGTGATTTCTGTATCAATTTTTATGTTTTCTATCTCTGTGTTAAAGTTCTCACTGAGTTCATTTACTCTTCCCCTAAGTTCAATGAACATCATTAAACCAGTATTTTGAACTCTACATCTGATAGATTGCTTGTCTTCTTTATGTTGAGTTCTTTTTCCAGAGGTTTGTTCTGTTCTTTTGTTTGGAACATTTTTCTCTGTCTCCTCATTTTGGCTGCCTCCCTGTGTTTGTTTCTATGTATTAGGTAGGGCTGCTATGTCTCCTGGTCTTAGTAGAGTGGATTTATGTAGTAGGTGTCCTGTGAGGTCCAGTGCACAGTCTTCCTTCGTCACTTAAACCAGGTGCTCCATGTGTGTCCCTTGTATGGGTTATGTGTGCCTTCCTACTGTACTTGAGACTTGGTTGTTGTTTGCATATCAGTGGGAGGTATTGACCCCTGAGCTGATTGGTTATGAGGACTGGCTGGTGAGGAGCTAACCCTACAGAGCAGAATTTGATTTAGTAAAGCTCTGATGCCTGCTGAATCTGCCCTTTGGGTGTGTCATCCTTGGATGTAGCCTGAGGTGGTTCTTCAGCTCAGTCTGAAGCTGGCCAGTGGGCATGCCAGAGGGATCTGCTGCAGGCCAAGTTCAGCCACAGCCTGTATACTTCCAAGGCCACCTGGCAAGAGTCACCAAGCAATCTGCTTGGTGCTGGGTTTGGAGATGGCTTGAGAGACCAATCTGCAAACCAAGGCCCGTTGTTGCTAGTGCTGGGCTTGGGGCTGCTCAGTGAGAGCTACAAGTCACACTGAGGCCAGCTACTGCTTGTTTGGGTTTTGCAAACTTTTGAAAGATTTTAGGAAAGTCCACCGTATGAGCCAAGGCAGGCCATTTGTATGGAAAAGCCACTGGAGATGGGTTGGGTGGGCGCGCAAGTTGAGAGGGGTGGGGTCTCAGAGAAAAACCAAAGTGGGGCGACCAGTGTTAGCCGGGTTGATGGAGACTCATATATGGTGGCCTCCTGCAGCTACATGCCAGGAGAGGGAAGGGCTCAACAAAAAACTGGATTCTACTGGCACTTCTGTTTGAGAGAAAGTTACCCTTCCAGTCTTCTTCCTGAAGCCATACAACTCAGTTCCTCCCTTCTCAAATGTCTCCAGCCTCATTCAACTGCTGCCCCAGTGCTCGAGCTCAGAGCAAATGAATCCATCAGTGAGTAAGTCTGTGTGCAGGCCCTTTAAGAGGAACATCTGCAACTCCAGCAGCCCTCTATTTCACTCAGCCACAACCTCTACTGGTTTTCACTTCCAGAAATTGTGCAAACTTCTCTTCCCAGCACTGAAACCCTCATCTGGGGAGCCCAGTGTGGGTCTGGGACCCCTTGCTCCTCTAAGAGGACCTCTGCAGACAATATATCCCTCTTCATTTTTAACCACCACATGTGAGTGTGGGACCAGTCCATTCCACATCTCCTACCCTCCTACCAGTCTTAAGGTGGCCTCTTGTGTATGTCCCCAAGTGTAAGACTTCTGTTCAGCTAAACTTCAGGCAACTTCTAATGATGATTGTTCTATAGTTTAGTTGTAATTTTGATGTGGTTGTGAGAAGAGGTAGGCGCAGGGTTTACCTACTCCACAATCTTGTCAAGAATCAGTAGAATGGTACATTTTTTACCAAGGATGAACCTACATTGATAGATCATAATCACCCAAAGTCAATAGTTTACCTTAGGGTTTACTTGTCATGCTATACGATACATTCTATGGGTTTGGACAAATGTAGAATGAAATAAATCCATCATTATAATATCTTACAGAATATTTTCACTGCCTTAGAAATCCTCTGTGCTGTCTGTTTATCTCTTCCCTCTCACTCTGCCAGTAGCCACTGATATTTCTATTGTCTCCATTGTTTTGCTTTTCTTGAATGTTATATAGTTGGAATCATATAGTATGTAGCCTTTCAGATTGGCTTCTTTCACTTATTAATATGAGTTTAAAATTCATCCATGTATTTTCATGGCTCAATAGCTTATTTCTTGTTGTCACTGAAGAATACTTCAATGTCTTGGATGTACCATAGTTTACTTATCCATTCACCTATTGAAGGACATCTTGGTTGCTTTCACATTTTGACAATTATAAATAAAGCTTCTGTAAATATTTGTGTGCAAGTTTTCGTGTGGACATAAGTTTTCAGCTCCTTTGGATAAATACCAAGGAGGAGGATTGCTGAATCATCTGGCAAGAGTATGTATAGTTTTGTAAGAAATTGTCAAACTGTCTTCCAAAGTATCATTTTGCATTTCTACCAATGAATGAGAGTTTCTGTTACTCCACATCCTAATTTGCATTTGGTGTTGTTGGTGTTCTGGATTTTGGCAATTCTAGTAGGTACATAGTAGTATCTCATCGTTGTCTTAATTTGCATGTCTCTGATGATATGATGTGGGGCATCTTTTTTGTCAACTGTATATCTTATTTGATGAGCTGTTTGAATCTTTTACCCATTTTCAGCTGAGTTGTTGTTCTCTACATTTTAGAGGTCTTTTTGGTCTAATATTTTCTCTTACTCCCTTCCAGGGTGCTGACTGATGAAGCGAACTCTCCAAGGAGATAGCAAACTGTATTAATGGCTTAGTGGTGGTTTCAGATAAAGTACATTGGAGAATGCAGCTTAGATCTGAAGATTTTTTAGATCTAAGATCTGCATATTCATACTGGGGCTGTGTTCAAGCTGCAGATAAGACTCTGTATCCACTTACACAGTTAGCTGCAAGGACAAGCCTGCATTGTGCACTGTACTCAGTAGGAACTACTGTAGAATGGGACTATCAAGGTGGGCTTACTGAATGGCCACAGAAGTGAAAGTAAGCCTGTTTGTACCTGAGAGCTCAGGGGGTCACAGAAAAAGGTGGCCTCCTTCTCTGTTAAGCAGAGTCCTTCAGCAATTAACATGACAGATGGAGGGAGGTGCACAAGTTTCCTCACCAGTAATATTCCAAGAGGACAGAAATATTGGTGAATGTATCCTTCTCTCTGGGCCAATGTGGAATTTTGTAAAGAGAAGAGATTTTCCTCCACAACTCTTAAGTTTGAGGTTTTAAAATTGAGGAGACTATAATGGGAAGGCCAGAACTTCAACTGAGTCATCTAATAAGAGAAAGTCACAAATTCGAAAGCTTTCCCCTCAAAATGTCATCAAACTCTTTGATTTTACTATTGATATAATAATATAATGACAACTTGGTTTAGCAATGCTTTAACAAAGCTTTTTCATATTCTAAACATTCTATCCTTGGAAATTCAATCATGTATTTCAGTATCTCTGCAGTAAGAGTATTTGCTCACAGCAGAAACACTCTATTGCTTGTCAAATACCGTGGTTGTCAAAGTAAGATATGGACCAGCAGCATCAGCATCACCTGAAAACTTACTAGAAATGCGGATTCTTGTAGCTCAGACCACTACTTAAGAAACTCTATTGTGGAACAGCCTTCCAGATGGTCCCAATGCTCACTAAAATTTGAGAACTACTAGTCCAAGAGATACTTGATAGATATATAAATTGATAGAGAAATAAATGACTCATATCCACAGAGTAAATGAACCCAACACACAAACAAAAAAGTGGTAAAGTCTGGTTTAAAAATAGTAAAATAACTGGTTTATAACATCACATGTAAACAATATCATATATGCCAAAGCCTCAGGTGACAATGAATCCAGGCATGGGTAAATTAGATGCCAATGTGTTTTACTTTAAGAAACAGTTGCATATAGCCAGTGGCATAATTTTTTTCTTTCTTTTTTTGAACCGTGCAAAAAGACAGTAAACATCCTGCTCACTCTCACAGGCATTGCATCACTTCCACTCCCAAGGGTTTAGCATCAGCCTCTCTCTGCAGTGTCTTGCAGGACTGGCCTCTTCTCTTCCTTCATCATTCATCTGAGTCCTCCCTTCTTATACTCTGCTTCATCAAAAGGCATCATTGTTTTGAAATAATATTGGATGTGTTTCTGCCCAAAGTGCCACTAAGAGCGTTGGCACAATAGACATAAAGATGATTAGTTATTATCAGACATCTGGGATAACAAATAGTGTTTTCTTATGCCTCTATCTTTCTTTTCTCCTACCTCCTCTACTCTCAGGAGCTCCTCTGGATACAATGTCTCTTCCCTTCATGTATCTGGTTCTAGCTGAGCACTCCAAAGCCAATTTCCTAGTGATATCTTTCTGACTCCGTGTTTGCCCTATTTCATGTTTTATTTTCTTTCTTTCCTGTACTGTATCTCATTTTCTTCCTTCTTTCGCTTTTTCTTTCACTTATCCTTAATTTTCCTTCATTCCTTCTGTATTCTTCATCAGATCTCTTTTTTTCTTTGTTGTCATCTCTTCCTCATCCTACTTTCTTCTTATTTCTCCTTTTAACACAGCTTACTCATCAGAAGCTGAAACACCTGGGAGGCAGACCGAAAATATGAAAGATGTTCTTTGGACACTAAAGACCCCTTGGTGCCCTAAGGGCAAAGGACCTACTCCTGTGCTGGATGCTCCTGGCAGTAACAATGTTTAGCATTCAGAATTGACCTGACATTTATGTTATATGCAGATTTTTTTTTTTTCCCTAGAGTTTGTCAATTTAATTCTTTCAGTTTCAAGCATTTGCTTTCTCTGGCTTCATTTTTCTATCTCTCAGCCATTCCAATTTCACTATACCCTGGGAATATGTTTTATAAAACAGACAAGATTGTAACCTCACTCCCCTGTCCTTATTAGTATAAAACCATTGCAGAAGAGATAGTTAACATATAAAATGTACATATAGAGCAGACTTTAAATGATCAGGTGACAGAAAGTTAAATATCCCACCAAATTCTTATTCTCCCAAGGTGTGTACTATTTCCATAAGCTCATAAGCCTCAACACAAAATCCAGAGAGCATATCAAAGTTCTACTATTTAGGCTTTCTGGAAAGTGCATTTCTAGGCAGCTGTCTGCTCCTCGTTGTTTCAAGTAATAACTCCTTAGTGATTCTCAGTATTTTTGTCCCATTTACAATAGATTTCTGCTCAGGAAGATCTTGTTTCTTGCTTAATACCACCTTCTTCATAACTCAAATCCACCGTGTAGCCTTCAGTGTCCAGTGACCATTGTTGCCCATAAGGATGGCAGAACTGGACCAAAGTGTGCTCACTTCATCACTTGTCGACAATCTGCCCCTTAGAGTTTTACAAAATGTATTTAATATAGGTCTTGCAACATTTATAGTATAGATCCAAGTTTTACAGTATGTGTCCTATGTGTCCCTTTCTTAGTTGTACCCATTGTTTTATGGATTTTACAGACAATAATAATACTAGCATTGTTGCTACCATACCATTCCATACAATCAGCTCGACCTCCCGATAATGTATCATTATACTCATTTACTACGTAAGAAAATTAAATACAGAAGCCCAATAGCTAAGATGTAGTAGAGCTGGGATAGAAAATCCCTACATCATCTGTCTCTGGATCTGAAAATAAACGTAGTAATAATACAGACTTAATTAAATCTTTTGTATTTTCTGTTTGACCTCTGTTTTCCTTTTCTTCTCTTTGATCTCATATCATGTAAATCTCACGAAGTCAGAATTTTGATAAAAGGCCTTAAGATGCATAAAATTGTTATTGAAAAGAACACCATTAATTAAAGGCCAAATTTGTGTTTCATTGAGCAAAAAACATCAGCAAAATTATCAGAACATTTTTCTTGGGTTGAAGGTAGAGGAATATCCTGAGTACCACACTTCTGAATGGAGTTTTGATCACTAATTATTCTTTGCTTCTTTTTTTAAGTATGAATTCACTTCCTGCCTAAGCAGTTAGATTTTTCTTTTTAGTTTGCTCTTGTTATTTTTCAATATGTAGTATCATAAGAACCACCCTATTTCTGCTTATAACAATGTACAGCAAGGAAAAACAAAGTAATCTGACCTAATTTCTTTTATGTCAGGATTGGTCGAGACTCTCAGGGTGTGTCTTAGTCTTCCTGCTACTATAAAAAATTACCACAGACTGGATGGTTTATAAACAACAGAAATTCATACCGTATAGCTCTGGAGGCTAGAAAGCCCAAGATCAAGGTTCCAGCAGAATCAGTCTCTGGTGAGACCTTCTGATTTATAAACTGTCATCTCACTGTATCCTCATGGTGGAAGGACCTAGAGTGCTCTCTGGGGTTTATATTATTAGGGCACTAATCCCATTCATGAGAGCTTTGCCTTCATGACCTAATCACTTCCCAAAGGCCCTAGCTCCAAATATCATCACATTGGGTATTAGGTTTAAATATATGAATTTTGGAAAATCACAAAATTATAATATAGTCTATAGTAGTGTGTAAGCAGACTTAAGTTCATTCCTAGTAGAAGATAATATTTCCTTGCCTTCTTCTAATGTTATACATAAAGGAATTTTATTCATAAGTATAAGGAGTCTCATATGGTTAGTTGGACTTTATTTTGAATATATATGCAAGTGGAAATTTAAATGCTGAGGGCTTCCTTGGGCTGTGTCATGCCCTGCATGTCAAATCTACATGAGAAAGGCAACTACACATCAGACTGTTAGACTCTTTTGACTTTTAAAACTGAATCTGCCACAGGCATATGTGTCTCTGGGAAAGTCTTTGAAAAATCTTATTTTCACTTCTTCCCTTGCAAACTGGTATTTCACGATCTGCTAGGGAAATTTTGAGGATTAAATATCAAGCAATGGCAAAACACTTTGAAAGTACTAAATGGGAATATTAATAATTTAATAGTGAAGCTAGCCTTCATCTGAGTTGTTGAAAGGAATATGTGGCATATTTATTTCAATCATTTATCATTTCATTGAAACTTCCTCTACCTTGAGTGTTGGGAGCCGAGCTAACTTGGCGAGCTCTGAGATAAGTGGCACTAAACTATTTGAAGCACTCAGTATTTTCAAAGAAGGGAGCTTGATAGCAGAGCAGAGAGTTCTGACTTGTGAGAACTTCATTGTTTTTCAGGATAAGTAATTTGGCTGACCTTGGGTCTTGACTGCTGTTTTTTCATTGCAATGCTATAAGTAGTGTGTTGTAAATAAACTCAGGGCTGCAGTATTTACTGTACGCCCTCCCGACTCTATCTCTTGCCTCTGTCTTTTCTTTAATCCTCACTCCCCCTCTCAGGTGCTGTTCATCTCAGCTGGCTGGCTCCGGCACTTGAGATACTTAGAAAACATCTGATTCTTTTTAAAATAAGACTTTAAAATTAGTTCTCTTTGTGGTTTTTCAAAGTACTTTCACACTAGTTATCTTGTTAGGTCCCCACAAAAATTCCAGGAATAATAAATATTATATAAAAATAACACTACAAGGAATAGAATACCCTACAAACTCTTGTTTAAACAAAAGAAGTTTATATTGACCTCAAAACCCACTGCCAGTGCTATAATCAGGAAGCTGCAGCCACCACCTACCACATCGTAGCTATCTGACAACACACATGGAACAAGTGAATGGACACTGCACATCTGCTCCAGAAAAACTCAAAGTCCTAACAACCACGTTTGCCAGTAGAAAGATCCAAAGTAACAGGAAGATTGCACCCATGTCATGTCCACCTTAAACTCTGCATAAATGCATCCAATAGGAGATCCTAATTTGTATCCAACGCCAGCTGTGTGGGAGTTTAGAAGAGGCAGATTTTAGTATGCCGGTCTCTGCACATCTCTATGCACAGGTGGAGGAGGTTGGAACTGATCCTGAGTGTCAACTTACCATACCCCTAACATTGCTGCTCCTCCCCAAAATAAATGGGAGACAGAGACCAAAGCCTTAACGATAGAAAGAAATTGCTCATTGGTATGCAAGTTTTGGCTGGAACTTGCTCATACTGTATGAATTTAACTGGTTGTAAGTTCTACTGACAAAGGCTTAATACAGGATAATTCTAAAAGATATCAGATCTGGTGTCTGGTATATAAAACAACAGTCATTCTTCATTTGCTGAGGACTTATTTTGTGTCAGACACTAGTATTAGTGCTTGGCATGTAATTTATTAAAATTCGCAAGAACCCTGTGTGACAGGAAACGTTACTAGAGCAAATGTTCAGATGAAGGAATTGAGGCACAGAGGGATTACCTGCTGAATGTCATAAAGATACTAGTTGTGGAGCCACATTTAGCAGAGCAGTCTGGCCTCCTAACAACTATAAGGTAATGCTGTTTCATAAAATTCGTTTAAGTAGAAAACTACACTGGAGGAATTTGCCCTTCATAATCTCCCTTTTCATTTACCATTAGGATCCTGCAGGCTCCATAATCTATCAATTTTGATGACTTTCATAGAAATAATCTAAGATGGCACTGTTATAAGAATTCCTGTTCAGCTAATCCTATTTGTCACTGATTTCTATCATATAATTAGAGCCGTATTTTTCCTGATATTCTCTCTCAGATTTAAACTTACACTGAAAGCAATTTATTATTTTCCTAAGAGTTCCCCCAAAGTCAAAAGTAAGGACTACACCTTTTTTTTCTTTCCTTCCTTTTTCTTCTTTTCTTTCTTTCTTTTTTTTTTTTTTTTTTTACAATTTACTCTTCTCAGAAAATAGCCTCAATTCTCTGGAGGAGTTTTTAGGGGCTAAATGTTATAGGACCCTCCCTTTGGTGCATTTGATTGGTCCAAAGTTGTTCACAGGGTATGGAAACCTATAACTAAGAGCTTAGTTCTTCTTAGGGAGTCAGGTTATGAACTGGGAATTAGGAAAGCATACCGTGAAAATATGGCCAGATGATCTGAAAAAAGTATCCAGGAAAAGAGAAGCAGCAATGATCAATAGAAGAGGAGAAACTGATAGAGAGGTAATCATGGAAGTGACCAATCTAATCCCATCTGTGCCTGACACCAAAACATAACCCTGCTTTATTTCATGAAAGAACCCAGAAGTCTCCTCAAAAATTCCAACAATTTCCCCTCTGTTCTAGTTGTTCATTCATCACTGTGTAATAACAAACCATCTCAAAACTTAGTGGCCTAAAGCAATATATCATTTATTTTGCTTATAAATCCACAATTCAGGCAGAGCTGAGAGGGGACAGTTTGACTCTGCTCCAGTCAGCACCGACTGGGATGACTTGAATACTGGAAACTGCAAAAGTCAAGGCTGGCTCACTCACTCTCATGTCTGGCAGCTGAAGCTGGCTATCAGTTGGGGCCTGTGTTAGGGCTGGGGTGAGAACATTTTCACAAAATCTTTCAATTGGGTTATTTTACTTGCTCACAAGGGCAAGCATCCCTAAAGAAGAAATGAGTTGGGAGCAGCTATATCATTTTTAATGACTTAACCTTGAAATTCAAATAGTCACCTCCATGTGGTACCAGGCCCACCCAGATTCAAAGGGACTGTAAGCATCATATTTTAAGAAAACCTTATTGGGTGTGATACATTAAAGTAGACATCTTTGAAAAATACGATCTGCCACATACTTTATAAGGTGATATTGTGTTATTGTGATGCAGTAAAAATATATGTTTGACTTTTGTCCTGGGTTTCTGGAATGTAGTTCCTAAAACCCTTAGAATCTCTGGAGCAATAGGTGTCTCTTGTATGCTAATGAGATGACTGCTAATTGAGGGCCCCTAGATAGCTTCAGAATGGGGGCTGGTAGCCATAAAAACTAAAACATGATTAGAAGTTTGGAACTTTCAGCCTCATCCCCGACCTACAGGGAGAAAACAGGAGCCAGTGGTTGAGTTAATAATCATCAATGACCAATGATTTGATCAAATATGCCAACAAAGCAAAACCATTAAAAACTCTAAAAAATTAAACAATGAAGTATCCAGAGCCTGCAGGTTGGTGAGAACACACTGAGGTGCGAAGAGCGGGGAAAGCCCAGAGAAGACACGGAAGCTCCACACACCCTCCCTCTCCATACCTTGCTCTATGTGTCTCTTCCAGTTGGCTGTTCTTGAGTTATACCCTTTATAACAAACAAGTAATTATAAATAAAGTATTTTCCTGAGTTCTGTGAGCTGTTCTAGCAAATTATCAAACCTGAGAAGAGAGTCACGGGAACCTCCAATTTAAAGCTGATTGATCAGAAGTAGGGTGGCCCAGGACTGACTTAAAATTGGTGTCTGAAATGGGGGCAGTCTTGTGAGAATGAGCCCTTAACATGTGGGGTCTGTGTTAACTCTGGTTACTTAGTGCCAGAATTGAACTAAATTGTAGGACACTCAATTGATGTACGGAAAGTTGAGAATTTGTTGGTTCTGGGAAAAATACAACTGTCAGAAGTGTCAGAAGTGTTGTAAGTTGAACCATCTCATAGTTACTTCAAAATATAAGTGTTTGCTACTTACAAACAAAGTGTGTTTAAGTTTTAAATAGATAATATATTCGTGTGGTCCAAAATTCAAATAAAAATAATTCATGTGTGAGTTTATGTGGATAAACAGAGAAATACAATGAAAAATGTCACTCCCTCTCTATACCCAGCCCTTCAGTTCTCCTCTGTGGAGGCAACATAAGCTATCAGTTTCCTGTGAGCTTTTCCAGAGTTATTTTTTGCTGCTGTAAGAAAATGCTGTATATATACATAGACTTCTCTTTCAACTATTCTACACAAATGGTAGTCCTCCTTCACTACTTTGTTCCTTTCACTTATATTTAGAGCTCATTATGTACCCATATTTATTTGCTCGATCTTTTTAAGGCTACTTAATATTCCAATGTAGGGATATACTATATTTTATATAACCAGTGACCTATTAATAAACATTTAAGATTGTTTCCAATAAAACTATTAAAAGCAACTCTGTAATAAACAACCTTCTGCATCTGTCACTTTATATGTGCATGAATACATTTATAGGATAAATTTACTATAAGTGGGACCTGGTTTGTCAATGGTTGTCTCCAACATCCCATAGCTAGATTTTCACACATTAAGATCTGACTCTTGAAGATCAGATAAGGAGGAGAAAAGACAGAGCTCAGAAAGAGAAAGTTCGTCTAGAAGCTGGAGGAACAAAACTGGTAAGCAAGTGAGTTTACTGGAAGTTCTCAGGAAAGCAGCTTCTGGAAAATTCAAGGCAGTGGGACATATTCCCTTCTTTCCTTATGAGGAACATGGAAAAACTGCCAGCGTCCAACCCAGCATGGGTGAGGCAATGCAGCAATGTTTGAGGAATCTAGGACCTGACCACTCCAGTGGCCTGTGGAGAAGCAGCCAAGTGTTCCTTGAACCGTGAGGAAGGGATCCTGAGGAAACCTGAGGTCAAATGAGAAGACTACAGTGTAAGGGGACCTGACAATTAGGGACAGTGACAAAGTCCATGGACATTCAGACCTCGTAGGCTATGGGCAAGGTATTTAGTCTTTCTGAATCTGTTTACTAACCTGTATCTATCTCACAGAGCTGGTATGAGAATTGCCAAGCTAGAATACTTCAAGTTTTTTGAACAATGACCTTGTACAAGGTATGTGCTTAATAAAAGCTAGTTGTTACAAGACTCAGTTGCAAACATTTAAAGAGACTAGCATCACTCCCATGGTTTACAGAGCTGGAACGAAGTCACTAAGAAGCTAAACGACACTGTGGCAGAGATGGAATTGGCCAAAGTGAGATACTATAACCAAGGCCAGCAAGGATGAAATGACGCATCTCTAGAGCCAACTCCTGAACCATGTCTCTGGGATTTATATCAACCAGAAAAGAAAGAGATAAAATAACGCAGAGTAATTACCCAAAATACAGTATTTTAAATTGCATGAAATGGAGACAATTACACCTGATAAATCAAATATTTTCTACCATCAAGAGGCATGAGAGAAAGTAGTGGTACAATGGGACCAGAGAACTTAAATCTTGTATGGTTCTCTGGCCTTGTTTTGTAAATAAATTGATTTAATTTTATGCACATCTGATTCATGTTCATGAATCCACTGATCCACATCCGTCCACAGAGGTCCTAGAGACCATCAGCATTTATTGACCTGTAGTTTCTCTGTCAACTATACTGATTTTTAAAATAAATTTTAAATGCTTTTCTGATTCTAAACATAATAAAACTTGAAACTTAAACAAAGAAAATTTAAATCACTGGTCATCTCATTAACCAGAATTAACCAGTTAACATTGTAAGAATTTAATTTTTTATTGATGCATATGTGTTTTTATTATTATCATATACCTGATATTTTTCATTCTTTTACTTAACACTAATCATGCATATTTTCCTAAAAATTATTCAGAAATAAAAACTTGTTAATTATTTTAATACCTACATAATATTTCATCATGTGAGTAAATAAAATGTGTTAAACTTTTCCCCTATTGTTAGACATTTAAACTGTTTCCAATTTTTCATTATGATTAGTAATGCCATAATAAACTCCTTTTACCTAAATCAATTGGTGGCATGTCATAGTCTGCACTTCCAGATTTGAAACTACTAAATTTTCAAATCATATGACCTTAATATACTTTATATTTTTATTTCCAAATTGTTTCCCCAAACAAGTCCCAATGTCTAAATATATACTTTCTCAAGCAGCATATGAGAATGCCCTTATTGATGAACAGTATTCTTTCTTTAAAAAAAAAAACAAACAAACCTATATTTCATGGTCTTTTTTCTTCTATTCATCCATCCATTAAATCCTTCATTAGACAAAAATTTAATGAATGCTTGCTCTGTGCTAAGCACTGTCCTGAGTGCTTTGTGATAGCCAGAAACAAAGTCCTGGCTCTCACAGAGGGCTAGCATAAAAATAAAGACAGAAATGCAGCCAGCACTTGATGGCATGGGGCCTCCTATGCTACAGCATGTAAGGACTTTGGGTTTCACTTCAATGCAATGGAAAGCCATAAAGAAAATTCAGATAGAGCATGGCATGATCTTGTTTACATTTTTAAATGATTATTCTAACTTGACAGTAAAAGGGAGGCAAGAGAGACATCCATTAACCTAAATTCTTATTTATGCTTTGGGGCCAAGAAATCGGTAAGAGTGACTTGGACAAGGGAAATGGGGGTTAAGTGGTGAGATACACGCTCCAGATCATTTGTAATTTTTTTACATAATTATTTTTATTACTTGTTATTTTGTTGGAAATATATCCCTGGTTGTCATTTCACTTTGAAATTTGTATAATTTTTGACATACATACAAAATTTTCTTTTTTTGTCTGTGTGGTTAATAGGTTAATGAAACATGATATTAAAATTCTAATTCTGTAACAGTTTTGTCTGAGGCCTAAAAAGTTTGTGACAGAAAAATAAATAGCAGATGCTCCCACATTCCAAAGAGTGGTACCTAAATTTCAGTGTTTCAACAGCACTAGTGAAAGAGTGACAAATTCCAGTGTGTGACCCTTAGCCAAACTCTACGAAAAGTCATAAAAGAATTGACAATGAAAAATCCAAGGGAGGGTGGCCTTCTTTGGAAAGAGTAGTGAGTGTGGGTCCCACATCTACTCTGAAGGGAGCAACTGGGAACTCTTCCTCAAGCCCAGTTGGGAGCTTCTAGGAGGCCTCCCTGGGAGGTTGGCATGTGGTTCTTTGATGTATAGGGACACAGTGGACTGAAGTGAGACTCAACCAATTTTCCAGTAGTCTCCAGGGACAGATTGGACGAAGTGACCCATGTGAGCAGAAGGCTGAGTTTGGGAAGCAATAATAGGGATCAAAAGTGTTTATTTCTCAGAGGTGGGCAGGCATGGTTGTGTGGAAATGTTGTTTAAAAGGGTCTTTCTGCAGCGATTAGTCCTCCTGATTCTCCCAGAACTGTTCCAGTGTCACATCCTGGAAAATCCCTTAGTCCTAGGCAAACCAGGGTGGTTAGTTACCCTACACCTTGCCCAAGAAGTCACGCAAAAAGGGGCAAGACAGTACTCAAGAGAAAGAGGCAAAAAACAGCCCATGAGAAGCTCTATCCCCAGAAGCTCTATCTTCAGTGAGAGGCACCCAGCAAGGAAAGCTTAATGTAGCCCCAGAAAACACTCACATGGTAAAGACCAGTTTTAAACATCTGTGACAGGTAGGGGAAGCCAAGACCAGAGTACCTCAGGGCCTGGCAGAACTTTCTGCTCTTCATCACCCCTATTTTTATGACTGAACATAACCGGAGGGACTTGTTATCTAAATGTGGTTGGATAAATGATGGAAACTTCCTCCCCCATACTCAACTACAAGGAAGAAAGGGGCTGATGCGGCAAGTCTGCAGGGATGGCGGTGAGAAAGTACGAAAGTGACAGATGTTGCCACTTCTCCTTCAATGTTCCAGTCACAGTACAATGTAAGGAGATGTTCTGGATTGTTCCCCAGAAGCCAGTTTTTCGAAGATGCATTTGTCAAGTTCTATCTCTTCTTTTCAGAGTTTGAGTGTTAAACTCTGTTCAGAGTTACTTGATTCTTTGTTGGTTCTTATGGAAATGTGCTATTTCTGTTTTGGAGAGTTTTATTGTAAGTAGTCACATGTTTGCTTTTCAAAATACTCTTTAGAAAAATCTCACAAATTCTCCATATTCAGCACATTAGGATTTTAATTGAGATTATATTAAAATACATTAATCTGGAGGAGATTGACATTTTAAAAAATTCAGTCTTCCCAGACTGCCGAGATAGCTTGCCACTTGCAAGCTATGTGGCCACAGACAAGCTATTAACTTCTCAAATCTAAGTCTCCTCATTTATAAAATGAGGCTAACAATCATACCTACTTAAGAGAATTGGTGAAAATGAGTTAAAGGGAAAACACTTTAAAAAAGAGTCTAACACATAGTAAATGTTATGTGTTTACTATTATGTTATTATTTTCCAGAGACATGGTATGTGTATGGTTGCTTTGTGCAGGGTCAACTCAGCTTTGCTGAAACTATGCTTCTCCCACTTTTCTCCCTTATGTGGTTTTGGTTAGGGTTTGCCTCAAGACAAATGTATACAAGATTTGAAGGGAAGAATTGAAGCAGCAGCTGGGCTTACAGCTCTTTTGGTTAATGCCTGACATTCTCCTTCAGTTCTTTGAATCCGGGTCGAATTCATGTGCTTGGTTCATCATGGTAAAGAGTGCCAGCTTATCCTACAGGTCACCACCTCATTGAGGTTGGAGGTAATGAGAGAAAGATGCGATTTTCAGTCTTTCCCTGTTTTCCCCCTACTTAAGAATATCTTTCTTTCCCATTTGCCAACTCTGACATGGGGCCAGCACCAGATGCAAAAACAACTGCTTTACACTGATTTCTCAACTAGTTCTCACAGTGTATAAAGTCTAACCCTTGAATAAATCCCTTACTCTCCATTACTCATAATGGTTCGACCACACTGATAAAACACTGAGTGACGCATCGTCTCTCTGTTTATTCAATTTTTTCTATATACATTCTAATAAAATGTAGTTTTCATCATGCATGTTTTACATATTTTTAATAGGCTCATTCTTAGCTATTTTATATCTTGTAGAGATTGAGAATAAAACCCTTTGTTTTCCTTATCATGTCTTCTAATAGGTAAACTTAGAAAAATTATTGATTTTTTTAAATTATATGTTGTGTCTTGGCACTACATTAAACTCTCTTATCAGTTCTAGAAGTTTTTTTAATGTTATCTTTATACCACTTAGGAAAGGAGAAAGTACAGAAAGCATTATACTATACCCTTTTCCCTCTTCTCAGGCATGTCTCAGCCTGTCCCATAATAAACCATTTTGTTTCCCTCCCATTCTTCCTTTCTTTTTTCTCTGATAGGAAGTATTTCTTCCTCCTTGGCTCTTCAGAAAAAAAAAAAAAAAATGAAGTTTCTTTATAGTTGTTTTTTTTTAGAAAATTGTGTTTATGAAACTCTTTCATGACATTCCACTGCTAAGAAATAAAAAGAAAGCAACTACTGTCCAGACTCCCAATTTCTCTCAGTTTTACCCCAGCTCTCAGGATGGGTTCTTCAGTTTAGCCCACATAATAAAGCTGTATTTCTTTTCAGCCAGTGATAATCAGATCAAATTGCAAACTTGAAATGTAAATGAACTGGAATATGAATGAACTCACCCCTGGTGAAATTTCAGTCCCACAGAAATTGGATCTGCTTTACTCATAAAATCCAGTATTGAGCAAAAGAAGCCAAGAAGGCTGAAAGAGAGAACAAAGATTAAATAAGCAAATCGTAAACACTTCTGAAAAAGAATAATTTTCCTCAGTCCATGAGCCTACTAAAAATTCAATTCTTAATGACTAGAACATAACATCATTGCTTACATAAAAAAGACTATTCTTTATCCACAGCTCTTCTTAGTTAAATCACTCAACACAAATCATACTTTAAAATGTTGTAAGAAACAGATAAGATAAGATAGGAAAAGAAAAGAAAAGAAAAGAAAAGAAAAGAAAAGAAAAGAAAAGAAAAGAAAAAAGAAAAGAAAAGAAGTGGTTTTGCTGTATGAAAAAACTGTGTTTACTCTAAAACATATGGAAGTAAAAATTTTCTGTTTACTGGGCTAAATCGTACCTACCACCACTGCAGGCTAGGAATGGTTTTTATTTTATGCTTTTTAATTGTCAGAAAAAAATAAAGAATAATATTTGGGGACATGTGAAAACTACATGAAATTCAAATTTCAATGTTGTTAAACAATAAACCGAAGCATATTAAAAACTTTAAGAGATATCTAAGCAAAAATCAATATAAATCAGGCCTGCCAAACTTGCTGTGGTTGTCAGTGCTACACTGACAGGAGATTGGAAAGAAACTTTTATAGAGAAAAGGTGAGAGCAAAGTAAAGGAATTATTGATTGTCTATGGTTTAAATCTTAGTTGGCTGTTTGTGATTGATCTTTGATTTTAATTTTGTAAACTTGAGGCATTTGGGTTTGCTTATGTGGGCCACAATGGCATCAGAGCCACCTCAGCCTAATGTCCTACTTGTTTAATTAATTTAACATTGTCCATAAATAAAATTTTATTGAAACACAGCCACACTCATTTGTTTACACACTGTCGATGGCTAATTTTACATTGCAATCAGAATTGAGGTTTTGCAAGAGTATGGCTTAAAATGCTTACTACCTGGTCCTTTATAGAAAAAGTTTGCTGACCCTCCTGGGTAGACCAGTTTCAAAACCTTAGCACTATTGATATTTTGGACCGCTCTCTTTCTGCCCTCTCCTCCCTGATCAAAAATATCTCCACACATTTTTAAATGTCTCCTGGGGGGCAAAATCCCTCCTAGTTCAGAACCAATGTTGTAAATGACGAAAACACCACCCTTATAATCTTCACAAGTCCTTAAGGATGATTCAGATTGCTACAGTTTAAGAAAGAAGAAAGAGAAGAGAAGGAAAAGGGAAAGGAAAATGCTGCTACATCCTTGCAGAGTTTTAAAATACCATTTTTAATTTAAAAACTCCCCAAGCAGAAAATATATAATGATATTAAAAAATACAACTCACTTGGATTATAAATATGCAGGGATTATAAGGTTACTTTTGGTTCTCAAGAC
Organism: Pteropus medius; assembly: GCF_902729225.1. NCBI lineage: Eukaryota > Metazoa > Chordata > Mammalia > Chiroptera > Pteropodidae > Pteropus > Pteropus medius. The sequence goes on from NW_024346771.1 coordinate 1,762,958, forward strand.
ATCAGTCTTCCTCTTAGCAGCCCTATTAATATAGTGTATTACCTCTTGCTTGCAGACTTTTTACATAATTTTCTAATAAGCTCTGAACTGTATGCTGAGAATACTACACATTTATTTTGTTATAGGCCCTGAGCCTTATTTATTTAGATTCCTTAAAGTTCTGTGATGAAAGAGAATTTCCTCAGTCCCCAGAGGATTCACTTTGGGGAGAGCCTTTCCCCTTATGGTTATTTTTGGTTTAACTTGTTGACCCTTTCCCGACCTCAGCCTACCTGACTTATACTTGCTCATACCCCAAAGACAAACTTCCCACCTGTCTCTAGAAGCCCCAGTTTGAGTTTAGCCTGGGATTCAGATACGTACGGCATTTCTGGAAATCGTACATTAGGCTTAGTAGCAGCCTATTTTCCCAAGGACTAAGAGTCTCAGGAAAGAGAACTCACCTTGGGGAAACAGGTGCCAGACACAGAGGGCTTAGCCCAGGAACACCTGAAGGGAGAGAAGACTGTGAACAAATTGAGTTGTCTACTGTGCACATTTGTATTTGAGCCCAGTCCCCACCCAGAAGAGCTATCGCCCTGAAAGACCATAAATATCATGCACTTGTCTTTCTAAATAACAAATTTTGACACCTGAAAAGTGTTAAACTTTCTATTTTAATTTTTAAAAAGTTAGAAATGTAGCTCTCATGCAAATATAATTAGCATGTGTCAAATATTTATTTAATTTAGTAATGAAAGAACTAATGGGATGAGAAGCTGGTTCAAAAACGAATATGAGAAACTAATACAATGTATCCTCATTATTTGTAAATTCTGTATTTGCAAATTTGTCTACTCACTAAAATTTATTTGTAATCTCAAAATCAACATTTGTAGCACTTTCGTGGTCATATTGCAGAGTGTTTGCGGACACTCAGAGCTTATTGTGAAGAAAGACAAAAAATTTGAGGCTCCAAACACATAAGTTCCCAGCCAAATTCAAATAAAGAGACATGAGAGTCCATGACCCTGACCTTGACCCCCTGCCCATCCAGCACAGCCCACACAGGTGTTCCGAGGTCAGCAGGGAGGTGGTCTGGTACCCCCGGTCAGCAGACCTTCATTTGCTCTAGAGCTCAGAATCACACTCTGCTGCTATACTTCTGTAAACACTTTTACATTTAAACAACACATGGAAGCTTTTGCAAAAATTAATATCAGTCCCTAATTCTCCCAAACAAAATGCTATTTTGTATTAGCAAGATATGTAAATCAAATGTTCTAAATCAGAAATGTTTGCTGTCCAAACATTATAAACAAAGAAACGTTTCCAGTTTACATGCACTTACCCAAATAAAGTGTTTTCTTGGATAAAGTGTCTTCTAGGAAACATGTATCATGTAAATCTCCAAAATATCTGGAGTATGTCATATAATGATTTTTTTTTTTTGTCCTTTCAAAATTTCCCGTAATTTTGGATTTGGCTTGTTCTTTACTGACTGAAGTTCTAAGTATAGCCATAAATAATATCTGTTTTCTGAGTTATTTTCTGGCCATTTTCAAAGAAACATGGAAGGTGATGGCCACTATATTTAAAAGAGCTGATAGTGGAAAGAGAAGTTGGTATAAATAAAGTTTAAATACTTAGCAGATAACGACATTGAGGCAAACCTCTATGAAAGAAAGTGAGAACATACTCCAATTATAAAAGCACAATGTTCACACTGGATCATTAATTCATATCTTGCTGTGTATATACCACACAACTATTTGATATAGAACTTGCCATGTTTAGTCTCAGCTAAGTTTTACATTACTATGAAGAGGACAAAACTCCTCACTTTCTGCACACAAATGAACTCTTTCAGGTCACATACTGTACGGTTCTTTTTGGTGTGGCATAAATAAAATACAACCTGTAGCACCCCTTCAAAAAGAACACTAGATTATTATTTATCTACTCTTATAGATTGGTAGCTTTAAAAATAAGCAAACTGCACACTGGGGATTGGTATTGCTTCACAGTTCTAATTTCAAAATATATTAGTGAAAATAGCAGCTTCTGCTACTGTAAAAGCAGCATGAGTCCAAACGTTTCAACAACGAGAAAGAAATACAGTGTATTGACGTTACTTCCAAGTTAGCTGAACAGTCAGTCTCCATCCACTGAGGTTTCAGGTTCTGTCTTTTTTGGTTAAAATGTAGGGAGCTCTGATATGTGTCATTTTGTTAATATGTAGGGAGTCCTTAGATGCTGTGCTAGGAGATATATGTATATTTCTCATTTATCCCTCTAATAATGCTATGAGGTTGAATGCCGTGTTTTCTTTATTTAAATCAAATTCAATCTCAATCTGTGTCGGAATTGGTCAGAGCTGTTGGGAAACAGTGTCATGTCAGGGTTATTAGGCCTGCTCACCAGAAACCTGGGGAGGTACTGGAGACCTGACATGACGAAAAGCAGAAGAGCATGTCAAAGGGCGAGAAGCAGCCAGGAGTTTGGTTCCTCTTCAATATGTGCGTTAGCAAAACCCACAGGTTCCCTTGAGATCAGGGGCACGGCTTCTCTTTGGGTGAAGGCAGGGTACTTGGATGGCAGCTATTATCTGATATCTCCTTCTAGGTACACCTAGTAGGCCTCAGGTCCCTGGGACCTATGACCCTTCTCAGCCTGAGGAAGTTGTTTTCTTGGGTTGCTTCTGAAGTATTCTTTCCTGACCTTACCTCTCTCACAGGGGATATCTAAGTGTGATCCTGAGAGCAGCTACAGCAGCAGCACAGGGGGCTGGGGGTGGGGTAAGGGTAGGGAGCTTGTTAAAAATGCAGATTATCAGGCTGTACCCAGACCTACTGAATCGAAAACTCTGAAGCAGGGAGCAAGCAGGAAGTATTTTAACAAATCCTCCATGTGATTCTGATGCAATGATGCATTTTGAGAAAGACTGGCATAGCATAGTCATTCAATTAACTCAGATTTTTTAAAGTAAAAGTATCAGGTAACTTCTTTTATCAGCCTTCAATATAGCACCTCCACCCTGACACAAGGCAAGGGAAAAAAGAGGCCTAGCTATAATTAGAAAATAAACACTAAACATAAAACATATACATCTCACAGAGCAAAGAATCTGAATAGACATTTTTCCAAAGAAGACATACAGATGGCCAATAGGTACATGAAAAGATACTCAATGTTACTAATCATCAGAGAAATGTATATCAAAGCCACATCTATCAGAATAGCTATCATCAAAAAGACAAAATAACACGTTGGTGAGGAGGTAGAAAAAAAGGAACCCTTGTGCATTGTTGATGGGAATGTAAATTGGTAGAGCTACTATGGAAAACAGTATGGAGGTTGCTTAAATAATTAAAAATACAACTACCATATGATCCAGCAATTCCACTTCTTAATATTTATCAGAAGAAAATGATAATACTAACTCAGAAAGATATATGCATCTCCCTCCATGATGATATACCATATAACCTCATTTATATGTGGAATCTAAAAAAGAGAGAGAGAGCTCATAGACACAGAAGATACAGAGAACATATTGGCGGGAGCCAAAGGTGGGGGTTTGGGGGGTGAGTGAAATGGGTACAGAGGATCAACAGGTAAAAACTTACAGTTATAAAATAAATATGCCATGGAGATGTAATGTATAGCATGGTGACTATAGTTAATAGTACTGTATTATATATTTGAAAGTTGTTAAGAGAATAAATCTTAAAAGTTGTCATCACAAGAAAAAAAACTTTGTGTCTATGTATGGTAATGTGTATTAACTAGACTTATTGTGGTGACTATTTCACAATATATACAAATATCAAATCATTATGTTGTACACCTGAAATTAATGAATGTCAATTATACCTTAAATAAATAAACAAGTAAACAAATAAATAATAATTGCTCAATAAACACTTGGAGAATAAAAAAATAAAAACATAAGCATCTTTTTTTCTGCCTTTTCTAAAACAGAAAACAAAAACATCAATTAAGACCTCAGTAAATATTTTAACAAACTATCCTACCATGCAAGGATTAACTTTAACAATAATACATTTCTGAGCAAGTAGATTCCAGGAACAAGGAGATGTGACAGAGATGGGGTGGTATGGGGTCAGGAATTCAGAATGAGATCAGGAAAGTGAGATTATATGTGAAGGATGAAGAAGAAAAATGATGTTTTCTTAGACCAGCATGAACTTCTAGAGAAGTTAGTTAAAACCTTTATTTTCAAAAATGAGGCCTTAGAATGGCTTTGAGGTGGAGATTGGAAAAAGCAGTGACTTATACTGTTCAAAAAAACCCCCCACAAAACGTAAGGAGTACTGGGTTTCCTGAGGCTGTGACACAACAATTTGCACTCTCCCCTTCTGGTGTGTAAGTGCCTTGTGCCTCCACATGTAGAACCTTAGCTAAGGATTACCATGTCCCTGGCCCCTTTGCATCTCAGTTCAGCCAATGAAGTATGAACAGAAGTGATATGTGTCACTCCAGGCCTGGGCTTTAAACATTGCAAAGCATCCACTTTTCCTATCATGAACTGGAAGGGAAAGGTGTTTGTGACCCACCTTCAGCCATGCAAATGAATGCTGCTACCTGGAGTGGAAGCCAGAGGAAAGTAAGTTAGGTCCTTGAATGGCCACGTGGGATAGAGGAGCCCATCTACCCATCCTGGAACACTAAGTAAGAGAAATCATCTTCCTTAAGGCACTGGTTTGTTGGTTCCTTTGTTACAGCAACTTAGGTTTTCATGTAACTAAGGCAAAAACCAAGGGCCCATGTGAAAAAGATCAAGGCCATGCTTACAATTAATCGAAGCCCAAATGTCACAGCCCCTGACAAATGGCAGATGCTTCATAAGTAGCTTCTAAATGAATGAGTGTGACATCATTATGAGCTGTTGGGACAAGAGATGCCAACTCTCTCATAAAATAATGTTCCTGAAAGGAAATCTAAGAATCTTTTTGCAATCTACAATGAGGAAAGTGAACACACAAATAGCAACAATGGGTTAAAATCCTATGGGAATCTTTTTATGTACAATGTAGAAATGTTTGCTAATTACATAGAAGTCATTTAAATGATTTGCAGATAGTAATTACAGTAACTGTCATTTTCCAAAATAAAAGATTTGTACATGCACAGACATATACAGACAGGTAAATTTCTTTCTAACAAGTTTGATGAGACATCAAGATTGCTATGCTGTACATGATCCATAAGAAAATGAAAATCCATTGCTACATATGCAGAGTGAATACAAAGTAGTTTTTTACCTACCCTGTAAAAAGCAGCTTTTGGTAGTTTATGGCATATAATTCCAGCTCAATTTGTTAAATATTTTTGAGGACCTACTATGTGAGAAGTATTGCATTAAATACAATAAAGAATTCAAAGATACCAACAAAAACAGGAATAAAGATATGAAGAAGAGAGTGTTGCATAAAATAGAGGTTTAAGTTTCTAAGAAATACAATTAAGAGGTGACTGGAAAGCTCTGGCTATGTTGAAACTTTTTGCGGTGTCTTTTAAATGCCTATCACAAAAGTCGTTCTGAAGTTTAAATAAAATAATATACATAAAGCACATAGTATCTTGAGTGACCATCAGCAAATGTTAATCTCTTCTTTCATGCCCTGTAATATACAAAATGTTTGGTGATTTGGAGACATAAAAAATACTTTTGCCCAAGCCCCTATATATACATGTATGCTCTCATACATTCTCTATTCAGAGCAAGTAAAAAGAGTTACATATTGTAAACCAAAGGATAATTGGCTATGATGGTGATCAGGGGTTTCAGATGCAAGCCAGAAAACTCCACTTTGGTTATTTATGCTGAAAGCTGGTTTATAGGAAAGAAATCCAATAGCTTACATAAGCTACAGAAAGCTCGAAAATGATTGCCCATTTCCATTTTTTCTTAGCCATGGGAACTGTTATTATGATGTCACTGTTGACATGGCCTCCTTAGGACACTAGATGTTCCCTTAAATAATCTTCAGTGGTTTTCTTGACTATCTACTGGTGTCAGATCCAGACAGTTTCTGTACCACTGGGCCCTCATGCCCTCAGGCCTGGACTGCTTGACTGGCTTCTTAGACAGCTCCAGGGATAGCTCATGCTGCTTCTGTTGTGCTCAAAGCTCTGCTGAAAACATCACCACATCTCCTATAACCACCTGCTTTATCAGTCTCCTCTGAGATGTGTTAGGTTTTACATGGTCAAAACAGCTCCAGGGCCAGTTCTTTTGTTTACACCTACAGCCTTTCCCAGAAGCTGCTCCTGAGGGCTGGATAATACAGCCTGGAAGTTCAGGACAGTTAACACCCAAGTGAGGAAGACTTTGATCAACAGGCAGTGGAAGAAAGGAATAGGCTGGCAGGCAGCTCTTACTCCTCTCTGCTCCTACTACACTGTTCTGAGACAGGGTTCCATGCACATGGTGTAGACATGTCTCATATAACTGAGCTACCAACTGTGTCTCTTTGAGGATCGTGGCCATATTTGTAATCATTGCTTTGTATTTCCTTTCCTTCCTGCTCTGCTTCACTTCTCTTTTTTCCTCACACTCGTTTCCCTGGGATTGTACCTCCTCAATAAAAACTTGGCATCTGGTTTTTTTCCCTAGCTCTTTTATCTAGGGAACCAGTGCTAAGTCAATGCCATACCCTTAAATTCTAAATTTCTAGGCTAGAGCAGTCAGTTGGCTGATACTGGGCTACAATGCCCATCTTGTGCCAGTGAGCTGGGAAAAGGAATATCTGCCATACTTATGATGCTATTATGATGCTATCATGACAGGTGGAGTTCTGCCTTTCGTCTACTTGGAATTAACCCCAAGAGGAAGAGTGTTTGGATTCTGAATAGTCACAAAGGTGACAAATGTCTCCTCTCAACCAGCCTGGCCTTAGTAGCTCCCTCCCTGTTATTGGGTTTCTACATGTGGGATATCTCCTTTGTGGAGCATTGCCCAGAGTAGCTCTTTCATTTCCACCTCCTGACCCTGCCATATCAGTCCTTATCTACTACTCTAGACCCTCTGCTTTTGATATACTGATTGTTCCCATCTTCCCCACTAGACCAAACAATCCACATTGACCCATTCTTCCTAGCTTCCCTTATTCCCAGATTCAGAATTTAATTCTCCTTTGAATTTCACAGTTCACTGGCCAACCAGCCAACTCCAACACCTAATCTTGGTATCGGGTCCCCTGTCTGGTTTAGCATTCCATTTCCTTGCTTCTTGCAAAGTAAGAGAAGATAGTTGAGCTATATACAGAAAATGCTAAACATCTTACATCTCTCAAGGTAGAGAAAGGTTAAGCCAGAATCAGCAAAGATCCAATTCTTTGGATTTAAAAAAAGTGACCAGACATCTCAGCCTTTCTTTTTTTAAAAAGTATCTGGGGTGAAGGCAAATCTTGGACTGGTTTCAAAGAGGAGTTTCCTATTACTGTAGATATACTAGACTACAGTTATAGTCATCTACATTGCTGCCTAATTTGGTGAAAATGTACACATTGTGTGATTGTTTAAAAATATTATTCATTCATGCAGATGGAAATGGTAATGTTCTTCCTAGCAAGCCCTCACCTGCTCTGATCAACAGGTTCTACTCTCATATCCTTTTGGGGATCACCAAGGCATGCCAACATATTGCATCTGTCACTCATTACCATAGATGCTGTGTATGGTTGTGCAGGTCTGTAAAATGCATGAGAGCACCATATATAAAGGGACATCATTCCCATTGTGGACACCATAAAGTCACGGTAGCACATTTTCTGACAGATGAGAGTGAAGTGTATTACGTTAACAAACTAAGTTGTCAAGAGTTTAGCTAAGCTACTCCGTTGTATTGCTGCCACAAAATCCATTTTGCTTGGCCAAGCACCTGTAGTAACCTTAAACTGACACTAAACCCCTTGTCATCAAAGCAAGGGCCCATTGTCCAAAGCACATGGAAGCCAATACGAAAACGCTTTTATTGAGAGGTCAGCCAGCAAGGAAACAAAACTCAAATCTGTCTTCTCAACTGGGGTTTGGGGGTTAAAAGTAGGGAAGTTATGCATATTCATTGGAACTACATCACCTGGTATAATAAAGTCTTATTGTGCAAGCAGAGATAGTTCATACAACTTCATGGAGTACATGTACAAATTCGGGAGGAAATTAACTTGTAGTTTCCTGGTATTTCAGCCTCCTGGTGTCAAAAGGTCTTCTTCGGGCAAGATTTTTCTTTGTATGCAGCCTCCACAGACCAGTTGAGACAATTAGAGTCTTGTGGCTCCCAATTCAGGAGAAGGGGGGATTATTCAGTTTCCCTTTGGCTCTAACCTGAGACCTTTTTGTTGCATTCTGGTCCTATGGAAAACAACTGATTTAGGGCTGATAGGAGCTAATCTCTTAATCTGCTGTTATACCCTCACACAAGTGCATGCCCTAGATTACAGCCCCTGAAAAGTCAGAAGCAAATATAAATTCCTGTTAAGACTTCCCCAACAGCTCTTTTGATCAATAGTGTTTCCCCACTCCCGGCAGCAGTAGGCCTTATCCACCCTTGTGGGACTAATCAAAACTGGCTTTTTAAATTTGAATTGATCAATCCAGACCTAGCCTGAGAATGCCAAAGCACTCCTCCCAAGGACCCTAATAAAGACATGTGCTCCAGGTCCTGTCTCACTCTGTCTTGACATCGTTGTGGTGCGAATGATTCTGAGATCCATGGAGCTAACTGAGATTAATTATGAGCCTTTATTAGCCAGCCAGCGACTGACTCTCTACCACGCAGGGTTAGAGGAGATCAGCCCCGAACTCCCAAAAGAGGCAGTTTATAAAGCCTAGAACCATACCCTGGTTTAACATCAAACAAGCAAACAGATTAACCACACCCTAGTTAACATCAAACAAGCAAGCAGATTACAGAAGCAGAAGTTGGTGATTAGCATATCTTTGCCTAGAGCCATACCCTTAACAACATCCCTATGTGGCCCCACCAGACATGCCTGGCACTTCCTTCAGGAACTATGAGTAATAAACTTCTCTATTTGAATTACTCTTGTAGTATCTTGTTGACCTGGGATCCACCATCTGCTACTCTGTGCCACATTTAACAAATGTTACTTTAACAAGGTGATACATAACATAAGTTTATTAGATCAATTTCCTCAAAGAGGTAAGGGCTACTGAAAAATGAGCACCTTCTAATTTTAACAAAGGTGCTGTAAGAGCTAGCAGCAGCTCTGTCATTCATGCAGCCATTTTTTTCTGAACCCAAAACTTTTAGGGAACATCTTGTGGTGCCCTGACTACTCCTAACTAAGTTGCTTTGTCCTGAGTGGATATCACAATTCACTAACATTTACATATGTCCCCAAAGCTCAATTAAATCCAAACTAGAGTGTTTAATTCAACTAACGGCTGGAAGCTTACAGAAAAAAATTAAAATACAGGATAGGAAAAAGTAGAATTCTCTTAATATATCAATGTTCTTCCCTTCCCTTGGGGCAGTCTGCTACCCAAGTATCTCTTTAGACTCCATGCAGATTCCATGTTTTAGGGACCAGCCTACTGCCCACACCTATAAGTATCTTTGACCATGTTCTAGGGAGGGGATATATTATTTCCTTACACCAGTCTGTCTCCAGCCTAATGCCTCTTGAATGCCATGATAATCTCTGTAAAAAAATCCATTCTGATCAAAACAAAGACACTCTACTGCATGTGCTAATGCAGCTCATTGTTGCTTCTCTGTGTCCTGACTTGAACATTCTGGAATTGAATTTGTCTTTTGCATAACAAAAGGTCCATTAATAGATTTTCTTAAAATAAATTAGCCTGCCTCTCAGCTAAAATAACAAATTGTCTACATTTCCTGAAATCATTTCTTCAGAATCACTGGAGCTCAGTCTTGAAGCACCTTGCTGCACATTTAACAAATATTTAAGGAGCTTGTTTTAGGGGCCAGGCTCTTAGCTAAGCACTAAGAATATCAGTCAAGTGTGAATCACGCTTACCTTCCAGCTTGGAGAAGCTGACAGGTAAATAAATAGGTTCAAGAAATTGGCAAAGGAGTGACAATAAAAGAAATATACAGGTTAAAATAGTAGCATGAAAGAGTAAGTGGTTCTTTTCAACTGAGGTTTTAGGGCAAGTATTACAAAAGCTTCAAAAAAGCAGGTAGTTACAAGCTGTTGGCCTGGTAAATAAGGGAAAAAAAGAATATTCCTGTTGGAATGGCATGTGCAAAGATGTTTTCAGAGCACCTCGAGCAGCTGAGAATGTTAAAAGTGTAAGGATGTGAGGAAATGCCTACCAAGAAATTAAACTTAAAAGCCAAGAATTATCTAGGTGATGGAGGGCCTTCTATGCTGTGCCAAAAAAAAAAAAAAAAAAAAATGACTTCAAAAGAACTAAAAACTGAGATGGAATATTTTAAAGATAAGAGAGTTATGGTTTTATTCCTGCCATTTGGAGAATTGATTATTGGAGGCACCAATTCTTAGTGTGTCATGGTAGTTCAGGTGAAAAATCATGGTGGCCTTCACTGGGCAGCCCCGGAGCATTCCAAAAGCTGGAAGTAAGAAATACAGAACATGTTAGAAATTGGAGTTTAGTAGAAATTGGTAACTTTTTGAGAGAGGTCTAGGTGAAGAAGAGAGGGAGGTGAGCATGTTAGTATCCTGAATTTGGAGTGAGGGAGGAGCTAAGAAATACAGAAAGAAAACGAGTATGGAGTTGGAAGGGCTTTAGATAAAATGAGAGCAGCGCAGTTTCTAAAATTATCATCATGCACCTGAATCCCTCTGGATATGTACCATCCTCTGCCTAAGGAACTCTTGATAAAGCTTTCTCAACTGCATGGGTGTTGGGGCAGGAAATTGCTCTAGCCTTCACCTTCCTACTTCAGACCTAATGACACCCTCATGCATTTATTCCTCCAATTCCAGATTCTCCTGGCTTCCGACTTCAGCTGGCACTCCTCACCAAGGAACTAACTGGAAATCCAGTCTTCATGATGTTCAATCACAAACTCCAGGTATTCCACCAGGAGAATCCCAGTAAAGAACAAGTATATAGTCCCAAAGTCTGTATAAATTAAATCACTTAGTAAAGAAAGTATGAGTGATATACATCCTTCTGACTATGAAACAATGGTCTACACTATGGAGTCAACTGTCACCCTTACAGACAGTGTGTCTCAAACAGTGCCAAAGAGAACTCAGAAGCAGCCAGGTATCCCACAGGATGGAAGTCTTCAGGATTACCCTTGGTTTATGGAAGGATAAGCACAACAGGGAGCAAGGAAATAGGGATCTCAGGACACACAGGGAAAAACTAGACCCTATTGTTACCCAAGTTTGAAAATAAAAAAAATAAAAATAAAAAATATGCGGAGAAGTAGATATCAAGAAAAACCCCAAATCCTCTCCTACTGCAGAAATATTTTTTTTGTGTGAGAGAGATTAAACATTTCCTATTTCTTGGAATAAAATGCATTCAGAAATTTTATCTTAAAGCCAGTAAGAGTCATAGCTATTTCTCTTCCCATACAGTTTCTCTGGGTTGGTTTAGACATTCTCTTAAAAAAAAAAAAAAATTGTTCCAGCAGGTGTCTCTCTCTGCACATGATACAAAAAACTCGTAGCCATTGCAATGGAATATTTTTGTTTTGCTTATCCATCTTACAATGTAAATGAATGTGGTTTCAAAACTTTTTTTTTTTGCACCATTAAAAACTACTTAAAAAGGTATAATGTTCCATATCGTGATTTGGGTGTTGATTAAACAGGTGTGTTCACTGTGTGATAATTCATCAAGAAACATTCATAATTTTTAGGCACTTTCTGTTTATATACTATGCTTCAAAATTTTTTTATTTTTTAAAGATAAAATTCTTAATTTGACTTCTACTTACATGTTTTCTTGCTTTTATGTTTCATTTCTCAAGTATACAGGACATTGGAAATTGGCTATTTTATTTACATATTTCATTAAATATGATACATATTTTGTAAATAGTGATACTTGTGTGTATGTTGGAAATCAAAATAGGGGAAACAAATTAAAATGTAGCTGTAACATTCAAAAGAAAAATGAAACTTGTTTCAGTCAGGATTATCCAGTAAAGCTTTGCATGGTTTTCGAGTTGCAAACTTTCAGAAAGAGGCATTGTCATCGCTGGTATCCAAACTTTTGGGATGAATCCTAAATGAACTGACAACTTGGGCCTTCTTGAAGAGATATTGTTCATTCTTGATGTCAACTAGTTGACTCATTCTGAGCAACAGAGAAATGGCTGTAAACTACTCCTTGCTAAGTTAGCAAATTACAGCTACAATACAGTGTTTGAGAGAAATGCTTATCATTAAAATAAAAATAGAAAACAATTAAAATCCTATTAAAATTCTTGGGACCAGATTTCTGCACAACACTGACTGCTGTTTTTATTTCTATGCTTTAATCTCAAGCTTTTATTACTTTTATTTTTCTTTATTTTTTTATGTCTGTACCTATCCTTTTTTTCTCTGCCTCTATATTTATTACCTCTTTAATCTCTCATTTCTCAAATCATTTTTTAATTCTAAGGAAACAAAAAAAATCAACATTTTGGTGTCACTTTTTAATCAAGTATATATTTTCCCTTCACAAAAAAATTAATAATGGGCCATGTAAAACTTCAGTCTGTCTGACCACTAATAGAACAGACAATATAAAGTAAAAAAATTTTCATTCTAAATGACATTGTCACTTACTTTTTAATAGCATTAGAGTAATTATCTTAATTCTCTCTTGGAAAAAAAATCCATTAAGATTCTTTAATGAAAAAACATATATTTGTAATAGACAAAATGGCAACATGCCCTTGTCTGAAGCGATCACACTGTCCAAAAAGGAAGATTCACATTCAAATGTGATGTCTCTGAATACCAAATGTTACAAAAATTCCTAGTCAGCAGGGTGCTATGCCAAAAGTACTCCACAAATTGCTTTACATTTTCTTACTATCTTGTGGCCTTATTCTAAATATATATATATATGAATATATATATATATAGATACATATATATGTATATATATATTAAAAAAAATATATATATATATTTTAATATAAATGGTAGCATACTGAATAGTCTTAACAATGTAGAGCTTCACGTCCTATGCTTATTTATCTCTGTGTCTCTGGGTTATTCAAATCAATATTACAAACCTTTCTCATAGAAAACATTTTTTTATTTTTTATTTTATGTTCCAGCCTTCCTCTTTTCAATGCCAGCCACATTTTTGCCCTCTGTTTTGCTTATTGTTTCCTTTCTTTCTTCTTTGTTCAGCTTCTGTACAGTCATTTCTCTTTGCTCTGGCCTTTGCTCCAGCTTCATGTTCATTTCAGCCTTTGCCTTTTTTCCTTTGCAAACCTTTTTGATTCTAGTTGACAGTTTAAGATTTTTTTCTTTTACTTTGCAGAGGCTCTTGTTGCCATAGTGATACTTGATGATGACGAAGACCATGACTGCTTCCATTGGCACTCTCGTTGCTATAACAATGCCTGTCGGCTGAGAATTCTGTGGAAACTTGTGAGAAGGATGCTAGTTCACACCTTTCTGTGGGACAGCCTGCCAGGAAATGTTTCTTAGTTAATAGTTGTTTGTAGAAATGAAACTCAAGGCCATAAACTCAGGAGCAGCCCATACTTCAGGAACTAAAAAAATCAAGACGCCAATTGTCACACCCGAAAAATTAAATTCCCTCCCCTGCCTATGTTTCCCTTCTTTCCTACTCTATTTATTTTTTGATATTAAAAGAAGACCTGGACTTCTTTTATGGACTGAATTGTGCCCTCCCAAAATTCATATGCTGAAGCCTAACCCCCAATGTGACTGAATTTGAAAACAGGGACCTTAGGAGGTTAACTAAGGTTAAATGAGGTTATAAGAGTGGGACCCTAATCTCATAAAATTCATAGCCCTAAAGAAGAGGAAGACAGAGATATCCTTCTCTCTTCTACCACATGAGGATGCAACAAGAAGGCAGGCATCTGCAAACCAGAAAGAGGGCACTCACCAGGAACTGAATCTGCCTACACTTTGATCTTGTATTTCTCAGTCTCCAAAACTATAAGAAAACAAATTTCTGTTGTTTAAGTCACACAAGCTGACTAATACGATATCTTAATATTAAGTGCTTTTGATTTTAGAGACCTCAATTTCTGTAAATAAACCCAAAGAAGGGAATTATACAATATTGCAATATGAATAATCAATATTTCATTCTTGAATACTAGATGAATCAGAAGAAAAAAATAACATTTATTGCAATTATTGTGATTCTTTTTTTAATGTCATTATTACAGCTTATTCTCAAAAAAAATATAAAGAAATGTGTAAGTATAGTCATTTTATAGATACTATAACTCACTCATGAGAAGGTAGACAAAGTTTTTCTTTTATTTATCTACCTTGACTATAAAGCTTGCAATCATTCACACTGGTATTCCCACTTAAGCCAGCTCGTGTCGGGTAAGGAAACAGATTGCATCAAAGCATCAAAACTTGTTCGGGATTGATGTCAAAATACCCAAAGCTGCTTTTAAAAAACAAAGTCTATTTAAAACAAACAAACAAACAAAAACCTTTTTATTGACAGATGTTCTAGTGCATAAAAGGCCAGGAAAAGGTCAAAACTGACCATGCACAACCAGAAAAAAAGAAAAAGAAAAGCATCTTAAAGTGTGTTAAAGTAAAGGGTATCAACACAGAATTGAAGAGGTTAAGCCTTGTTCATTGGTTCCTGCATTGGCTTCTACCTAAGGTGTCAATTCAGACGACATGAGTTTATTTGAGCAAATGCGAGGCACCATCATGTTGAAAAAAAAAAAAACAAACAGTGTCAATATACCATACTATCGGCACATAACTTTACAGAAAATTTTAGAGTATAAATACTCTGAAATTGAGAATTCCTAGGGAATGTCAAGGAAAGTGAAAATGCTGCTTGTAGAATGATACGGAAAGTAGTTTCTAGTTATAATTGTCCTATTTGTGCTATAAAATTAGCTGACCTTTTTATTATCATGGCAGAACAAGAGCCTCTGTGCTATGATAACAATAACTTCTTATTATGTGCCGGGGTACTATGCGAAGAGACTCATATCTATTATCCCTACTTTTTACTACAAACTTGAAAGATAAAAAACGAACAGATGGGGAAATGGGTTCTGAAAAGTAAAGTAACTTGCCTAACTTGGTCACATTTCCAATATTTTGCTTTAAGGCTCAATGATTTAAACTGACGCCATGGCCCAAACAAGATCAATCTAAGTTGCAGAACAAGAACCCTATGGTTGTCCCTATATTCAGTTGTATAAATTCTGGAATCACAACTGATTCAAATTATTTGAATAATTGCTACCAATGCATATCACCTTGAATTTCACTTATGGTTTATTTCTTGAACTATCTAAACATTAAACCCAAGGGCTTTTCTCACCACTTTCCCTTGAAAAAAGCAAATGAAACTTATAAAACTTTAAGTATTTTCAGGCTGGGTTTAATTATTTGAGAAATGAAGCTTTGATCTCCAAATTGCTGTAACTTTGAGTAACTGAATTGCTTTGTGTGTGTGTGTGTGTGTGTGTGTAGATAGAACAAATGAACAAGTGTGCCAGAATGAGAGCAAACTGACTCAAGAGGAATCAGGTCTGTTCCTTTATTGTGTAATTTCACTAGTCATTTTATAAGTAATAGATTAGAATTATTATAATATATAACCATAATCAATTTTAGGACACATACATATTATTAATTGACATATAATATAAATAAATTGCCCTTCTGAATGTTATGATTTTTCCACACACTGAAATCCCTAAAGCATGAATGATTCAATCTAATATCTGGGCTTCTCAGACCAAACCTTTCATATTTCTTAAGGAGAAAAATCCCATAAATAAAATGGTCTTCAAAGAACTGTTTTCTCTTTGAAAATGCTCATATCATACTGAGCTTCTCCCCAGAAATATGAGAATTCTTATATTTCTAAGAAATGTTCCCACCGAAAGGAGAGGAGAAATTGAAATTTGGGGGATGGCATGGAGGAGGCCCAGATTAACCCAGAGGGCTATGAGGCAAAAGCTTTTGGACTTCTGGGCTGTTTAACACCTGGTCACTCTATGGCCCCTCAGCTTCTAAACCCTTTCATGTTCTACTAGTGCTTATGTCATGGGACACCCAGAGTTCAACCCTCAGGTTAGTGTTTAGAATATGTCTACTTGAAATGAGAAGCAATGACTCTCCTTGATTGATTCTTAGAAATTAGGAAATTAATAAGTGATGTGTATATTGTGTAATAAGAAAAGGATAGAATAAAATCGAAATATTTGCTTTTTTATCCCAGATTTCTTGCTCCCCAAATAACTGTGGGTCAATAATTACTATTCTTCAGTCTCAAATTCTTATAAATATTTAGGAGTGTTTCAGATAAAACTAAGTTTCTGCTAAAAATTTAGAGGTGTTATGGTATCAGCATAATAAATGTTATGGCTAATAAACCAAGAAATAACCTACATGCATTTCTGCTCTTCAGATAAGGATAATGTACGTTTGTCCCCTAGGGACATTGATGCCATAATACATTCAAGGCAGCAAAGGCACAGGACTGGATGAAATAAGCCTCTGGTTCCTTGACTCCAGAATCCTGATACTTTAGGCTAAGATTTTTCATATTAACTTATTTATATACCCTTGTTGCAAAAAGTATTTGAAGCAACTTACAAAGATAAATGATAAGCAGAATAAAATAAATTGATGAGATAATTGGAGTAAAAGAAAAATAAGTTTAGTTTAACACTAGCTCATCACATATAATTGAGTGGGAAATTTGGTTTTGACTCTCCTGATAGATGAATTAAAGAAGAAAAAAATATTCAGTTATAAAATTCACTGTCTTAAGTCCTGTCTTTGTGGTGGTTGAAGGTAGATGGGAATGAGATGATCTGCTCAGAATAATTGTTCCTAGAACTGGGGTGAGAGAGATGTTTCCCATAGTTTCTTATAAAGGAGGAATGTGTGATGTAACATAGTGGTTTTTAGCTAGGACATGCAATAGAACAGGGCCTTTGTTAACATGTAGAATTATAGGCCAATATATAGAATCACAATCCCATACCCCAGTGTTAAAGTTATGATTCAGTAACTTTGCATCTATCTGTGCATTTGAAAAGAGCATCAGGAGTTTTTTGATGAAGTCAGGTCTGTGGACATGTTTTTGAGAACCACCTCTACAATAAAGATGTTGTTATTTCAAGAGTTGTTTTTTCAATGCATTCTTCAACAGAGGAAGATGGCAAAATACAAAACGTAATCAAATAAAAGCAATTTTATGAGGACCAAAGAATACATCCTGGGTACACAGCTCTAAGAGGTTTATGTGTGATCCTATGTTAAAATTAAAAACATCAAGAAGGTTCAAATACAGATAACTCTCTACTACGAGTTTCCCTTTACAGTGAAGATGGGCTGCTCCCAAACAACTGCACCATTAGACAGATAGGGAGGCAGAGCGAGTCCACAAGCATTTGCAAAATTGTCTCTCTTTTTGGTTCAAGTTGATTATCCCAATCTCTACATAATTCACAGAGGGACTGAGATTCATCTTTGGTTTCTTGATTCTTATTTGTCTGTAGTTTCTTAAAAATTTGAAGCCTAATTTTTAAACTGTCACAGCATCTCCATGTGGTTATTCTTTTGAGGCTGGAGGTTGAAGGATAGCCAGTAAACTAATCCCCTTTTGATCTTCCCTTTCCTGCCTATCGTCTTCCCTTCCAATTCTTGGTCACTTTTGCTCTTGGTATGCCTCATCTTCCTTTTTTGTTTGTTAACAACTTTATTGAGATATAACTTATAAGCTATAAAGTTCAAAACATATACTCCTATGCTTTTTAGTATATTTACAGACTTGTGCAACCATCACCACAATCAATTTTAGGGTATATTCATCCCTCCCCCGCAAACCCCATACTCCTTAGTTGTCATTACATGTGTGGTCCCTTCCCCACTGGCAACCACTAATTTATTTTCTGTCCCTATAGATTTCCCTATTCTGGACATTGCATATATATGGGATCATATAATATCAGCTTCATTTTCTTTTAGGAAGTCTATCCTCTTCTACTTTTGGATTAGGCTCTTCTGCTAGATTGTTTCTAAGCTAGGGATGGGAAGAGCTAATCCCATATTAGAAGGTAACTGTAAGGTAATCATATTATCTGGTTGAGATCTTTTTGACAGCTATTACAGTCAGCTTTACTAAAAAGCCTTATCTATCATCCTCACCTCAGTAAGTGTGACTGGGTCTGAGGAGGATAATGAATGCATGGGGGGAAAATAAAACCCTTGGACAGCTGAAAATATTTTTAACTAATAAACTTCACTTTTAGAGCAGTTTTATGTTTACAGCAAAATTGAGTAGCAAGTACAGAGAGCTCCCTTGTATACCCTGTCCCCACGCACATATAACCTTCCCATTATCCACATCCCCCACCAGAATGGTACATTTGTTATAATCAACGAACCTAAATTGACCTATATTATCTCTCAGAGTCTATAGTTTACATTAAGGTTTACTTATGGTCTTGTACATTCTCTGGATTTTGACAAATGTATAATGACAAATATCCACCATTGTAGTATCATACAGAATATTTCTGCTACCCTAAAAATCCTCTGTACTCTGCCTATTCATCTCTCCCCAACCAATCGCAACCCCCAACTAGCAACCACTGATTTTTGTTACTGTCTCTAAAGTCTTGCCTTTTCCTGAATGTCATATGTTTGGAATCATAGAGTATATAGTCTTTTCAGACTGGCTTCTTTCACTTATTAATATGCATTTAAGAGTCCTGCACATCTTTTTATGGCTTGATATCTCATTTTTTGTTGTCTCTGAAAAATACTCTGCTGTCTGGATGTACCATAGTTTATTTATCCATTCACCTACTGAAAGAAATCTTGGTTACATCCACATTTTGACAATTATGCATAGAGCTGCTATAAACATCCATGTGCAGGTTTCTGTGTGGACATAAGTTTTCAACTCCTTTGGATACATACCAAGGAGCAGGATTGCTGAGTCATACGATAAGAGTATGTTTAGTTTTTTTAAGAAACTGCCAAACTTTCTTCCAAAGTGCCTGTACCATTTTGCATTCCTACCAATGAATGTGAATTCCTGTTGCTCCACATCCTCACCAGCATTTGGCGTATTGGTGTTCTGGATTTTAGACATTCTAATAGATGTGTAGCAGTATCTCACTGTTGTGTCAATTTGCACGTCTCTGATGACATGATGTGGAACATCTTTCCATATGCTTATTTGTCATTTGTATATTTAGTTTGCTTAACTGTCCAAATTTTCCCATTTTTAATTTGGTTGTTTGTTCTTTTATTTCTGAGTTTTAAGAGTTCTTTGTATATTTTAGATAGCAGTCTTTTGTGAGATGTGCCTTTTGCAAATAATTTCCTCAGTCTCTGGCTTGTCTTGTCATTATCTTGATATTGTCTTTTGCGAAGCAGAAATTTTTAATTTTAATAAAGTCCTGCTTATCAATTACTTCTTCCATGGATACTGGCTGTGGTGTTGTATGTAAAAAGTTATCACCATATCCAAGGTAACCTAGATTTTAGAGCTTTTTGTTTTACATTTGGGTCTCTAATTCATTTTGAATGAATTCTTGTGAAGAGCGATATGTGTCTATATTCACATTTGTACATGTGGATATCCAGTTGTTCTAGCACCATTTGTTGAAGAGACTATCATAGCTTCGTTATATTACCTTTGTTGCTTTGTTAAAGATTAGTTGACTATATTTATGGGGTTCTATTTCTGGGCACTAAATTCTGTTCCCCTTTTCTATTTTTCTATTTTCTCACCAACACCACACTGTCTTTATTTCTGTCACTTTATAGCCAGTTTTGAAGTTGGGTAGTAGTGTCCTCTGACTTTGCTCTTGTCCTTCAATATTGAATTGGCTATTCAGGGTCTTTTGCCTCTCCATGTAAACTTTTGGATTAGTTTGTTTATATTTACAAAATAACTTGTTGAAATTTTGATTAAGATTGCATTGATTCTCTATAGATCAAGTTAAAAAAAAAGCGAACATCTTCACAATATTGAGGCTTCCTATCCATGAACATGGAATATCTCTCCACCTATTTATTTATTTATGATATATTTTATCAGAGTTTTGTAGTTTTCTTTATATAGATGTTGTACATATTTTGTTCAATTTATACACAAGTATTTAAATTTTAAGGGTGCTAATGTAAATGGTAATGTTTTTAATTTCAAATTCCACTTTTTCATTGCTGGTGTATAAGAAAGCGATTAGCTTCTGTATATTAACTTTGTGTCCCACACTTTGCTATATCTGTTAGTAGTTCCAGTTTTTTTGTTGTTGTTGTTGATTCTTTTAATTTTCTACATAGATGGTCATATCTTTTGTGAACAAAGATAGTTTTATTTCTTCCTTTCCACTTTATATACCTTTCATTTCCTTTTCTTATCTTATCGCATTAGCTATTACTTCCAGTGTGATGTTAAAAAGAAGTAGTGAGAGAAGACATCCTTGCCTTAAGACTGATTTTAGCAAGAAAGTTTCAAATTTCTTAATATTAAGTATGATATTAGCTGTAGATATTTTTAATCAAATTGAGGAAGTTCCCTTCTTTTCCTCATATGCTGAGTTTTTATCATGAATGGGTATTGCATATTGTCAAATGCACTATCTGCATCTTAATTGTCATGTGATTTTTCTTCTTCACCCTATTGATGAATTACATTTGTTGATTTTCAAATGTAGAGCCAGCTTTGCAAAACTGAGATAAATCTCACTTAGTCAAAGTGTATAATTCTTTTTATACATTGTTAAATTTGATTTGTTAATATTTTGTTGAGAATTTTTTTAATTCATATTCAGTGATACAATGACCTGTAGATTTCTTTTCTTGTAATGTCTGTCTGGTTTTGCTTTTGTGATAATGGTGTCCTCACAGAATAAGTTAGGAAACATTGCCTGTGCTTCTATCTTCTGGAAGGAATTGTAGAGAATTGGTATTATTTCTTCCTTAAATCTGTGGTAGAATTAACCAGTGAACATATCTGGGCCTGGTACTTTCTGTTTTCAAAGGTTATTAATTAATGACAATTTTTAATAAATATAGGCCTATTCAGATTGTCAGTTTATTCTTATGTGAGTTTTGGTAAATTGTATCTTTCAAAGAATTGATCCATTTCATCTAGGTTTTCAAATTGTGTGTCTAGTGTTGGTCATATTATTTATTTATTATCCTTTTAATGTCCCTGGGATCTGTAGTCATGTCCTCTTTTTAATTTCTGATACTAGTAATGTGTAACTTCTCTCTTTTTTTCTTAGTTAACGTGGCTAGAGGCTTACCAGTTTTATTGATCTTTTCAAAGAACCAACTTCTGGTTCCTGTTGATTTTCTCTATTGATTTCCTATATTCAATTTCATTAGTTTCTGCTCTAATTTTTCATTATTTCTTTTATTCTCCTTTGGATTTAATTTGATCTTCTTTTATTTTCCTAAGGTGGAAGCTTAGAGGACTGATTTTAGATCTTTCTCCATTTCCTTCCTAACATATACATTCAAGGCTGTAAATTTCCTTCTAAGCATTGCTTTTATTGGGTCCTACAAATTTTGATAAGTTGTGTTTTCATTTTCATTTAGTTCAAAATATATTTAAATTTTGCTTGAGATTACTTCTTTAGCCCATGTGTTATTTAGAAGTGTGTTGCTTAATCCCAAGTATTGGAGATTTTCTTCCTGTCATTGATTCCTACTCCATTTAATTTCATTGTGGTCTAAGAGCAGACATTCTTTATTCTTCTCATTTGTTAAGGTGTAATTTCAGGCCCAGAATGTGGTCTATCCTAGTGAATGTCCCACATGAGCTTGAGAATAATGTGAAATCTGCTATCGTTAAATGAAATAGCCTATCACTGTCAATTATGCCTAGCTAATTGGTGGTGTTGTTGAATTAAACATTTATCCTTACTGATTTTCTGCCTGCTGAATCTATGCATTTCTGAAAGTGGGGTGTTAAAGTCTTTGAATTCTTATATTTCTCTTTGTAGGTCTATCAGTTTTCATCTTGCCTGTTTTAACACTGTTGTTGGGTGCATAAACAGTAATAATTGTTATTTTTTTTCTTGGAGTACTCAACCCCTGTATCTTTATGTAATGCCCCTTTTTATAACTTTCCTTACTCTGAAGTCTGCTCTATTTGAAATTAATAGCAACTCCCGCTTTCTTTTTATTAGTGTTAGCATGATACATCTTTCTCAAGTCTTTACTTTTGATCTATATGTGTCTTCATATTTAAAGTGGGCTTCTTGTACACAAAATATTTGGACCTTGGTTTATGATCTACTCTGGAAATCTCTCTTTTTTTGGTGACATACACCATTAAGAATTAAAATGATTATCGTTATAGTTTAATCAATATCTACCATATTAATTAGTTTTCTATCCATTGCCCTTGTTCTTTGTTTCTGTTTTTGCCTTCCATACTTTTTCTGCCTTTTGTGGTTTTAAGTGAAATCTTAATATGATTCCTTTATTAGCATATAAGTTGTACTTCTTTTTTA
The DNA here is from genome assembly GCF_902729225.1 of Pteropus medius. Classification (NCBI taxonomy): domain Eukaryota; kingdom Metazoa; phylum Chordata; class Mammalia; order Chiroptera; family Pteropodidae; genus Pteropus; species Pteropus medius. Next base: position 1,785,615 of record NW_024346771.1, read on the forward strand.
CTTTTTTATGGTTGCCCTATAATATACATTTATACCTAATCCAAATCCACTTTCAAATAACACTGTAGCACTTCTCAGATGATTTTTCCTTCTATCCCTCTATCATTGATAATGTATTTTATTTACACATAAGCATACATAAGCATTCATAATTTAATACACGTTGCTATTATTTTAAACAAACTGTTATCTATTAGATCAATTAAAAATAAGAATAAATTTTTTATTTTATCTTCACTTATTCATCCTCCAATGCTCTTACTTTCTTTATGCAGATCTGAGTTTCTGTCTATATAATTTTCTTTCTCTCTAAAGAACATCTTTTAATATTCCATGCAAGGCAGATATACTTGGCAACAAATTCCCTCATTTATTTTTTTGAGAAATAATTGGCATACATCATTGTGTAAATTTAAGGTATATAGCATGATGGTTTAACATATATATTATGAAATGATTTTCATAATAGGTTTAGCTAACATCCATCTTCTCATATAGATATAATAAAAAAAAAGAAAAGAGAAAAAAAGAGGAGGGGCAGGGGAGAGTTCTCCTTGAAATGAGAACTCATAGGATTTACTCTAACAACTTTTTTATATATTATGCAGCACTGTTAACTATAGTTATCATGTTGTATATTACATCCTTAGCAGTTATTTACCTTATATCTGGAAGTTTGTATCCTTTGACAATTTTTATCCATTCGTCCCGCCCCTACCTCCCCACACACACTTCTGGTAACCACAAATCGGATGTCTTTTTTGAGTTTTTTTGGTTTTGTTTTTCTGTTATAAGATTTCACATATAAGTGAGATCATACAATATTTGTCTTTCTCTGACTTATTTCACTTAGCATAATGCTCTCAAAGTCCATCCATGTTGTTGCAAATAACAGGATTTCTTTTTTTTATGGCTAAATAATATCCTGTTGTATATGTACCACAACTCCTTTATCCATTCATCTGTTGATGAACACTTAGGTTTTATCCATGACTTAGTTATTATAAATAATGCTGCAATGAACATGGCAGTACAGACATACCTTCAACCTACTGATTTTTGTTTCCTTAAAATATGTCCTAGAAGTGGAATTACTGAATCATAACATAGGTCATTTTTAATTTTTTAAAGAACCTCCATACTATTTTCCATAGTGGCTGTATCAACTTACAGTCTCACCAACAGTACACAAGGGTTCCGTTTTCTCTACATCCATGCCAGCATTTGTTATCTCCTGTGTTTCTAATGAGGTTTTTTCAATTATAGTTAGCATATAGTAATATATTAGTTTCAGTTATACAGTATAGTGATTAGAGATCTATATAACTCACAATGTGATCACCCCACTAAAGCAAGTACACTTCTTCATCCTTACATATTTATTAAACATTTATTACAACATTGTTGACTATTTTCCTTATGCTATACTTTACATCTCCATGATTATTTTGTATCTATCCATTTGCATTTCTTAATCCCTTTGCCCTTTTTTACTCCCAACCTTCCCTCTCAACTAGTAACCCTCAAAATATTCTCTGTATCTATGAGTTTGTTTCTGGTGGGCTTTTTTGTTGTTGTCGTTATTGTTTATTTCGTCCCTTATATTTCATATGTACGTGAAATTGTGTGATATTTGTCTTTCTCTATCTGACTTACTTCTTTCAGCATAATACCTTCTATGTCCATCACAGCAATATCTTTTTCCAATCCCTTCCTTTTAGCCTGTGTGTCTTTTAATCTGAAGTGAGTCTCTTGTAAGCAGCATATGTAGGGGTCTTGTTTTCTTATCCATTCAACCATCCTATCTTTTGGTTGGAGCACTCAATTCTTTTCTTCTTAAAGAAGTCCCTCCAACTTTTCCTATAAGTGATGATGAATTTGTTTAGCTTGTTTTTGTCTGGGAAGCTCTTTATCTGTCCTTTGACTCTAAATGATAATTTTGCTGGATAAAATATGCTTGATTGTAGATCCTGGGTTTTCAACACTTTGAATATTTTGTGCCAAGTCCTTCTGTCTAGCAAAGTTCCTTTTGAGAAATTGACTGCCAGTCTTATAGGTGCTCCCTTGTAAAGTAACTAATAGTTTTTCTCTTGCCGTTATTAAGATTCTTTCTTTGTATGTAAACTTTGGCATTTTAATTATGTATCATGGTGTGGGTCTCTTTGGATTCATCTTTTTTGGAAGTCTCTGAGCTTCCTGGAGTTGTATGTCTATTCCCTTCACCACGTTAGGAAAGTTTTCCACAATTATTGCTTCAAATAGCTTTTTGACTTCTTGTTCTCCCTCTTCAGGTACCCTATTACATGGATTTTGTTATACTTAATTTTGTCACATAGACTCCTTAAATTATTCTTATATTCTTTGTTACATTTTTTGTGCCATTCTGGTTGGGTGTCCTTGGCTTCCCCACTCTCTTTACCAGTGTTTCAATCCTCTTCTTCATCCACTCTGTTGATTCTCTCTAATATACTTTTCATTGCAGATAATGTATTCTTTATTTCTGACTAGTTACCTTTTATAATTTCCATTTCCATTTTTACGTTTATCACTTTGTTAAAAATTTCACTGAGTTCATCTATACTTCTCTTCATTTCATTGAGTATCTTTATAACCAGTGTTTTGAACTCTGCATCTGTTAGATTGCTTGACTCCATTTTTCTTGGATCTCTGTTCTGTTCTTTCATGTGGTTGCTGCTTCTTTGTCTTCCCATTTTGGTTGCCTTACTTTGTCTGTTTCTATGTACTAAGCAAAGCTCCTAAGTCCCCCGGTCTTATTAGTGTGGCTTTGTGTAGTAGGTATCCAGTGGCACAGTCTGAGAGAGATCTAGCTGCAGGCCAAGTTAAATTTCAGGCTGTGCCCCTCCAGGGCCACCTGTTAAGATTCAGCAAGCAATCCAGAGATGCTGTGCTTATAGTTGCCTCAAGAAGCCATGCCTGAAATCGAGGTCAGCTGCCACCAGTGTGGGTCCTGGAGCTTGCTCAGCAAGTAGCACAGGACTCACCGAGAGGACACAAAAATGGATGTGACTTGGTTGGAGTTGTGAGTTGGGGGAGGCAGAGTTTCAGGGACTCTTCTGGGCTCAGTGACCTCTGTTATCCAGTTTGATAATATCTCAGCTATGGCGGCACTGAGTCCGCACACTGGGAGTGGGGAAGACTCAACAGAGGAGAATTGGATACCACCAGCTTTTCTGCCTGGTGGAAAGCCTCACCTCTGGCTCTCCGACAACTCAGTTTTCCCTTATAAGTTCCTAGTGTCCCCCAAGAATCTGACCTGGTGCTGGACTCAGAGCAAGCAGGTCTGTCACTGCTGAAAGTCTGGTTGTGGACATGGCCCCTTTAAGAGGTGTCTGCAGCTGATGTAACCTCTATTCCACTCACCTGCTTGTGACTGGGCAACCTCATGTCTTCGCCCCCTTCTACCTCCTACCATAGCAGATTGAGTTCTTATTTCTTTCCCTAGTTATAGGGATTCTGTTCATCAAGACACCCAGATGACTCTGCTTGCTGTTTGCTCCATTTCCATCTCAACTTTGATGTGGTCGCAAGAGGAGATAAACAAAGCTTCTATCATCTACACCATTTTGCCTGATTCTCTCTCCTGTGTTTTTCATGATAACAATTCTAATAGTTGTGAATGATATCTCATTGTGTTTTTAATTTGCATTTTCCTAACGACTAGTGATATTGAGCATCTTTTCATGTATCAGTGACTTTTCACATATCCGCTTTGGAGAAATGCCCATTCAGGTCTTTTACTCATATTCTAATTGAATTATTTGGGGCATTTTGCTATTGAGTTGTATGAACTCTTTACATATTTTGAATATTAACCCCTCATCAGATATATGGTTTGCAAATGTTTTTCATTTTCATTTCATATGTTGTCTTTTCATTTTGTTAATTATTTCTTTTGCTGTACAGGGGCCTTTTAGTTTAATGTAGTCTCACATGTGTATATTTGTTCTTTTGTTGCTTATGCTTTAGGTGCTATATGCAAAACAATTATTACCAAGATCCATATTGAGGAGCTTTATTCCTATGTTTTTTTCTAGGAGTTCCATAGTTTCAGATCTTATGTTTAAGTCTTTAATTCATTTTAAGTTAATTTTGTGAGTGGTATAACATATGGGTTCAGTTTCAACCTTTTCCATGTGAATATCCAATTATCCCAGCACCATTTATTGAAAAGACTGTCTTTTCTCCATTGAGTATTCAACAAATTCCCTCAATTTTTGTTTGTCTGGGAAAGTCTTTATTACTCCTTCACTTTTGAAGAATAATTTTATAAGGTACAGAATTCTAAGTTGGTGGGATTTTTTGTCTTAAGATTTTAAATATTTCACTCCATTTTCTTCTTGCTTGCATGGTTTCTAAGAAGTTGGGTAAACTGTTTTTCCTCTGCCTTCTTTCAAGATCTTTGCTTGTTCTTTGACTCTCTGAAGTTTAAATGTGATATATCAATGTATAGAGTCTTTTTTCCCCAACATTTACCCTGTTTTGTGTCTCTGAGCTTCTTGACTCTATGGCATGGTGTTTGACATTGTATTTTTTGCCTTTTGCTATGTCTTGTAATTTTGAAAAATGGATATAATGTACCAGATAAAAAGAATTGTGATAAATAGGCTTTGAGTAATGTAGTTGTTACCATTTTGGGGTAATTTGAACTCCAGTGTCACCCCAGCGGCATCAGGGGTAACGATGTAGAAGAGCAATTAGCATTTTTCCTCAGTTCTTCTCCACCAATGCAGCAAAGAGTTACAGGTCAGCAAGATTTAGAAAAAGTTAAGGCTTATTAAGGTACATTTTAGAAAGAGATGGGCCATGCTAAGGAAGGCTGAAGCCCTGTGGAATTCGGGAGGTGAAAAGATAAAAGAAAAGATAGGATACTCCCCAAGGAAGGGGAGAGTTTTCAGGTAAGAGAGCTGTAACAACCCAGAAGTGAGAAGGTCTGTATTATATTTTGACTGTGATGGGTGGTTAGGCATTCCTAGGAAAGGCATTCCTAGGTGAGGTCATTTTGATTAACACTTGACTGCTATGTAACTCTTTGCCTAGTGTGCATGTGCTTACCTAGAATTCAATCTGTTATAATTAAATTCATGACTTCTGGGTATAAACATATTATACTGATGGTATAACGAGGCCAAGGTTGTGGGCAGGTTAGGGTAGTACCTTCTGCAAAGCGTATGTGGCCAGAATAAACTAGCTATAGGTTATGGCCCTTCTCTCCTTTGTCTCCTGGGATGCAGGAGGGATTCTTTAACTACTAATGGGATTTTCCTTAGGCAGTTTCCTTTGTTCCCCTCTCTCTCATGTCTGACTAGCTACTAACATAGTGGTAAAGTGTGTGTGTGTGGTGAGGGGAGAGCATTCTACAGTCTTATGATATAGGTAAACCTATAACCTTGGATTGTGAATTTCACCAGTCATTCTCAGTCCCCCCATCATGCCTTAGGTGGGATAAAATGGCTAGAGGGTCCAGAAGTTTTACATTTCCCTTCTTTGATATGGAAGCAAGAGCCAGCTGGAGTGGCATATTTCCTTTCCCCATATAGGAAGCTAGAAATAGTTGAATTTAGTGATTTCTCTTCCCTCAGGTAGATTAGGCTCTGAAAAAAGTCCCAGCAGGTTAGTCTCTGGTAAAATAGTTTCTGGGAAGGATTTGTTAAGAGGAATAAAGCAATATGGTGTATTTAAAAATGATTTTTTTTCCTCTCCCCCTGCTAAAAGCTGGGGGTATTTTTCTTTGATATTTATTATGAAGACTTGGTTGAGCTCCTTGTGGTAAATCTCACAATAGTGTAGGGTCTTCCCTATGACTGGGTCTCCTTAGAATTTTTAATTCTCAGACTTTTCCACATTGAACCTCTAGCAATTCATTAATTACAGTTTAAATTTTCCTACCCTGAATTTGGTTCCCATGGTTTTTTGATCTAGTAAGTTGTGATTCTCTATATCTCTGTCTCTATAATTGTGATGGCTAATTGTATGTGTCAATTTGACTCTCCATAGAGTACCTGGATTAAACATAATTTCTTGGTGTGTCTTTGAGGGTGTTTCTGGATAAGATTAACATTTAAATCATTAGACTCAGTAGATTACCCTCTCCTATGGGTGAGCATCATCCAACCAATTGAGGTCCTGAATAGAATAAAAGGCAGAGGAAAGAGTAATTTGTCTTTTTTTTTTCCTCACTGTTTTAGCTGAGACATCTCATACCATCTTCTGCATTCAGATTGAGATTTACATCATTGATTCCTCTTTTTCTTAGGTCTTCAGATTCAGATTGAATTACATCACCAAGCATTCTTAGGTCTCCAGCTTGATGACTGAAGACTGTGGGGTTTCTCTCTTCCATAATCACATGAGCCAGTTCTTTATAATAAATAGATAATTGTATAGAAATTGGTACTAATAAATGGAGTGCTACTGTTACAAATATTCAAAAATTTGTAAGCAGTTTTGCAGTGAGGTAATAGGTAGAGGCTGAAAAAGTCGAGGTACATGTTAGTTAAAGGCTACATTTAACAATGGAATGTTAAAGGAGATATTGGTGAAAGCTCAAAAAAAAAAAAAAAGAATAGAGCTACAGAGGAATCTTTCATCTTAGAGAAAACCTAAGAAATACTAATGGAATATTAGTAGAAATACGGACAGTAAAAGCCATACTGGGAGTTCCATTCAAGATAGCAGGGTAAATAAACACTGTGCATGCTTCCTCGCATGACCACATCAAAATTGCAACTAAATTATGAAACAATCAACTTGAAGAGTGATTTGTAGACTAGCTGAACAGAAGTCCTATAACTGAGGACATAAAGAACAGGCCACATTGAGGCTGGTAGGAAAGGAAGAGATGCAAAACAGGCTGGTCCCACACCCACATGTGGTAGTTGAGCATGGGGAGAAATAAGTCGACTGAAGAGGTCGCTGTTGGAGAAGCAAGGGGCCCCAGACACACATTGGGGCTACTCAGCCCAGGATTCCAGTGCCAAGAAGAAGAGTCTTCACAAAACCCAGCTGTGAAAATCAGTGGGGATTCTGGCCGTCCAGGAGAGATAGAAGTTCGCTGGAAATCCAGACATTCCCTTAAAGGGACCATGCACGGACTCACTTGCAGGCACTTACCCTGGGCTCTGGTGGAAGGACAGCAGCTTGAGAGGTGCCAGAGACATACAGGGAAAGTTTGAGTTGTGTGGCTTCAGGGTGAGGGCTGGAGGGACAGCCACCTTTGTTGAGACCTCCTCCTGAGCAGCCAACAGGCAGGCACTATCTTGCTTGTGTTGAACTCTCCCCCAACACTCCCAAAACTGAATCCGCATTGGCCTGTTGAGATCTGCTCCATCTATCCCAGTGACTCCCTGAGGCCTTGCCCCACGCAACTCACAAAATGCCAGTGGTAATTTTGGGTGATTACTGGGCAACCAGTATCACCCCATGCTCTCAGCAGGAGGTTTCACTGGTAGCAATCAATAGGCCTCTGTTCAAGCACTTTGGGAGACACTTTCAGTGGCAGGGCAACCAGCTCTAGCCTTAGCTGCGGTATTTCTTGAGCAAATCTCGGGCATCTGCAAGCCTGAAGTGGACAGCGGCTGGCCTTGGTGTGAACTGAGACTTTGCAAGTTGCCACTGACAACAAATCTGAATCTGCACCAACATGGAGAACCCTGGTGGCTCCCTGAGACTCTGCCTCATCCAACTCCAGTACTGCCTCAGGCCTGGAGCTGCCCTGGGCCCTTTGCTGAGCTGCTCCAGGCCTGGTACTGGTGGCATTTGAACTTGGTTTGCCACATGGCCTCTCTTACATACCTCCAGGTCCAGTTCAGACAGCAACCAAATACGAATAGGTTTGTAGCACCTACCAGGTAGCCCCGGGCTAGTCACAGGCAGTAGCTACCTTAGCCTGGAGGCTGGTGTTAGCCCAACAAGCAGTACACAAAAATAGTGCTCTCAACAGGTACACAAACCCACTGGGGCAAATCCCACATAGCAACTCATACATTCTGGGTTTGGCCAATTCCTACAGCCTGAGAATCAATCCCACACACTGCTGTGCCAACAATAATCAAGGCTCAACTATAACAGGAGGGAGAGCACAGGCAACCACACAAGGGTCACTCCTGGCACATCCAGTCCAGGTGATCAAGGAGACTGTGCCACTAGGTCACAGGACACCTACTACATAAGGCTGCCTGGCTAAGATTGGAAGATTTAGCAGATCTACCTAATACATAGAAACAAACATATGCAACCACAATGAGAAAACAAAGAAACATGTCCTAAGTGAAAGAAAAGGAAAAAACTCCAGAAAAAGAACCAAATGAAATGGAAGCAAGCAACTTACCAGATACAAAGTTCAAAATGCTGGTTATAAGGAAACTTAATGAACTTAGGGAAATAATAGCTGGTCTCAGTGAGGACCTCAAAAGAGAGAGAGTAAGCACACACACACACACACACAAACACACACACACACACACATAAAAAAGAACCAGTCAGAAATGAAGAATACAATAAATAAAATATTTGGAAAACAAGGTAGCAGAAAACAATCAGAATGGCAAAAGGAAAAAAAAATGAGAATAGTGTAAAAGACCTCTGGGATAACATCAAGCATAATGGCATTCACATCATAGGAGTACCAGAAGGAGAAGAGAGAAAGCAAAGGATTAAGAACCTATTTGAAAAAATAATGACTGAAAACTTCTCTAAACAAGTGTAGGAAACAGACAAACAAATCCAGGAAACACAGAGAGTCCCAAACAAGATGAACCCAAACAGACCCACACCAAGACACACCATAATTAAAATGGCAAAGGTTAAAGACAAAGAGAGAATCCAAAAAGTAGCAAGAAAAAGGCAGCTAGTTACTTACACAAATGCTCCCATAAGAATGTCAGCTGATTTCTCAACAAAAACTTTGCAGAGCAGAAGAAAATGGCACAAAAAATCAAAGTGTTGAAAAGCAAGGACCTACAACCAAGACTACTCTATCCAGCAAAGCTATCAATTAAAATTGAAGGTGAGATAAAAAGCTTACCAGACAGGAAAAAATAATGAACGTCTCCACCACCAAGCCAATATTACAAGAAATGTTGAAGAGACTTCTTTAAAGAGAATAAAGGAGAAAAAATAATATAAACATAAATAACAAATTGACAATAATTATGTACTTATCAATAAGTACTTTAAATGGTTTGAATGCTCCAATCAAAAGACACAGGGTACCTAAATGGAAACAAAAACAAGACTTATACATATGCTGTCTACAAGAGACCCACTTCAGACACACAGACTGAAAGTAAAAGGATGGAAAGGGTTATTTCATGCAAATGGAATGAAAAAAAAAAAGCTGGGATAACAATACTTGGACAAAACAGACTTTAAAACAAAGGCTATAATTAGAGACAAAGGATATTACATGAAGATAACTAGATTAATCCAACAAGAGGATATAATTCTAGTAACATTTGTGTACCTAACATAGGAGCACTGAAATATATATAGAAAATTTTGACAGATGTAAAGAGAGATCAACAGTCATAGTAGGGGAATTTAACACATTATGGACACCAACGGATAGCTCTTCCAGACTGAAAATCAACAAGGAAACAGCAGCCTTAAATGATACACTAGACCAGATAAATTTAATTGACATTTTTAGAGTGTTTCACCCCCAAGGAACAGAATATACATTCTTCTCAAGTGCACAAGGAACATTCAGAATATACATTCTTCTCAAGTGCACAAGAAAGACCACGTTAGGCCACAAGTCTCCATAAATTTTAGAAGACTGAAATCATATCAAGTGTCTTCTCTAACCATAATGGGGTGAAACTAGAAATCAATTACAAGAAGAAAAGTGAAAAACACAAATACTTAGAGGCTAAATAACACACTACTAAACAATGAATGGGTTAACAATGAGATCAAGGAAGAAATTAAAAGATAGTGTGAGATAAATGAAAATGAAAACACAATGTCCCAAAATTCATGGGACACAGTGAAAACAGTCAAAAGAAGGAAATTCATAGCAATACAGGCCTACCTCAAGAAACAAGAAAAAACATCTCAAATAAATATCTAACCTCACACTTAAAGGAACTAGAAAAAGAAAAGCAAACAAAGCACTGAGTGAACAGAAGGAAAGAAATAATAAAAAATTAGAGCAGAAATAAACTGATACAAAATATCAATAAAACCAAGAACTGCTTCTTTGAAAGGATAAACAAAATTGATAAACCTTTAACCAGACTCATCAAAAAAAAGAAAGGACCCAAATAAATAAAATCAGAAATGAAAGAGGATAAGTACTACAGCCCCCACAGAAATACAAAGGATTATAAGAAAATACTATGAACAATTATATGTCAACAAATTAGACAATCTAGAAGAAATAGGTACATTCCTAGAAACGTATAATCTTCCAAGACCAAGTCAAGAAAAAGCAGAAAAGCTGAATCCGGTGATTACTACTAATGAAATCAAATTAGCAATCAAAAAATTCCCAACAAACAAAAGTCCTGGGCTGGATAGTTTAACTGGTGAATTTTATCAGATGTTCAAAGAAGAATTAACACCTGCTCTTCTCAAACTATTTCAAAATATTCAAGAGGAAGGAAGTCTCCCAATCTTATTCTATGAGGTCATCATTACCCTGATTACAAAATGAGACAAAGAAATTACAAAAAAAGAAAATTATAGGCCAATATCCATGATGAACATAGATGCAAAAGTCTTCAACAAAATATTAGCAAAGCAAATTCAGAAATACATTAAAAAGATTATACAACGTGATCAACTTGGATTTATTTCTGGGATGCAAAGTTAGTTTAGTATTCTCAAATCAATTAATGTGACACAGCACATCAACAAATTGAAAGATAAAAATCAAATGATTATACCAATAGATACAACAAACTCATTTGACAAAATCCAGCATCCATTTATGATAACAGCTATCCTCAAAGTGGGACCAGAGAGACAATACCTCAACATAATAAAGGCCATGTATGATAAACCCACAGCTAACATCATGCTCAATGGGGAAAAGCTAAAAGCATATTTAGGAACACGACAAGGATGTCCACTTTCACCACTTTTATTCAACATAGAATTGGAATTTATGCCATAGCAATCAGACAAAAAAAAAAAAAAAAAAAAAGAAGAAGAAGAAATAAAAGGCATCCAAATGGAAAAGAAAGAAAACTGTCATTATTTGCAAATGACATACCATATATGAGTGCACCAAAAAACTATTAAGACTGATAAATGAATTCAGTAAAGTAGAAGGATACAAAATTAATATTCAGAAATAGGTTGTATCTGTATATACCAATAATGAACTATTCAAAATTGAAATAAAGAAAACAATCCCAATTACTATTGCTTGAAAAATAACAAAATGCCTAGAAATAAATTTAACCAAAAAAGTAAAAGACCTGTACTTGGAAAATTATGTCATTGAAGAAAGAAATTGAAGGAGATACAAACAAATAAAAACATATACCATGCTCATGATAGGAAAAATCAACATCATTTAAATGTCTATAATATCCAAAGCAATCTATAGATTCCATGCAATCCCTATCAAAATACCAATGGTATTTTTCAGAGAACTGAAACAAATAATCCTAAAATTTACATAGAACCATAAAAAAACCTCAAATAGCTACAGCAATCATGAGAAAGAAGAAGAAAGTTGGAGGTATCAGGCTACCTGATATCAAACTATGCCATAAGGCTATTGTCATCAAAACAGCATGGTAGTGGTATAAAAACAGACACTGGACCACCTTCTTATACCATACATTAAAATAAAGTCAAAATGAATTACATACTTAAATATAAGATCTGAAACCATAAAACTCATGGAAGAAAACACAGGCAGCAAACTTTCTGACATTGCTCGCAGTAATATTTTTCCTGCTATATCTTGGGCAGTGGAAACAAAAGAAAAAATAAATGCATAGAACTACATCAAATTATAAAGGTTTTGCACAGCAAAGGAAACCATCAACAAAAAGAAAAGACAACTTCCTGAATGGGAGAAAAAATTTGCCAATTAACACCATCTGATAAGGGGTTAATATACGAAATTTATAGAGAACATATACAACCCAACACCAAAAAAACCAAATATTTCAATTAAAAAATGGGCAAAGGACCTGAATAGGCATTTCTCCATAAAGGACATTCAGTGATCAATAGACATATGAAAAGATGTTCAATGTCTCTAATCATCAGAGAAAGGCAAATTAAAACCACAATAAGATATCACTTCACTCCTGTCAGAATGGCTATCATCAATAAATCAAAAACAACAAGTGTAGATGAGGGTGTGGAGAAAAGGGAACCTGTTGGTGAGATTGCAAATTGGTATAGCCACTATGGAAAACAGTTTGGAGATTCCTCAAAAAATTAAAAATAGAACTACCTTATGACACAATAATTGCATTTCTGGATATATACCCAAAGAAAACTAAAACATTAATTTGAAAAGATATACTCACTCCTATGTTCACTGCAGCATTATTTATAATAGCCAAGATACAGAAACAAGCTAAATACCCATCAATGGATAATTGGATAAAGTTGAAGTGGTAAATATATATAATGAGATATTATCTGATCATAAAAAATAAAATCTCACTATTTGCAACGACATGGATGGACCTAGAGGATATTACGCTAAGTGAAATAAGTCAGACAGAAACAGACAAATACGATATGATTTCTCTTATATGTGGACTCTAAGGAACAAAATGAATGAGCAAAGAAAACAACAGACTCATAGATACAGAGAACAAACTGGTGATTGCCAGATGAGAGGAGGGGCGGGGAGTGTGGTTGAGGAGCTGAGTGCAAAAGGTGAAGAGATTAAGAAGTACAAATTGGTAGTTACAAAATAGACACAGGATTTGTAAAGTATAGCATAGAGAATGTAGTCAATAATATTGTAATAACCATGTATAGTGCTAGGTGGGTACTAGACTAATCGGAGAGATCACTTCATAAATTATATAAATGTCTAACTACTATGCTGTACATCTAAAATATAAAATATAAAATAGTATTGAATGTCAACTCTAATTTAAAAATAAAAATTTAAAAAATAGAAATAAAAGACAAAACAGATTTAAGAGAAAAAAAGGTATTTTGATAAGCTCTCAGATAGAAATGAAGAATATGTTATATGAAACCAGAGGAAAGGGGATCCATTATAAAATAGCTAAGAACTTGGCTGCTTTGCTTTTATGTTCTATTGTTTTGTAGAAGTAAGACTTTGTGAGAAATGACATTGAATATTTGATGAGGGAGATCTCTAAACAAAGTGTTGAAGGAGTGGCCTGGTTCCTCCTGACTGCTTACATTGCAGTAAAAATGTGACAATAGAGAAGTCTTTTGAAGATGAACTCGTTAAGCAAAAGAATCTTTGACTTGACCATAGGCCTCTTCCTCATAGTAAAATTATAGTGAAACAATATGCCATATGCACATGCTCATAACTGAATTGGCTGAAAAGACTTTTTTAACATTGCTACTTAGAGTTTTAATAGAAGTTAACACGAGGAAGTGGGGAGCATTTGAAGATGTATGAGTGGTTGGGCTTGGAGTGGGAGTGAATTCTTCCCTCAAGTAACAGCTAAAAACTACAGAATGAGTAGAACACAGGGCAGCAGAGAGATGGGAGGGATATGAGGAAGTGGCAAAGAAAGGGAACTAGAAGAGGAAAAGCATTATTTATATAACAGGCATGTGGCTGGCTGTACCGCCCATGTCACTTAGACCTGAAAACTTCCTTGTTCTTCAGTGCACTTTCACCTGTCTGTATCTGCACGTCCACCTGACAGTTTTCCCTCATGAGTAGAATTCATCCTTCTTGTAGGAAATACTGGTAAAAAGCTTGAGAGGAATGATATTCCCAAGAGTGGTGCAGTTGATATGTAAATACCCAGTTCCTTTCTCCCGTCAGGTGGGATAATTTTGAGTATATTTTATGGTGTTTTCCATAATTTTCCCCCAGGGATTCAGCTCTAGTCACCAGCTGTGGATACTGGCTTCCATTTCCTTCATCATTTCCCACTTCCTACCTGTGTTTTCTGCACCTCCCAAATACAGTGCTTACACTCCAATCTTTGTCACAGAGTCTGCTCGGGAGAATCCAGACTGAACAGCCCATTTTGGAGAATTGCAAGTAGCTGAGCAACAGAGAGAATTTGTAATATGCAAAGAGGTAGAAGCAAGGTTCTGATTTGCCAGATTTAACACATAAAAATAAAGGACACCTAGTTAAACATTAGTCTCATGTAAACAGCAATTTATTTTTTAGTATAAGTATGTCCCAAGTTATACTAAAAAATATTCATTCTTTACCTAACTGGGTGTATTTTATCAGGCATTGTGATGAGTTCTAGAAAGGATTTGGAGCTTTATCTGCATAACACTTTGGCTCCAGCGTGGGGTATAAATTTGAGCAAGGCCAGGGAGACAGACAAAGAGGCATTGCCAATACCCAGAGATGAGGCCTGGGCTGGTGTTGTCAGGAAAATGGGAGAAAGCTATCTGTACTTCTCAGACAAGCTGCCAGGGCCACTGAACCATCTCATTGGATAGAATGAGAAAAGACTGCCAAAACTGAATTCAAGATGTCCTGAAAATGCCCCCAGACTATTTAGAGAAAGAAACCAGACTAGCAATGCAGGGTCGCCTCTCCTCATCTCCTCGATGTCCTTACTCCTATGAAGTGAAGTAGCCTTCCTCAGGCCCAAACACCTAGACCTCTGAATCAGACTGCAGAAGTGGCTCTGGACCACTCTCGAGCTGCAGTAGAACGTGCTCAGCTCAGCCTTCATCCGAGGAGCAACTCAGCTGAGCTTATCAGTTGTGCATGGCAAGGGGAACTAGGAAAAAGCAAATTTTCTTGCAGCTCATTTTCTGTTCATTGTTGCTGTTTTTCCCTGAGAGGGAGCTTGCCCTATTTGATAACCCCAGCCATGATACCCACATTCCTTAGAGCAATGTCACAAAAAATCCATTCTCATTATGGAGATGAATAAAAAACACGTTTGGAATCACACAGCCTTCTCTGTGTGAAGAGCTCTTCAGTTTCATTTCAACTTTTACGAAGGAAATTCTATTCCTATGGGAATTCACTTCAGAAACAATATATTAAAAAAGAAAAAAGAAAAATGAAACCCATTATACTATTGGTAGATTCTCTTTTCTGTTTTGTTCCATTTCTTCAATTTGTAAAATGCATGCCAAAGACCATTAAGGAACATCATATGGATTGGTTTACTCCAAAGTTAAAATGTTAAAAAAAATTAAAAAAAAAAAACTGCACCAAAATGAAAACACCTTTCATTTTCTAACACCTGATTTGATGGTAAATTTTATTTCTGAAATTTTATAGAGCTATTTCCTCAAACTAAATTATAAATATTTATATCAGACACTAAAAAGTCACATACAAGAGTGGTTATCTAAAAGTCGCGTTTTCTACCCATATTCACATATACACACAAGCACTATAGTATGACTGACTTGTGCAAGTAAGCCAAGCAAGCTATTGATTACACATTCAGCCATCCCACAGTAGTCAAGTTGGCATCCTAGGGTTTCTTGGTCTACTCTGTGCCAAGGATCATTTTTGTTATTTACATATAGTATATGTTTGATCCTCAGAATAACCTCACAGGGTTATTCCTCTCCTCCACCTTACCTTTGTAGAAACTGAGGAAGGTTAAATAACTTTACCAAGGTCACGTATTCAATAAGTGATAATTATGGGCTGAATTGTATCCCTTTCCAAATTCATATGTTGAAGTCTTAACTTCTAGGACCTCGGAATGAAACTGTATTTAGAGATAGTCTTTGAAGAGGTAATTAAGTTAAAATGTCATTAGGATAGATGCTAGTCTAATATGACTGGTGTCCTTATAGGGAGAGACACAAGGAATACGTGCCCACAGAGGACACTGCCTGAAGGCAGCCATCTGCAAGGCAAGGAGAGAAGCCTCAGAGTTAAGACAGAATTGACCTTACTTAATATGCAATATCCCAAAGCAAACGAGTTTAGCTCAAGCTGACCGAGTTAGCCCAGATGACCCAATGTGGTAGTTGTGGTGGTGATGTGGTGATAGTGGGTTTCTAGGGAGGAAGGGCATAAAAGCAGAAGGTTCTGAACAGTAACAATGCAGACTCAGAAGTCTGGCAGTAGCATTGTTTTTCTAGGTAATCAGTTTATTGAATCAGACCCCAAACCATGACCAGAGTCTGAGATACAGGATCCAGTCACCCGCATGTAACTCAGAAGAGGGTACTGGCAAAAGTGTGGTGTGGGGCTCCAAGGTGAAAAGATCAGGCCCTCTCTTGGTTCAGTACAGATCTGGTAGGGTAGGGCAGGGCAGGGATGGGCAGGGATGAGGCACCTAGTGACCCGGACAAGATCCCCAGAATGCTGAAGGGGGCCGGTTCTGCATTCCACAATGAACTTTTCCTTCTCAAAAATTTTAATACCCTCCCAAAGAGAGTTATCTAGTTATCTATGAATCCTATTTGCTTAGAGGCCACTTTGATTGAGCAGGGGCTAGCTTCAAATAACAACTACTCCTTCTCTCTGGTTTCCAAGGGCAGAGGCTCTGATTTTCTCTACCCACTCCTCCCTGCCACCACCACCACTCTCACAAGTGAGCCTTCCCAGCCCTATATCTTCTGGCTTGGATGGACGCCCAACTCAGCTCATAAATCCCTCTCTTATACTTCCTATTTGTTTTATCAGTTACCGAACATCCAAAAACATTCTCATATTTTTTGTAAGGATATCTGTGCTATTTAGGCTGTCCAAAGACCATTTTATAAAAGAGTAAAAAGGGCAGTATAAGGAGAGTGATTTGTGCACTGTTACACTAGAGATCAAATTCTAAACTTGTACCCAAACCACTGTTCCTTGCACAACTCTTAAGCTGCTCTCATAATAATTAATCTTCACACCATGGTGTCACCTGCAAACATGATAAGAACATGTCAACATCTTCACACAAACATCAATAAAAGTCTTTAAGGGGGGAATTGTTAACCTGAAGATGACAGCCGAGTTTCAACTTATAAGCCAGTTGATGATTTCTTGGCAGCAGCTGCCAGTATTATGTATTGACAAGGATTTGAGGTCATGTTAGGAAAGAATACCTGGACTTACTAGCAATGTTGGCCACGGGCACAGGAAGTAGGGTGTGCAGCATGTGAATTTGGATTATACATTCTATTCCAACCCCCAGGACAAAATGGAGTCCTCATGGATGAACAAAAGAGCTTTTCAGTGTGAAGAACAAAAATATTATAAACGAGGTTAGCCAAGGACATATTTTTTCTTAGAATTCTTTTTTTGAGTTACTTCTCTCTGATTGTCTCTGACTTCTCATTCTTCTCTGTTGATATGGAAAGTTTGGTTCTCAAAAATAAATTCTAAAATAAAATTCCTCACATGAAGCTTCATTATAGAAAATAATAAGTGTCTGAGGGACAAGTTCTTCAAAATTCTACAGTAAATGCAGAAGCAGATTTCATGGACTGATAAGAGGAGAAAAATTGGTTCTCAAGAACATTCTTAGCAACTGTTTCATGGTTGGTAGAACAATTGGGTATATAATCAGGGAGTACACAACTTTGATTATAGAGGATTATACCAAGAGACATAATGATACTGGTATAATTATATATCAGCAGTTAGGCCTCGAACTTCTTTTTTTAGAAAATAGTTACTACGAGTTTTACAGAAATAGATCCAAGATAACAAGAAACAAAAATCACAGTAAAATTTTTTGTGACTAAAAAAGTAGCCTGCCCCTCCCCACTCACTCCTCCATCTTAAACCTCCTCAAATAGAAGTCCTTACTTCACAGGACAATAAACTACAAAACATATTCAGATTTTAACTTGATTTTTTTCTTAATTATTCAGTCCCACATAAGCTAGATTCACGCTTTCAAAACAGATACATGTTTAAAATTATTTAGAAGTAAAATGGCTCAAATGAGACTAACTTAGAAATATTAACAGAAATAACTTTATATAACATTTCTTATCAAAGCTTATAAAATTCCACTTTCATTTACCAAAAATGATGAAAGCTTTTTTATTGTAATAGAACCAGAAATATATATAAAGATCATTTTATAATTGTCAGCACTGAGCTGATGGAGAAGAGAAGGTTTCAGTGGTGAGATGCACAGTTGGAAGAACGCACAAGAGGCCAACATGAGAATGAAATGGCAGGCATCAACTTTATTGCAGGGAGCACGCTTCTATTGCAGGGATCACACTTCTGCACTAGGGGACCGCATGGGCTCCACATATGTCAGAGTACAATAGTAGCATTCTGCCACACATGCATGATACAACAAGCTGAATCATGCTTACATATGTTAGGTGCAGGTACCCTACTACACTAATGTAACATTCTAAATTTGGGGTCTTATTCCTAGCCACAAGCTTGGATCACAGGCAGACCTGGGAATCTCCACACCTAGGACCCACACTCCACCCTACAGGGTCATGGTTCAGGATTTTGTCCGGAGGGCGCTACCTTGGGTCCACAATTCACTTGCCATTCCTGGAGTGGCTTAGCCCTGCAGAGCACCGCCCTCAGGGTATTTTTTACCCACTGTCTCTCTGGGTGCTGCTCAATACACCAGGGGCATTGTGACACAGAGTTAGACCTCAAAACACAGCCCAACTGTTGGTGCATATGTGCACTGGGCAAGTTTCATTCATGAGGACCAACCACACAGTGCGAAGCTTCCCCCATTGGCTGGACTGCCCAGCACTAGTCTCATACCAGAAGGTTTCTGTGGACAGCTATAACGCCATGGCAGCCCAAGTTGGGGACTGCCCATGGCACGAGCCTTCTGTGTACCAGGTCCTCAGGGATTGGAGCCTGATCCTCTACATAGGGACCTGGCACATCTCTCGTCTCAGCAGGCTCCACCAGGAGCTCTGCTTGGAACTGCACTGGTCCCAAAAGGGAGTGCGGTTGACCTGACAGGGGCCTCTCAGAGAACTGTGCCCACTGCTCCAGGTACACCCCCACTTGGTCAGTGTAGGGGTCTGGGAAATTCACGTATGGGGAGTCTTCACCCAGGACGGCAGCCACCTTTCCATGGGGTACATGGACTGCACGGTAATAGGATTAGGGCCAGTGATGGCCTCATGGCCGGAAGGGCTGCATATACGGCAGCCAATTGCTTCTCTATCAGAGAATACCACGCTTCGGCACCTTTCCATAAGTGAGACCAGAAGCCTATTGGCATCTACTGGGAATCGTGCTTCTGCCACAAGCCTCATCCAAACCCTGCATCATCCACCTGCACTGTAAACAGGAATGGGAGGGCTGGATCTACTATATGTAGTTTGGGCTTGTGCTACAGCTTGCTTTGTAGCCTTAAAGGCCTCTTCTATCTCGGGGATCCAATCCCATTGGGCACCCCGTCTCACCTGACAGTGTAGGGGTCACATCAGGGAGGCCAAATGGGGAATGAACGCTCTCCAAAACCCCAGCAATTTCAAATAGGTTTGGAGTTGCTTCACAGTCTCGGTTCAGAGATATGCCTGTATCTTATCAATCACCGCCTCGGGCATTATTTTTGTGTTACCTGACCAGACAATACCCAAGAATCTGACAGAGAACTCAGGTCCCTGGACCTTGTCCTCTTTTACTGTCCAACCCCAGTCAGTGACAGCTTCTCACTTGCCGCTGCTTCAAGTTCTATAAGAGAATCAGAGGTTAGCATTATATCATCAATGCAATGATACAAATACACTGCAGGTGGTCGTTTCCATGTGGCTAAATCTTGAGCCATGAGATCATGGCACAGGGTAGGGCTGTGCAGATAGCCCTGGGAAAGAATGAGGAATGTCCACTGTCACCCTTCCCAGGTGAAGGCAAACTGTTTTTGACTTTCTGGGGCTATGGCAATAGAGAAAAAGGCATTTGCTAAGTCCATCACATACTGGTATTGTCCAAGTTCATGTGACAACCAGTCCATAATGTCCATGACGTTCAGCACGGCAGCATACAGGGGCGGTGTAAACTTATTCAGCTCCTGCAGCCTCAGGTCAACCAGCTCCCCTGCTAACTGGGTGCCCTGGCCAAATCCCTAATCAGGGAGATAATTGGCCAGCTGCATTGTGGCTTTCCTGGGAATAAGAGTGAATTGCTGGTCAGGGCACAGCTAATTCTATAGCACCAGCAGCCCTTCATTAGATTGCTGCTTAATCTTTTCTGCAGCGAGCCCTGCCACAAGGAGATCAAACCACATCTGCCTACGGCTCACTTTCCCTGCCAAACCGGATGGGGGCTGCTCTGCTCCCCCTTTTTGGCCACATCTCTGTCTGTGCACTGGCCAGTCTGGGAGTGCGGGGGGCATTAAGGCAAACACTTGGGTGGAACACTCCTTGCATTTCACTTTCACATCCCCCAACCTAGCCATAGCAGATGTCATCTCATGGATCTGCCTATACACGTAAGGGGCCAGCAGTGCTGCCATGGAGCCAAAAGTACCAGCCGGGCCAGAGGTCAAGATCAAGTCCTTCATACAGGGTGTAAATACCTCTTCGTCGGGGCTAGTATACTGGGTCCGAAATATCTGTCGCATGCCTATTTCCTGAATTATCTGGACCAGATCTAAATACGTGGTCCATCTGCTATCTCTGGCAGCTCCCCCAGATTGGCCCACACTGTCCATGCAGTGGACAAGAACCAGTTAATCAGAGAGTGATTTCCTATGCCTTATGCCACATTCTGGAGGTGCTGCCTGAGGGACGATATTACCATTACAGAGGCCAGCTGAGCCATCTCTTCCGGAGATAATTCAGTCCCTTCAACCTTGTTATCTCACAGCCGCAGCAGCCACCCTGGAACCGTCTCCCCGGCGCTCTGCCTTACCTGTTTCGTTAGGTCCTGGAGTTCGGCGGGGGTGTACTGGATCAAGGTGGTTTGCTTTTTAACCTGGGGAGGCACCTTCAGGTGAAGTCTGGGAGAGAGTGACCTGACCTCTGGTGAAAGCTCTGAGCCTTCCTCCAGTTTCCCACAAGTACAAGGTAAGAGGACTGGGAATAGTCTATTATTAAGGTCATTCCGACCTCCAGGCTCCTTCTGCCCCAGTCTCAGTGTTAATTCAGATGCAAAACATCCCCCTTCTGGAGCTCCATAAAAAACTCTGCTCTCACAAAATATGAAAATATATAGAATTTTCTGAAGATTTGAGAGTGATAGGAAGGGGCTTACATTGCAGCACACAGGTAATCTAAGATGAACATATTCATCTGTTCTTTTCCCATCCTTTAGGTTCTCCGTCACTGGGAATGTGCATTGGCCCTTCTCCCCATGGAGATTCCTGCTCCATACCTTTAGGTGGTTCTAGCCTCCCTCCTTTCTTGCACTCTTCTCTCAGGGGCAAACTATACTTCTCTCTTCATCTCCAGAGTTAGAAGTTCTC
The DNA here is from genome assembly GCF_902729225.1 of Pteropus medius. Taxonomy (NCBI): domain Eukaryota; kingdom Metazoa; phylum Chordata; class Mammalia; order Chiroptera; family Pteropodidae; genus Pteropus; species Pteropus medius. The sequence continues at coordinate 1,807,115 of NW_024346771.1, forward strand.
CAGCAAGATGGTCATCAAGATACCATATGTGCCTTAACATAAGAGATCTAATAATGTATTTTCCAAAAGAGAAGACCCCCTTTAAAAAGTCTGTGGCCATACATAAATATGTATGTAAATAATTATATAGAAAAAATAGCCAAATGTCTCCTTACAGTATTGAGTTTATCAATTTAATCATTCAATTACACTTAAAAGCACACATTACATAGGACCTATGTTGCTTTTTAAAATATAGATTTTTTTCCCCACTCTCACAGTTTATGAAAATTCTTCACATTTAACGCAGATGTCCTTCCCATCAATAGAGCTATTGTTGAGTCATCTAACATAGTTCTCCAAAACCACATCAAGTTTATTTCTTTCTTACTAGTTTGAAATATAACATGTTTAATCCAGGCAGGCTGCTTGTACTAAAGTTTTATTTCAAACCATAAGAATCAACTTGTTATTTATGTTCCCCATAATAACCACTTAATTTATTGTTTTTTAAAGTGAACTTTAAGCCTTATTTACAATGATATTCAACTCTTGCAATTGAGAGGTCGTACTGGGGAATAATGACTATGGCTGGGTTAATTTCTTTGCCTCCTTTTTTTTTTTTTTTACCAATCCTCTTGAGTGAACTTTATAAACAATTGAAATTGATTGAAGCTGTTTTAAGCAGATCTTCCCCAAATGATTTTTTGTTTCCCAATATGAAACTATTGAAAATAATGTCTTATATTTTGAAATGACTGAATTTAAGGTCACTATCTTTTTAGGAGGGATAAATAATTTTGAGGGGGATATTTGCTTATTTTTAAACAAAAATAACACATCATTTTAAAGACTGTCTTTCCAAGGAAATTTTTGTTCTCAACCGCTGTATTAAGGTAAAGGATTTTTTTCTCCAGAATCTCAGGGGGTGCTGCTCAGCAGGAGAAGAGCACTCAGAGACAAGACAGACTGCTCTTCTCAGAGGAAGGCAGTCCAGATATTAGGCAGAATTTTGAAAGGGGCAAGGTCTGACCTGAGGACTGTGAGAGCCCAGAAGAGGTAGATAAACTAAGTTCTTTAAGCGGAGGCAGCTAGAGCTCATTGGACTACCAAATCCTGGATTCAGGCCAACCTATTAACATTTTTAAATGCCAAATACTTTGCTTTTGGTCTCATTCAGGAATGATAAGACCTGAGCAAGGTTCATGGTTCCTATAATGAATCTGAACTGGAGGAATACACCAGTTCATGCATAACAAGAATTCTTTCTCATAGATTGGAGTATCGGCATCTTCAGCATGGTCGCTTTTTCATCTTGAATCCCAAATGTCATCCGAAGCCACTTAATTGGTTCGCTTTAAGAAACCACTATCACAGGTATCAGGACTCAAATTCATATTCAGTATATTTTTCTCCTTGTAGATGAGCCCATGTGAGCAACCAAATCAGAAGTCCCCTTGTATAAGAAGGCTACTTGTTGTAATAGAATCAGATCAAGCAGAAACACTAAATTGAACCTCAGAATAGGGAAGGTCTTGATTTAAAAACAAAAACAAAAACAACGCCCTTGGAAGTCTATTGGTAACACTGCCTTCATCCATAAATAATTACTCTAGGAATCATCTGAGGTCAACACTCCGAAGTCCTGCCACTGGGTCAGTGGGTGCTCCTTGACTGAGCAGCCCCCACCTTACTGGCAATGGTCTTTCTTTGGACATGGTGATTCATTCAGTCTGGGGACAGCCAAGATTGTTGCCTTTCTAGTGACTTTGTATACATATGCATTTATCCCCTCTGCTTTGATATTCAGGTTTAACTGTCAATAAACAATCTTATTTTCCTCACTTCCTACACCTTGCTGAAGCGCACGCTGTAGATTCTTCAGAAAATACTACCACACCCTCCAAAATAATGGGGCTATGATTTCTGTATGAGAAGCTATGCAGTCACTCATTTCTTTAAAAAAAATTCTTCCCTAAATTTCTATTTCTCCTTGTTATTTAATTTTAAAGACTTTAAATAACCTATATAAACAACGGTATAAAGTCTCATAAAAAATTTTTTAAATGACATTTATCCTTACATGTTCAGGTTTTGAACATTAGTAGAAGATGTGTCTTTGTAATTTTTCTTGTCAACACTTCATTTTGCTCCTTTTCAAGATTTTTAGATTCAAGAGTAAATTCTTCACTAATCCTTCATTGTTAAGTCAAACTGCAATCCTAGCATATCAACCACTTATGTGATTTATTTGTTTTTGTTTTTATTTTTGTTCTGCAGTAAAGCTGAAAAAAAATGGGGGAATGCATTTTAGTAGGCTCTCTGCTTCCTAGGACAACCCAGCATCACAGCAATCGTTAAGCGTAAGTGTCCTGGAAAAAGCAGATCTGGAAAACATTCACTCTAGTATTTATATATTGGGCCTGTTTCCATGGCATTCCAAGAATTAAATAATTCATGGAGCTCTTCCCTATCCATTTTGATTAATTATTCATTCACAAGTATTTGCTGAGCATCACTACTCTGTGTCAAGCACTGAATAAGGTATGTGCCAGATAAGAGAGAACAATGAAGTTTATATCTAGAATTCACATCTACAATCTTTTATAATTGAGCAATGCTATTAGAATAAAAAGGCAGTTCACACATTAAATATATTTATAAATTATATACATGTGTTCCTGTACTAATAGTTTATATATTATGAGAATTCACAAAAATTGCTATTTTAAATAGATGAGAGTTTCGAAAATTAACAAGAAATGTATGTTCTAATATTTTCTTCCCACACTCTGACTAGGTCAGTTTGCATCCAACTAAAGTGTGCTTGCATTGCACTTTGAAGACCACCGAACCTGTTGACCAATGTTTAATGCATCTGTTATTAATATTTAAATAGTAACTATGTAAAGTAGAACTGTATACATTGAACTATTTTATAGATAAATAAATCTCTTTAAAAATATAATATGAATTTAAGAATAACATGTCAATATAGGAAAACGATTTAAGAAGAAATATATTTTTCTTCAAACTTTTGCAATTTCCCAGACACAAAATTATGTTATGGTTTTAGATTGGTAACTTAATATATGGCATAAAATGAGTATCCCAGCTTGGAATTCTGACAGAAAACATAAACATTTATCTTATTGTTCTATTTCCTTACCTTTGTGCTAATCAATTTGAATTAAATTTAATGACATGCCGATACAATAAATATAGTCATTACATAGTGTTTATTTTACAGTTGATAAAATAAAATAATGACTAATTAATGTGATCCTTTACCAAATTTGTCTTGAACAAATAATAGAGGTTATTGTTTGTTGTCACAATTCATCTTACTGTTACACTAACATTTTTTAAAAAACTTTTTGGAAGATGAATGAAAAGAGCAACAGCTACAGATGTAATTGCTAAGTATATATTAGGTAAAGAGGAACATCTTGTCATTTTTAAAGATACTGAAATCTTAAAATAGATACATATTTGTAAATAAATGTATGTGTTTGTTTTTAGCTATAATCCACAGGGTATGAAAAGAGAAAAAAGTTATGTTACATGGAAAATTCCCTTAGTAATGAAACTGAGGATCCTGATTTAATGTATGTCTTTGATTTAATGTTTAACCAAAACTCAATTCAGTTTCTTCATAGTATGCCTTGTGAGCCTCAGCCTTTTTCTTTACATTTATTAACTCCTGGAGGCAGCAAGGAATGATGGCCAGGTCCTGACTAATGGTCACAAGGTATGGGTTTGTTAAGCTAAAGATAACATCATACCCTAACTTGTGTTTCAGCTCCTGAGCCCTAAAACTGAACGACTCCCTGGCTACATCCCATGAAACCAGACTGAGGGATGCTGAAGCTGACGTCAAGACCTGAAATCATGATTTACTGCCCTTACCTCACTCTCGACCATTTGGTTTCACCCACAATCCCAAACCCCTTACTCATAACGACTTATGATTTTTGCTCTATCAAACCTCTTGTCTGTAAACCATCTGAAAGCTGGGTTTTCTGGAGCATGAACTGAACCATTCGCCAGATTGGCACCAGTCGTAATAATTTAATTATTTTCTCCACTGCAAGCTTGCTCATATAATTTCTTTTGGTCAGTGTGCACAAAGTGGATGAACGCTTGTTCATCTTGGTAAAAGTACCAAAACAAATCTCAGAGATTACAGATGAAAATACAATACTGAAAGTCAAAAGGGAGAAAACATTTTCTCGGGAAACCTCAGGGAAACCCCATTCCCCAGAGCTTTTACATGCCTCACTTTAGGTCTAATGTGGAATCAGAATATTTTAAATGGAAAAAAAAAAATTACCTGTAGTGAAAAATTTCAGCTAGACTATTAAAAAAGGGATGGCTATGTTTGAGATCTCTTGATCTTAAGAAACTTTAACTGCATTATACTAAGTGAAAGTAGCTTATCCAAAAAGGTTACATATTATGATTCCAACCACATGACATTCTGAAAAAGGCAAAACTACGTAGACAGTAAAAGATCAGTGGTTGCCAGGAATAGGAAGGTGGCAAGGATTAATAGGCAGAGCACAGGTAATTTTTAGGGTTGTAAAGCTATTCTGAATTCTATGATAGTGGATACTTGTCATTACATATATGTCAAAACCCACAGAATATACAACATCAAGAGTAAACTTGAAACTATGGACTTTGGGTGATAATGTTGTGTCAGTGTAGGTTCATTTATTGTAAAAAATGTATCACTTTAGTGGAGAATGTTAATAATGGGGGAGGCCGTGCTTGTGGGGGAGCGGAGAATATGTGGGGAGAATGCTCTGTACCTTCCCATCACTTTTGCTGTGTATCTAAAACTCTAGAAAAATAATGTCTTTTAAAAAAATCTATAAGCTCTGGTGTGCTGCCATTTTTTAATAGGAAGTAAATTTTTTTTTTCAAGTAAAATTGTAACATCATTTCCTTGGGTTTTAACTAAAAGTCCATTATTATAATTTTATAATGAAATTATATGACTAAAATGAGCTACTTTCATGCAGATGGCCCAATAAGTATAATAATCATTGACCAAATTTTTGTTGGTTAAAGTATTTTTCTATAAACACCATTGACTATTTTCGTACTCTTGTTTGAACAAATAAGAGTAATGATTAATGGAAAACATTTTTAGTTCTGCATGTGCTCAGAAAGACAATGACTCAACATACTCAATAAAAGGCCATTCTGGGACTACACTTTGAAGTAAAGCAGGAGACTGAATAAAAAGCAGATAATAGATCAGGTTAGAGGGAATTGTGAGACAATGGACCAAAGAAAAATTATTGGACATCCCTTTTATGGTTTAAATCTTTCATAGAAGTTTAAATTAACCTTCTAATGGCTTAAATGTGCCCTACAAATGTTGAAAGAAATAGTTTCATAGAACTACAATTTTAATCCTTAAGGTAAGACCTATGGAGGAAAATGCTTCACTTTTTGTGCTTCTCCAGTACCTACCTCATTACATACAAAGATTAACATGGATGTCTCTCCTTATAATGTTTCATTTAAAACTTTTGATGTTGTAACAGAAACTAAATTTAAATTGAGTGACAGATTGTTAGCTGTCTCCTAAATATATTTTCCTGTCCTTCCTTAGTAATCAAGTTTTAGCTAGGCATGCAGCTGGAGACTACACTTCCCAGTCTGCTTTGTAGTTACGTATTACCATGTGATTATAATTTAGACCAATGATACGTGAATAGATGTTTGCCATTTCTAAGTTTTGGTCTTAAACCATTGGGAATGGTTTTTTTTGTTGTTTTCGTTGTTTGTTTGTTTGTTTCCCTTACCTCTCTTTCCAGCTTTCCTTTAGACTGAAGTATAGACATAGTAGTGACACAGCTTCACCCATCCCAAAAAGGAGGTCACCCTAGTGATAGTAGAGGAATATGATGAAGTACTCTCAATTCTTGGATGACCTCATGGAACAGAACTGCTTTAGACTTATATGGTCATGTCAAACTATAACACAAGAAATCATAAACTATCATTTTATTTTAGCAACTAGTTTTTTGTTTTGTTTTGTTTTCTGGTCTTTTTGTTACAGCAGCTTAATATTTACCCTGAGACAAAACACATTTAAAAATAAAAGGGATCTATTGACTAATTTATGAAAAGTCTAGGGCTTCAGTGGGCTTCAGAATTAGTTTGATAGAGGACTTGTTCTTTTCCAGTTCTCTGTATTCTATGTATTAGCCTCATGTTGAGGCTGGCTTTCCTATGGCGGTACAACCCTTAAGCAATCACTGAGATCAGAACATAAGAATATGGTACCCACCTTAAGCATAAACTTCATACGCCACCCTAGAACTAGGGATATACAAAGTAGTTGCGATTACCAAAACGAAAATTCAAGAAAGTTTCTAAGAAAAATTCCCACAGTGGGATTTTTTTTTTTTAAATAAATACTCCAAGTACTATCCCTTCACCTTAACCCAAACCCCTCTAAGAACCTCTGTCTTATAAATTATGAGCTTCTTATTTGTTGTTGCTGCCCCAGGACTTTGGCTTTTGTTTAACTGAATTCATTTAAATTAAGTTTAAAAAGAATAATTAAGAAATAAGAGGAATCATATTAAGGCAATGTTTTTAATTTGAAATACTGAGGGTACTAGATTGAATCAAATATCTCTGAGGGAAAAAAACCCAGAAATTTTCATACAGAGTAATAATTTAAAAAAAAACATATTAAAGTAAAGATACAGAAATCATTATCCTTTCTTTCATGAAGCTTTTGTTACACTGTACAAGGGGAATAGAGAAGTAGGGAGGGGTGTGATGCTGAATGACAACAGCAATAGGCAGTATAAAATTTTAGATAAAGGAATTAAAGTTACAGAGGGTCTAGTATGTCTTCAACCTGGACTCCAGCTGACAATTATAGATGGAATTGTGGTTTCAGAGTTGGGGAGCAAGCCAGAAACACAACCCCAAAATTGCTATCTTCAGAAGCTTATTCCCTTCACACTCTGCCCCTTCTTAAAAGCAACTAAGAAAGTAGGAAAACTCTAGACTATACAAGTATAATCATTATCATTCCGGCCTCTGAAATCCATCTTGTCTGTGAGGAAACATTGAAGAGCATCCTGCCCTTCAGGTTTCTGGTTTCCCAGAAACTCTCTGATTAGGGCCTACAAAGTTTCACTTGAGCAAGAACATTTGGCTTTGTGGTCTACGGTCAAAAGAAACATCTTTTATTTTTCTTTAACTAGGCTGAGCTAACCATAGGGTAAGAGTTGTGGAGAGCCAGATTCCAATCCTAGACTGGCTTTAAATATGCTACTTTGGGGAGAAGGACTAATAAAGCAAACAGTGGTAAATGATGAAAAACATGCAAAATCTATAGATATTAGATTATAAACTTCTTGACAGAAGTGTCTATGTCTAATCCATACTCTTGGTCCTCTAACAATGACCTTAAACAATATAAAAAATTTTATTTTTATAAAAAAGTTCTTCATACAGAACAGCCATGTTGTTTAATTGAACTGTAGGCAAAAAGTAAATAAAATCATAGTAGCTACTGACAACTTCTAAACTGTTGAAAGATATTTTAAAAATCACTTTAGGCGCCTATTGCAAATACTAATAAAGTATTGCTAGTCCCCTGAAAGTAAGACTTAATTATTATTATTAAATATATAGTCACTAATCTGTTTTATATTTATTTGCCCCAAAGTAGTCCCCAAACAGTAATCATTTCTTTTGATATATTTGTTAATGACCAAAAAAAATACATTTTAAAAAATATGTATTTTACAGGTAAAATTAATCCACTGTGGTTGAAGTCAGAATAAGGGTACAGGAAGGATGAGCATCAATAGGGAAGGGGCAGAAGGGAACTTTCTGGCAGGTTGGAAACGTCTATATCTTCATCTGGTGATGGTTACCGAAGTTTGCATGTATATAAATATTTATCAAGTTTTATTTTTAAGATGTGTGTATTTTACTATATGTAAAATATACCTTAATTTGTTTTTAAAATATGCATTTGCTTAGGTGAAATTCTAGATTTAGATGCCTTTGACTTCAAAGATTCATTTTACTTATAACATGAGCATAAATACTACATGGTACACTGTGCAAGCAACATTTTCTTCATGTATGGTCAAAAACTCATATTGAAATTCTTATAACATTCCATATAATGAATTAGTTCATGAGGCTGACTAATATCCCTGATAATTAATGGTCTTTTATAGTAATATTTTAAAATGAGAAATTAAGGAAATTCTGCAACTACAGCTAATTTTGCTGCAGTTTTGTGGCAGTAAAAGTATGTCTTTGTCTATAGTCCAAACACAATTTTTTATCCCTGAGATTATAATTTTGTAGCTATGATTATGTCACTAGTTTTGACATAACTCTTTCAATGTATTTAAATTTTAAAAATAAATATAAAATTAGAAGGAAAAAAATAATATATGTTATATCCAAAGTTCTGAACATAAAGTTTAGTGTTAGGATCAATTCAAAACATTCTCTTGTATTTTTTCATTCCTTTTTGACTCTCCCATCTCATCCCACCACTGTCCACTGCTCAAAACACAAACCCTATTTAGAACATCAACCCCTCCACATACAGTTATTGAGTATTTAAAGTTCCTAGGAACTGGGACAACAAAGTAGAAGAAAGTAATGACACTTTCCCCAGAAAATTTGCAGTCTAAATGAGAAAACAGAACAACTCATTTAAAAATTATTAATTTTAAAACATTTAATTTTTAAATTTCATTATTATTTAATTGCTATTTAATAAAAAATAACAAAAAATATCATATATAGTGGTATACTGGTAAAAAGAAAAGCCTTGATTTGTAGCTTTTGACAATTTCTGTGGTATAAATACTCTTGCCACGGCCTGATATGAAGGTGCTAATGTGAAATCAACTAGCTTGCAAAATTCTCAAATTTTGACAATCTGCTCTCATGAGTTGGTACATACCAGTTCCAGTATACCACTGCTTAAATATCTAGTAAGAGTGCAAATTATTTCTAAAGCAGCCTCAAAACCATGTAAAATTGTCATAGAAATTCACTTTAATAAGCATTATGAGATAACAGAAAACATATATGTTGGTCTCTGCCCCCGGTTCCTGGCACAGAGCTCCTAAAACACTTGTAATTTCCTAAGTGATAAGAGCACTAGGAGAATTTAATGTTCTAATATTTGTCTTTGACCATACCCCTGACATGGCTCCTAAAGCCCTTGTAAGTTCCTACACAATATCACTAGGAGCATATTTTGTTTCAGTGTCGCAATTCTGGATGGACTTCTAGATGGTTCCTGAATAGGGGCTTGTCACCAGAAAGACCAAGCCACAGTTAGAAGCTTAGAATTTTCAGTCACATCTCCCTCCCATTCCTCCAGAGAGAGGAGAGGGGCAGAAAATTGAGCTAATAATTGGTCACACCTATGCCAGGAAGCCTCCACAAAATCCCAATAGTAGGGGATTCTGAGAGCTTGCAGGTGGGCAAACACATCCACACCAGGCAGATGATTTATATACCCCAACTCCGTGAGGACAGAAGCTCCTGCACTCTGGGACCTCCCAGACTTCGCCTTATGTATCTCTTCATCTGGCTGTTTATCTGTATCCTTTAAGAAAATGGTCAACATAAGTGTGTCCCTGAGTTCTGTGAGCCTTTCAGGCAAATTAACTGAACCTGAGGAGGGGGTCACTGAAACCTCCACATTGGTTAGAAGTGTAAGTGCTTTCCGCTGGCGTCTGAAGTGGGGGACGAAGTGGGGATAGTTTTGTGGAACTGAACCCTTAACTAGGTAGACAGGGTCAGAATTGAGTTAAATTGTAGCACTCCAGCTGGTGGTGCAGAGAATTGCTTGGTGTGGAGCAAAACCTCACATGTTTGGCAATCAGAAGTGAAGTGTTTTGTGTGAGTAGTAAAGGTAGACTCACAGGGAAGATAAACATAGTAGGAAAGAACTGTTTGTTTTGTTTTGTTTTTTCTCTATATGAGAGACTGAACTGGGTTTTTCCTTTATAAGCATCTACTAAAATTCGAGTACTATGTTTGATATTAGGAACAAAGATGATTATAGTCTCTGCCCTCAAGGATTTTATAAGGGATGAGATATGTAAATCACTGACTAAACAAGATCACTTAAGTGTTATCATAAGAGAAGCATAAAGAAGGGAGCACATAACTGAATTATGGGTCAGAAATGCTTCCACGTGGAGATGATACTTGAGTTGAATGTTGGACATGAGTAGGAAGTATTTATCCTCAGGCACTATTAGTGACTTGACTTCTGCAGTTTCAGCACTTGGGAATAGGCAAAAGTTGTTTACGAGACATTTTGGAGAATGTCTTATTATTTTTCCCTATAAATCTTTTCAAAGACAAGAAATTTAAATAAATATTAAAATCAACTGATAGATGCCAAAAATAATTAGTGAAATATAGCAATTTTCCTAGTGATTAAAACCAAATATCTTTATACTTTTAACCAGCATTTCCCAAAGTAAGTTCCATGAAATGTTAATAAATCACATTTGAAATAAAATTTCATGGTTAAGTAAGCTTGGGAAATTAATGAAGGTTAGTTAGTCTGCAATATTTCGGAGAGCCTTTAATCTGCTTCTGTGCACTGTGATCCTTTTACGAGGAGGCTGTATGTCCATACTCCTTTACAGAAACTCATAGGATTAGTGAGATGAGTACACTTTGAAAAATACAAAAATACAAATAGCTCATTAACAGAGTTTTAAAGTGACTTTTTTTCCAAAAACAGATTCTTCGTAGACACATAGCTAGTTAAATCAGTAACAACTTTGTCATTAAAATAAAAAAAAAAAAAAATCAACATTTTAGTTCTACTTCGTCATCTCTCAATTAATTATATTATGGGTAGTATAACACCTGATAATTTAGACTAATTCTAAAAACAGTTCTAGAATACTAGTTAAAGTGATATCAAACATGAATAAACATTATACGACTTGTTTTAAAAGCCCTAATGGCATTTGGTGAGGTGATACATAAACCTATGCCCCCAAATCTTGGCCCATTACCAGTATCAAGGTTGACTTTGTGGATAATGAATTTTCTCCATGGTAGGAATTTCCAGAATGGCTCTTTTGCCCTCATTTTCCACAGGGCAGCTTTTTGTACCATAAAGTCTTTCCTTATGTTACTTTTTAAGGCATTTCTTGGAGTCTTCTAATAAAGAGAAATCCCTCCCTGAAGGTTAGTTAACACTTAGCAGACTTACCAGATTTTTTTCTGAGACTCCTCAGGAAGCTTGCCCTGAGAGAATAGACAGAGAAACAATACACTTTAGTTTAGAGGAGAGGGTAAAGATTTGTACACAGTATGTATTTCTCTTAGGAAACAGCAGTCCAGGTTTAATAGGCAGTGAAATATCTGTGTCTTGGTGAGGCACTCCAAAGTTAGAAGAATTTCTCTCTCCTTCTAGCTTCTCATTTCCTGCTAGTGTCACCCAAAGTCCAAGGCTGATGTGGTCTGTTAAGGACAGCTTCTCAAGAGACATAGGAGGGAAGAGAAGGGGGAGTAGAAAGGTGGGGGCAAATGAAGCATAACCAGTGCATTTTCAAGGCCAATTGGATGGCAATAGATGCCACCATTCTGAAATTTCTTCTCCCTAATTTATGTTGGCAAATTTTTATATATTACCCAAAATACATATATCTGGAATCTTCAGTGTGTTTAGAACGCAGTCCTCTGCTGCTTGCTTTTGTAAATGAAGTTATATTGGACTCTAGCCATGCCTATCAAGTCTACATAGGTAGAGTTGAGGAGCTTCAAGAATGACCACGTGGCCTGCAAAACATAAAATATTACTATCTGGTCTTTGGCAAAAAAAGGTTGCCAAACTCTGGTTTAAACAGTTTTTTCTTTCCATTCTAATTTTCTAAAATGTTCTCAAAGTGACTTAAAGTTTACATTTTTGAAACTGGATTTTCTCTGTGAAATGATTCAGGGTACTTTATACTAAAAAGCAAATTATAGTAAGTCTGTGTAATAGCTAGACTAGTACACGAAGCTGAAAAGTGAGAAAATAAAATATTTGTTTTGAAAACATCCTATTTTGAGATCATAAACATGTGGATATTTCCCAAGACATCTGGAACACTGACTGATTGACTCATTTATATTTACCCAGGTGCATTTTGTAAACACTAGAAGTAAAAACTAAGCATTAGAGGTAAAAATAATAATTTCATGTAACATCTTTGTACAAACTACTTGTAATTTTAAATATCAGCTTTCTCGTTCTTTTAAAGCACACCAAGAATTACAAATAAGTCTATAATTCTGTCAGAAATTTTGGAGAATTTAAATATAATATAATCTTTATTTATTTGTTATGCAATCTCTGTATTCTCATGGTCTCAATGATAGAAAATAATATCATCATGATGTTTTTTAAAAGGCCTCAAAACTTAGACAATATTAGAATATCAGCAAAGTGGTAAGAGGAGTGTCCCGTTTCTGAGCTTAAAATTAAGTTGAAATACAGCTTGTTCCTTGGTATCTCAATGTCAGCTCTCTTAATGTCAGAGTGGCCATTGGTTAGAGATAAACAGACTGTCATGAAAGGATCCGGAGCTTTAGAGCCAGACTAGGGTTTGGCTGCTAGCCCAAGTACCTTCTAACCAATTTGGACCTAAGCATCTGCTCAATAAAATAGGGATAATATTTATATTGGAGATATGGAGAGATCTAATATAACATATATATTGGATACATGGTGTCTGAAAATAATAGCAACAAAACAAGGGATCCCATTTATTGACTTCCTTACTATGTGCCAGCCACTAAGCTCAGTGTATCATTCATACACCTTACATCATTTAATCCTCATAAAGGCCTTAAAGGTAGGTACTATTACTATCTCTAATTCAGAGATGAATTAATTGAAGTATTAACTTCCAGTTTACAAATTCTACCCTTAGAGGAGCAGCTATCAATCATTTAGTGCCTACTACATCCTGGGCACTTTGCATATCTTTTCTCAATTAGTCCATAGTGCAAGGAGGTAGATATTATTATTATCTCTTAGCTTCAAATGAGAAAATTAAGGTTTAGAAAAGTTAAATATTTAGAATCTAGGAAGATAAACCCCCAGGGCCCTTACCTTTAACCCTTATTATATTGCCTCAGCAAGTAGTACCTAGTATTATCATTATAGGTATCGGTTTAAAAAAATATATCAGTACATTAAAAAATACACCTATCATATATTTGAAACTTGACAAATGTAATTAGGGGATCAAATAGTTTCAGGTATAATCTCTTGAATTGAAAGCATCTACCTTTGTACTCAATTGCAAAGAAAATATGAAGACAAGTACTAAAAGTCAAAATAGAGTTAAGCACTCCACACCTAGATCCACTTCCCCAAGACAAACATTCTAGGATCAAAATTTGAAATTTTACATTCCAAAGTTATGTTCACATCTTAAATAGTATGTGTTGCTGATAATCGACAGAGCCTGCAATTATGTCATCTCAAGCTTTGAGAAAGTAAGTTGCGGTAATGTTTATGAAAGAGCGTGGTGCAAATGCACTCCATGTCTAAAAAATCAATTTGTTTTCCTATGTTCTCATCCCTTCACTGCAGATGTCAACCAGAGCAATATGCAGAAAATATACAGCTTTCCTGACATTGCTCTTGCTGAAACAGTCTCAGACTTTTGAGATTTTTTTTTTTTCAGTAAGAAGCACGCCTGCAGGCTTTTGTATACATTGTAAGTGGGGAGCACAAAGGTATTTTAAAAATGCCAACGTCACCCTGACATAGATAGCATGTGACTATTCAGACATGTTTGCAATGTAACATTAACCCCGGCCCACCTCTTCTCTGCAAACAGCCAAGCTTGTTGGGGCCCATGTTCAGCAGCCAGCTTTGGGCAGGTTTTTGGTGCCATTAGGTCACCTGGGCAATAATGATGTCCTCAAAGCCTTGGGGGGAACTCTGCATTTTAACCCCGAGCCCCAACCTGTGCTTAGAAAGTGCTGCCATTCTTCCAAAACGAAGGTTGACAGAAGAATACAAAATAAGGTGATCATAAATCAAATCACGAGGTGACCCCCAACAGCCCATTTAAAAAAAGTCAGGTTTTGTTCTCATCATACATATCCAAAGAAGGTTCAGTTGTGGAGAATTCACTCTCATACACCAGGCTTCAAGGGGACAAAGAGGTCCGATGAAATTTCTATTTCAATAGACCTTTTCCTCTTCTGATTTTTTAGTTTCTTTTTTTTTTTTTTTTTTTTAAATCTATCATTAGATTTAGGGATGGCTGCTAAAATGTCTGCAAAGAAGTTGTATATAATCAAGAAAATTGCTACAAAAGTTTGGTTTTTATTACATCATTTGGATGAGCTTTGAAGATATCTTCAAATAATAAAAGATAGTAGTCAAATAAAAGCAAAAGCTTTTGCCCAGCTAACTCTCAGCAAGCCACTCCCTGCAAATTCTGCGGGAAGCAGAGAACCAGTCCATACCGTACAATCCAGTTGGGGAAAGAAAACATTAGAAATGTGAATAGCCTTGCCTGTTCTGCCATTTCATCATTCCATTCTTTCCACACTCGTAATAAACTATAATTGATCCTTCTTTGGGTCACCCACTCATCAGAGAATTTCTGAACACATGAGTTTGCCACCTAGTGGTAGAAAAATATTTACCTGACACTCACAGAGGATTGAAACTTTTATGGATCCTTTAAGAAAAAGGCAGTGTCTTTAAGACTTCAGCTTGCATGCCACTTACTCAACTGATTTGTTACAAACATTTTATTTTTCCATGATTAAAGTAAAATCTTATTCATTATTACCATTTAATCTTAGTTTTAGCTGGTCAGTATAATGAGCAGAAAATAGCTAAAGGATTCCTGCCTTTCTCATACTTCCTGGCGGCCTGGAGAGAATTCAAGATACAGCACCTTGATGCAGCCCCTGATTAAGAGGTCATGCAGAAAGGGTAACCTCATAGGTCTTAAAATACTTTGAATTTTTATTTATTTATTTATTTATTTAGTTAGTTAGTTAGTTAGTTACTCTAGGGTATGAGATTTGATAATTCAAAACCATTTACTGAAGAATTTAAATTCTAAGTTCATTTGGAAGAACTATAGACACAAAAGAACTCAGGTCATTTTTATGATTATTAACAGCTTAAAAAGGCAAAATTAAATTTATTCCTAAGAATAATAGGCTGTTTTTATGGTAGCTTTGTATAGCTAAAGATAGAAGAGATTAAATTACCACTTTCACAGTAAATTGTTTAAAATATTTTAATAACATGCTGATTTTTACAAAAGAAACGTAACTGTCCCTTCATCAGTAGGTAGTGTTGCCACAAAAAGTACATGATGCCCAGTTAAATTTCAACTTCGGGCAAAAATGAATATACCTTTTTAGTATAAGTATGCCCCTTGTAATATTTGGGACATACTTACTAAAAAAATGTTTCTTTTTTATCTAAATTTCAAGTTTAACTGGAGACTCCTGTGTTTTTATTTGCCAAATCTGGCAACCGCATTGATAGGCCAAGCCCTCTGAATGGTTTTCAAGTGCTGTTCAGTTCATTTGGCTATCAACACCCTTTACATTCACCCAGCCATTCATTCATTCATTCTTCATTTAACAGGTAATTGAATACCTCCTATACTGTTGTTAGCATCAAGAATAGTTTTGGGAAAAGCTCCTTCCTCATAGATCAGTGGTTCTCGATCTTAGTTAATCAGTTTTTTCCATTGTAATCTGCTGGGAATCTTTTTATTAAGAATTGTTAATGGAGTCCTAGATACAACCTTCAAAGATTCAGAATTACTTGTTCTAGGGTCTGGCCTGGTCAGCAGACTTTTACTACTTCCTTAGGTGATTCTAATGCATGGCCAAGTTTGAGAACTACTGTAGTAGATGAAGACAAATTATATTTTCTTAGTCTTTATTTCTGCAGTTCCTGCACCTGCCAACAGCCATGTCTATTAATGATTGACTGTGAAGATCAACTCTCTTCAGGGAAGCAAATTGCTTATAATTTTAACGGACTGAGATTTCTCCAAAGCAATATAACTCTTTATTAAGCTAGCATTATACGTTTTTAAATTAAACTATTTCGCCTCAATTTTATAACTATAAATATATAAATAAATGTATTCATCCATTTGTTCAAAAATACTTATTTCTAAGCACTAGGCACTCTACCAGGCACTGGGGAATGAGCCACGAACAAGACAAAGCTTCTGTTCCTGCAGGAGAGACATATGATTAATCTGAAAATGAAAAATACTTCTTATGAAGAAAATGACTCAAGAAGTCAAAAGGAATTAAGTAGTGGGGAGGGATGCATTTTAGATAGAGCAATCAGGCAAAGCTCAGGGGACATTTGACCAGACACCTGAAAGTTGTGAAGGACTGAATCAAGCAAAGATCTCTAGAAAAAAAGTAAAAGAAATAGGAAGTAGGAAGGCCCAGAGGCCCAAACAAGCTTGGTGTGTTTGTAGAAATAGTTGGAAGGATAGTGTCGCTGGAGCAGTGGTAGGGGTACAAGATGAAGCAAGACAGAAGAGTGTGTAGGTCCTTAAGCCAAGGTAAGGACGTTCGGACACATTCTGGGCTATGGGGTAACAAACATGGTCTAATTTATATTGTAAATATATCACCCTGACTTCTATGTAGAGACTGGTTAGAGTTTGGTAGAAGCAGGCTGACATTTAAGAGACTACTGCAGTAATTCGGGTGAGAGATAATGGTGACTTGGACTAGGGTGGTAGCAGTAGAGGTTTCAAGAAGTGGTCAGACTCAGGATATATTTTGAAAGTAAATCTAACAGTTCTTGCAAATGGGTTGGATGTAGAATGTGAGGGAAAGCAGAAATAAGAATGTCTTAGATTTTAGTCATCTACTAAGATGGGGATTAAAGGATAACAAGATTTCTGGTAGGGCTTGGTTAAGTTTCAGGTGCATAATTGCCATCCCAGGGGATATAGGTCATTATGGCAGATAAGCATATATGAAGCTCAAAGAAGCAATCAAGGATGCAAATATAAGTTAAGGTCATCAGTTATACATAGAAGTTTAACAGACTGGACTGTTTTTAAACAAAGTGGGACAGTCATTTCTTTTCAAACTGAATTATTTTCTCTGGGAGTTAAACCTGTGACCTTCTAAACTACACTGGCACCTGTAGTATAAGCTTTTACTACAGAAAATGTATATAAAAGGAAATACTGACCCTACAGCTTTTCAAATGTCCTTGGGATGGGTACATGAAATAATTGTGAAAAATACATTAGATGATGCATGAGGTCTTTTAGAATATAATTTTAAAAATCTTATGACTTAGAAATGATCATTTTCAGCTTTTACTGCTTTCTTTCTTGAAATTGTTGTCTTTCTTCAATTTGTAAAGTTGTTGGAAAGTTGAGTTGTAGCAGAAAAAAAGAAACAGAACTTTGAGCTTCATATTTGCCATTGAACTAGTTATATGACTGAATATCAATTGTTTAACTGCAGAACATTAGTTTTCTTATTTGTAAAAAGGCAATTAATTTACTTCAAAGGTCTTTTGTTTAAGTGAAATAGTGTATGTAAAACCATTTCATAAATAATAATATTATACATGAGAGGTAAATAAATCATGGAATAGTGTCTACATACTTTTCTGTTGGTAAATATTATATATCCAGTAATCAAGAACTCAAGGCAAATGGCGATTATGCTAACCTCACTATGACAAATTAGTGAAAAGTATTTTTTTGTGTGTGTGTGAAAAGTACTTTAAGCTCAAGAACATAAAGTCTAAAATTCTTACCTTTTTTTTCAACTTGTTTATCTGGTGGTATTAATTTCTTTTTCTGGAGCTGTTAAGTTGATTGAATTTATCTTTTTTTCTTTTTCTTTTTTTTTTTAAATCTTTGATAGGAGTAAATAGGGCAGTTATTACCATGGGATCTTTCGGCACCTCTATAGCATCATGCAAGGAAAAACAATTTAGTAGGAATAAATGGGTGAGAACTGTAAGACGACATCTGATAATTAAGAAGAAACTGGAAAAAGAAGGAGTAGGAAAGTAAAAATCATAAACTAAATGTTTACAAAAAAACATTAGATTTCAAGTTAGTCTTAAAATATATAGTTACTTTCACATTCTACTTTGGGATGAAATATGGTCTTACACTGCCAAATAGTTTTGAAAGCCACAGTAATTTTCTTAAAATTAGCATTACTTCATGATGCTCTCTTTACTAGTGCCTGAAAGTTATGTTCAAACAATAACATCTCAGATCCTACATGCCTACTGTCATTTTTAACCAGCTTCTCAGTCACTTTAATTTTTTACTGAATAAAATAATTTTATTTTATATATTTTACATATTTAATTATTTTATAAAATATTTTACATCATAAATTATTTAATAAAATGGGAATTGTAATCCTTTTTATTATTTTATTAAATTTTATATATTTTATTAAATAATTTATTAAACTATAAAATTTACAATAAAAACATTAAAAAATAAAGAGCAGAAGTTTTTTATTTTAATAAATCTGTCATTTTTTTTTGCTTTTGTGACAGGAGCTTTTGGTGTTTTATCTCAAAGACCTTTGTCTACTCCAGTTCTGTGAAGATTTTCTCTTAGGTTATCTTGTAGAATTTCTATAATGTTTTTGCTTTTATATTTATATTTGTGATTTGTTTCAAGTTAAATATCTATATTTTTTAAAGTTAAATTAATATTGCATTTCTGGAATAAATTCCACTTCATAATAATGTATTATTTTTATATATAGCTAGGTTTGATTTACATTATTTTGGTGAGAATTTTTACATCTATGTTCATGAGGGATATTCACTGTTGTTTTGTTTCCTGGTAATGTCTCTGTCTGGCTTTAGAGTATTAGGATAATGTTGGTCTTGTAAAACGAGTTAGAAGTTTTCATTACCACTATTTTCTGAAGAAGTACATATAACATTAATGTTGCTATTCTTTTAAAATTTGCTTGAATTTATCAGTCCAACCATGTGGGACTGGTATTTTCTTTAGGGAAAGTTTTTAAACAATAAATTTTTTTTTTTTTAAATAGAGTTATTCATATATTTATTTTCTACCCTGTGCCAGTTTTGTTAATTTGGTCTTTCAGAAACTTTCAATTTTCTCTAAGTTGTCATTTTTTTTTTGGCAAAATATGTCATTGTTCTTTTAATGTATATAGACTCTGCAGAGTTTTTTCCTCTTTCCTTCCCGTCTTTGGCAATTTTTGTCTATCTTCATTTTTTTATTTTTGATCAGTTTATCAAGAGATTTATCACTTTTATTGATCTTTTTAAAGAACTACCTCTTTGTTCAGTTAACTTTCTCTATTTTTTAAAAAAATTAATTCATTAATATGTTCCTTACTTCATTCCTTCTACTTATGTTTAGTTTAAATTTTTGTTTAGCTTTTCAAAATATAAGCTTAGATCATTGATTTGTAAATGTTTCCTCTTTTCTAATATTAGCATTTAAAGCTATAAATTTCCCTCCAAGAACCACTTTAACTGCATCCTACAAATCTTAATGTGTTATTTTTGTTATAGTTCCAAAATATTTCATTTCATTCAGCTGAACATTTTTTTCTAATTTACCTTGTAATTTATTCATTTAATCATGGGTTATTTTGAACTGTGTAGTATAATTCTCACATATTTAGGTACTTATTTCCAGATAAGTTTTGATATTGTTTTCTAATTTGATTTCATAGTGGTGAGAAAATACATGATAGATGACTTTGATTATTTTACACTTATTAGAATTTAATTTATATCTTATTATATCATTTATCTATAAATATTTCCTGTGCATTCAAAAAGAACATGTATTCTTTTTTGGGTGTAGTTTTCTATATTTCGATTAAATAGAGTGATGTTGTCCATGTCTTCTATAAAATGATTTTCTGTCAACTTATTTTATCAATTGCTGAATTGAGTTAAAATCTTCAAGTATAATTATGAATTAATTTATTTTTCCTTTCAGTTCTTAGTTTTCACTTCATGAATTTTAAAGCTCTATTACTAGGTATATACCCATTTAGGATTGTTATGTCCTCTTGATGAACTGATCCTTTAATTATTGTGAGATGACATTCTATACTTTGGTAATATCATTTGACTTGAAGTTTATTTGGTCTGATATTAATATAGTCACTTTAGCTCTTTTATTACTTAAAGACTCATCATTGTCTTTATATTTAAAGTGATTATTTTGGACACCATAAAGTCTGCCCTTGCTTTTTATCTAGTCTGACAATCTCAGCTTTCTAATTGGATTGTTAGAACATTTGTACAGATCCAAATTTCTATCTCATATTATTTTTATTCAGCCTAAAATAACTTCCCTTATCATTTCTTGTAGTACTGGACTATTAGTGATATATTTTCTTAGCTTTGCTTGTTCCAAAAATGTCTTTACTTTTCCTTCATTTTGAAGGATATTTCAACTAGAATCTGATTATAGTTTTTTCCAGAACTTTGATGTTTTTCCCATTGCCCTCCAGCTTATATTGTTTTTAATAAGAAATCAATATTAATTCTTATCCTATTAATTCCACTGCATGTAAAATGCCTTGTCTTTGGCTCATTTAAAATTTTTCTCTTTATCATTGATTTTCAACAATTTTATATCCCTTGGTATGGTTTTCTTGGGGCTCACTGAGTTTCATGCAGTTGTGAGTATATAATTTTCTTCAAATTTGAAAAACATTAACCATACGAACAAACAAAACAAACAAACTCACAAACATAGATAACATTTTGATGGTTGCCAAATGGGAAAGGGGTTGAGGAAGTAGGTGAAAAAGGGGGAGGGATTAAGAAGTACAAACTAGTAATTACAAATAGTCATGGAGATATAAAGTATAGCATAAGAAATATAGTCAATAATATTGTAATAACTATGGTGTCAGGTGAGTACTAGGATTTATAGGGGTGAGAGTTATATAAATGTCTAATCACTATGTTGTACACCTGAAACTAATATAATATTGTATCCCAACTATAACTGAAAAAATAAAAAATATTAAAAAAAAAAAACATTCACTGTGATTTCATCAAAACTTTTCTGTTTCCCCTCCTTCTGGGACACCATTTATATTTATGTTAGATTATTGGCTATTGTCCCACAGCTCACAGAGTGAGTGTGTTCATTTATTTTCAGCCTCTTGCTCTCAGTGCTTTGAAAAATTTTTATTGCTATACATTTAAGTTCATTGATCTTTTATAGAGTACAATCTTCCATTAAGCCCATTTTTTTTTCATTTTAGATACTATTTTTAGATCTAGATGTTCATTTTAGTTCTTTTTCATATCTTTCAATCCTCATTTTCATGTTTTCCTCTAAATCTTTCAAAATATTTATAATTGCAGTTTTAAAGAATGCATGTGCTAATTTCAACCTATTTTATATTTTTTTTCCTATTATCTAATTGCACTCCTACTTATTAGTCACTTTTACCTGCATGTCTACTAATTTTGAACCAATGCTAAATATGATGATCTTCACGTTGTTGAGTCTGAATATTTTAGTCTTCCTTTAAAGAATGTTGAGCTTTTTTTTGTAGCACAGTTATTCATTCAAGGACTTTTTAAAAGCTTTGTTCATAAAGTGCTAGAATAGCTTTAATATGAACACATTTTGGCCCTGTTACTATGGTACGACCCTTTGGGGGTTCTTCCTGAATGCCTTAGTATTTCAACAATGCTTCTCCACTCTGGCTGATCTGAATTTAAACATCTCTGAGGCCTGTTCAGGCTCTCTCTTTCTGTTTTGGAGTCTACAAAGTGCCTCCAGTTAGAAAAGTAGAATGATTGTAGGACTCACTTCATTTGTTTCCCTTCTCTTTAGGATCACATTCTTTTGCTACTTGTTTTCCAAAGTCTGGAAACAGTTGTTTTCTATATTTTGTCCAAATTTTTAGTTTAGTGGGAACATTAGTCCTGTGCTTGTTACTTGCTATTTTCTTTTTTGCCTTATTTTAAAGTAAAATAAAATTACAGAAAAACACACCAAAGAAAATGAAGCTTAATGAATTACTATGAGTAATTCATAGTAATGCTATGGATCTAAATGTTTCTGTCCCCTAAAAACTTATATGTTAAAATCTTAACCCTCAAAGGTGGTGGTATTAGTAGGTAGGGTCTTTGAGTGGTGCTAAAGTCATGAATGGGATTAGTATTTTATAGAAGAGGTTCTGGAGAGCTCCCTAGCCTTTTCTGCCTACCAAAGATATAAAAGTCTGGAACTCACCCAGAAGAAGGTTCTTGTTCAACCATGCTGGTACTGTGATCATGGACTGTGACCTCTAGAACCGTGAGAAAAACATTTCTGTTGTTATAAGCTACCCAAGCTGTAGTATTTTGTTATTGCAGCCCAAGTGGTCTAAGACAATACCCTTATAACTACCACCCTAGCCAAGAAATGGAAATTGGCTAGCCATCCTAGAAGAAATGGAAATTGGCTAGCCTCTCTGTGTGCCCGTTCCTGCTCACAGCCCCCTCCCACCCATATTCATTATCTCAACTTTTATAATACTAATTTCCTTGGAGTTTTTAATCAACCAAGTAGGCATCCCTAGACACTAAAATTTACTCTTACCCATTTTTTTTTTCTATTTCCTGCAAACTTTCTTCAGGATCTAGAAGCTTGGTAAAACTACATTTTTATCCCTTTGATAAGACTATAATCTTTCATCTGAAGGCAGATATAACTTGTTTTCACTTGATTTTGATGTTAGTAGGCATTTTTGCTCAATGCCTAGACTCATTAATTCATTGCTGTTCACAAAACAGTGATATCCTAAAGTTGTTATTTATTAGATGGAACAAGTTTATAAAAATACATTCCCTCATTTACTATTTACCAACTGGTATTGTTAATTTAGGAAGGGTGAAATGAATGCTTGCTTCTTTCCTCTTATTTATAACAATGATTTGTGACTATATTAGTTTGCTATGGCTGCTGTAACAAATTACCACAAACTCGATGACTTAAAAAAACATATTATTCTCTTACAGTTCAGGAGGCCAGAAGTCTAAAATGAATCTTATGGAGTTAAAATCAAGATTTCAGCAGGGCCACACTCAATCCAAAGGCTTTGGGGAGAATCTCTTTATTTTCTAGAGACTAGAGTTGCATTCCTTGTAATCCTTCATTCATAACCTTTTCCCATTTTCTTTCTGACTGTTTCTATTACATTGTCTTCTTTTCTGTCCATAGTCAAGTCTTCCTCTGCCTTCCTCATGAGTATACTTGTGATTACATTTAACACTCAGATGATAATTAAGAGTAGTCTCTCTACTCAATATCCTTAATACATCTGCAAAGACCCTTTTTCCACATAGAGTAAAACTCATAAGAATTGGATATCTTTAGAGGCTTACCACAGTGCCCAATGAAGTCTTTAAAAGTATTATTTAATGTTATTATGAGCTCACAAATTTAATTATGAACTCACATATATGATTGTTTTAAATCCATTGTAATTTTTATACAATGTATGGTCAGTGAGGGCCTCAATTTGACTTCCAAATTTTTATTGAAATATAATAATTAGTTGCTCATATTTACATTGTACAATTCAATGAGCTTCTTTTTCAGTTGTAGTTGACATACAATAATATATATTTCAGTTGTACAGCATAGTGATTAGAGATCTATATAACTCACAGTGATCACCACAATAATCTAGTACCCCACTTCCCCTTACATATTTATTACATCATTGTTACCTATTTTCTTTATGCTACACTTTATATCTCCTTGTCTATTTTTTTAACTATCCATTTGTACTTCTTAATCCCTTTGCCTTTTTTCACTTTTCCCCAAACCCCCTTACATCTAGTAACCCTCAAAATATTCTCTGTATCTATGAGTTGGTTTCCATTTCTTGTTACTGTTGTTTATTTTGTCCTTTAGATTCCACATGTATGTGAAATCATGTTATTTGTCTTCTATCTGATTTACTTTATTCAGTGCAATACATGCAGGGTCCATCAAGGCGATTTCTTTTTTCATCCCTTTCCTTTTAGTCTGTGTGTCTTTTAATCTGAAGTAAGTTGCTTGTAGGCAGCATACGTAGGGGTCATGTTTTCTTATCCATTCATCCACTCTATCTTTTGGTTGGAGCACTTAATTCTTTTCCACTTGAGGTACTTGTTGGTAGGTATGTAGTTATTAACATTCTTTATTCATGTTTTTGATACATGTTTTTTCTCCTTAAAGAAGTCCCTCCAACATTTCCTATTATACTGGCTTGGTGATGATGAATTCATTTAGCTTGTTTTTGTCTCGGAAGCTCTTTATCTGTCCTTTGACTCTAAATGATATCTTTGCTGGGTAAAGTATTCTTGGTTGTAGATCCTGGGTTTTCATCAGGTTGAATATTTTGTGCCAAACCCTTTTCTGCAAAGTTTCTGTTGAGAAATCGGCTACCAGTCTTATGGGTGCTCCCTTGTAGGTAACTGATTTTCTCTTGCTGCTTTTTAGAGTCTCTTTGTATTTAACCTTTGGCATTTTAATTGTAATGTGTCTTGGCGTGAGCCTCTTTGGGTTCATCTTTTTTGGGGATTCTCTGAGCTTCCTGGGGTTGAATATCTATTTCCTTCACTAGGTTAGGGAAGTTTTCCATTATTATTTCTTCAAATAATGTAATTTTTCTTGTTCTTGTTCTCCCTCTTCTCCTTCAGGTATCCCTATGACACGGATGTTTTCTACATTTACTTTTGTCCCATAAGCTCCTTAAATTAGAACCTTGGCTTCTTTTTTCCTGCCATTCTGATTGGGTATCCTTGGCTTCCCCATCTTCCATATCGGTGGTTTGATCCTCTTCTTTATCCACTCTATTGATTCCCTCTAATATACTCTTTTATCACAGATAATGTATTCTTCATTTCTGAATGGTTCTATTTTATAATTTCCATTTCTATTTTTATGTTTTTTATCACTTTGTTAATGTTCTCACTGAGTTCATCTACACTTCTCTTCATTTCATCGAGCATCTTTATAACCAGTGTTTTGAACTCTGTATCTGTTAGATCGCTTGACTCCATTTTTCCTGGATCTCTGTTCTGTTCTTTCATATGGTTTTTGCTTATTTGTCTTCCCATTTTGGCTGCCTTGCTGTATCTGTTTCTATGTACTAAGCAAAGCTCCTAAGTCTCCCAGTCTTATTAGTGTGGCTTTGTGTAGTAGGTATCCAGTGGCACAGTCCTGAGACGGGTCTAGCTGCAGGCCAAGTTAAACCCCAGGCTGTGCCTCTCTGGGGCCACCTATTAAGATTCAGCAAGCAATTCACAGATGTTGTGCTTCTAGTTGCTTCAAGAAACCACACCAGAAAATGAGGCCAGCTGCCACCAGTGTGAGTCTTAGAGCTGCTTGGCAAGGACCATGGAACTCATCGAGGATACAACTGGATGTGGCTTGGATAGGGCTACAAGTTGGGGGAGACAGTTTCAGGGAATCTTCTGTGTGGAGCAACTGTTATCCAGTTTGATGACATCTCAGCCATGGCAGTGCTGCCTGTGCACACTGGGTGGGGGAGGGGCTCAACAGAGGAACAGTGAGTATCTCTGGCACTTCTGCCAGGGAGAGAGCCTCACCTCTGGCCCTCACTCCAACAACTTAGTGTTCCCTTGTAAGTCCCTGGTGTCTCCCGAGCAGCCGAGCCAGCACTGGTGCTCAGAGTGAGTGAGTCCGTTACCATAAAAGTCTTGTTACAGACATGGCACCTTTAAGAGGCATCTGCAGCTGCCGACTGCCACTGCTGTCCCACTCAGCCACTCAGGACCAGGCAGCCTTGTTCTTTGCCCCCTCCTACCTCCTACTGTTGTGGGGTGATTGCCTGTTCCTCTACATAGTTGTAGTGCTTCTGTTCATCTAGACCCCCGGCGACTTTGCTTGCTGTTTGCTCTGTTTCCATCACAACTTTGATTTGGTTGCAAAAGGTGATGAACAAAGCCTCCATCCTCTATGCCACTTTGCCTGGGCCACCTGACTTCTGAATCCTTTTGATGTGACCTTTGTAATGTGTTTGTTTCTCTGCTATATAGTATTTCAAGATGTTCAAGTACATTTTCTGCTGGGGATCTGGAATCAGTCATTTCTTAAGGAAGCCAAAGTTTTCCTTAAGGAAGTCAAAGTTTTCCTATGATTGTATGTCACAATCATAGTCTAGAAGCTAGATTGTATGTCACAACAATAGTCTAGAAGATTGTATGTCACAACAATAGTCTAGAAGCTAGAGTTGATATTTGCTACTATAGTTACCTTTTTCTAGGATTTTACAAATTCAGACCTATAGGTTTTTACTTAACCTTTTAAATTTTACATCTGTATTTCCTTTCTTCCACACTGAGGATCTTTGTTCTCAGGGTCACAAGAAATGATAGATTTAGAATATATCATAATTACTCAGTTGCTTTATTCCACTCATACTTTATCCTACTTGAATATCTTAAATATGTTAATCTATTTCTTCTTGAATAAAGCATTGTTGTTAAAGAAAAAAGAACCTAGTGACAATATACTTTTGTTGCCCTTATGAAATATGTGTTCTATTTCCTAGATTCTCAAATATTTTTTCTTTTTTTTAAAGTCTTGTAATTTTACTAGAATTTATTTTCACCATCATTGTTCTGAATTGATATTCTCAGATAGCAGTGTATTTTACAATAATAGTTTCAACAAGTTTTGAATATTTGTTCTATTCCCTAGATTTCCTTTTTTTAGGTTGAATCTATTTTTTATATACCCAATATTTTCTCTCAATTCCTTTTTATCTCCATTTTGTTTTTGTTTTAAAATTCCCTTCTTTTAATCAACTATTTGTAGTAAGGCATCATTTGTTGTGTTTAGTGTGTGTGTGTGCACGTGTGTGTTATGTTTTCTAGTTTATTCATCAGGTTTTTTTTTTAGCTATATCAGCTATTTCTGAGTTTTTCTAATTCTTTTGTTTTTTCATATCTTGTCTCTTCTTAATGTCTTTCAGCTCATTTCAAAATGGTATTTTCAATTTGCATATATGTTGCATGTATCTTTCTAGTGTGGTTTATTTGCCTTCACGGTTATTCTCTTATTGTCATTTTTTCTTATAGTTATTTGTATGGTATTTGACTTCAATGGTTATCAATGCTTATTTTTATGTGGATCTAATTTTTATGACTTCTTAGATTTAGTCTTCTTAGATTGCTTTTCTTATGAGCTCCTTTCTCTGTTGTTTTCATGTTCGTAAATCTATGATGGCTTGTTTGGTACAGTTTCCAGTTCTGTTTCCTTCTCCCTTTTTCCTGGACCTTCATTTTCTTTCATCTCAGTTGTTTCGATGGTGAACAATCTTGTTTCATCCCAGAAGTTTCTCTTCAGTTTGAGGCCTTGCACTTGAAGGAAGCCCTACTGGGTCAGTTATGAGAATTTATGGGAACTAGCCAGCTCTTAAGACTTATCTCTGATTATTGGAATATGCTAAATCTCTCCCAGTTTTAACTGCTATTCATGAATCAAATTGCCATGATTTCCAGCTTGTGAGGATACCCTGTTGTCTTGTTTGTTTACAAATACTGTTTTTTACTTTATTATCTGGTTGCAATGCCTGTTTTTATGTGGGAAGTCAAAAGATCTCAAACCTATGCTACCTTTTCCATCATCACTTTCTCAGAATCCCACATAATTAAATAATTATGTGATATAATTTAATATAAAAAGTTCTAAAAGGCATAACAAGAAACTACTAGAAGCAATTACCACATCCAGAGCTGGGAGACCAAAGGAGGGTGTACTGCCTGGCTAGTGCTGGCATTTCTGAGTTTAGATAAGGAGACTCTTGGGATTGAGTACTAAGAGAAACTAAAGTGACCATTGGTGTCACTTTCCCTGAAGTGTCACAATCAGCCTGGTGTTTGAGGATCTGCAAACTAAAGGCAACTACTGCTATAAGGAAATGTTTGTTATTGCCAACAGTGAAACTTTGCTGGGATGATGCTAACAGGAACAGAGCAAATGAAAAAAAAAAAAGAATAATTTCTTTTCCATTCTGTTTTATCATCACACTTTATTGCCCCCTATTGCCAGAGCCTAACAGGAAGCAACCTGACAAATCAAAAATGCAATTTTCAGAGTTCTAGTTTCAGCATCACAAAGCAAAATAGAGAAGGTAAATTTGAAACTGCCTTATAACTATTATATTCTCTTTGTAAACTGGGTGTTTATCATTGAATATTTTTACCTTGTTTGGTAATTATAACCTTAATTTTCATTTTATCTGATATTAATATTGCCTTTCCTTTTTTTGTATGCAGTTTATCTTTTTTGCTATATTTTTTTATTTTCAACATTTCACTACTTTGTTTAAATAATTTTTTAAAAGAAATATATTGATAGGGTTCTTTTTTTACCCAATCTGTTTTATTTGAGAATTTAATCATTCATATGTTTTATTCCTTTCACCTTTGTCTGCATTTTGAAAATTTTTTCCTTATTTCCCTTTAAATATTTCCCTTATTTAGTTTTCCTGTTTGTTTGATCATAACTATTATTTATCTTTTATTAGGAAACTCTATTGTACTGTTTCATTCAACTGGTGACTATCATTTTCATATACTCAAGGTGAAATCCATATGAAAGTACGGGTTATATAAAGAGAAGATAGCAACTATATGTTTGTCAGGTGCTCTATTCCTTCACTAGATGAGCCATTTAGAACCGTTTTATTTTCCTCTCCTCATCCCCAAACTCCTAGGATTTGCAGATCTATTGTAATTGTCCTTAGTTAGCGTCTGCTATCAGGGCTCTCTTGCAGTATTGCCACTTCAATTTCAAGACTCAAAAGTTAAAACTTATTTTACACCTACTCAACCACTCTGCATTTCTGTATTTCTCTTTAGGTAACAGATGTGTCAGAGCTCATCACTCTTTCATTTAGACTATCTTCCCATGTCTTGATGTATTTTCTTTCATTTGCTTGTTGTTTGATTACAGATTTATTATTTACTATTCACTATTTCCTCAGCTTTACTACTGAGTGATATATTCTATCAATCTTCACTTAATTCCAAACAACTTTCCTTGAAATAGACAATTAAATATCTTTGTTGTTCTAGTTATCGGAGCATAATCCTTTTTCTCAATATAAATGACACTAAATTTTCTTTTAGCTTCTAATAGTATGAGTGAAAAGTCTGTTCTGGTCTGATTCTTGTTCCTTATATTCTTTCTCCATGGAATCTAATTAGACTTTTTTTTATCCTTAAAATTTAACTAGATTATTTCTAATATGTCCATAACAAAATAGTATTAAAAGTCAGTACGTGAAGGAAAAAGTTGAAATATCAACAAAAATGATAGGACCCTAAGGTATTAATGAATAGATTCTATGACCCTTTCTAATTGTCTGATATCTATACCTCTTCCAGGTAGCCATTTTTGTCTGCTAATTTGTGACTGCTGATATTTTCCTTTCTCATTAGCTGTCCCTGAGGTCTTTTCTTCTCTGTCGACTATAATGCTATTCTTAGAATTTGGCTTTAATTGTGCTACTGTATAAAAGAAAACCATGATAATTTTTATGTATGAAAAAATAGGTTATGGTTGATCTGCTATAGCTGATCGGAACTCTCCTTATCTTCAACATCACTTTTAGTAAATACTTAACTCTTAACTTTTGAGTCTATGGTCTTATTTTCCACAACAGTGTTTTTCTTCATCAATCCTGCCTGAGTGAGCTCTTTTATTCTGCAGAGGAATGTCTTTCTCTACTCCAGGAAATTTTTTTCTTTTTTTTTCTGTAAAATGTTTAATTATTGATGCTACTCCATCTTTAATCTGTCCCCTTTTGGAACTCCTGTTACTACTTACTGTTGAGTCTTCTGTATTTATCATTTCTTTAGTACTTTCCATCCATCTGTATTTTTGTTCTGTGCTTTAAGATTTTCCTCCACTTGATCTTTCATGCTACTAATTCTGATATTTAGTTTATGTACTGAGTTTTTAAGTTTCAAAATCATGATTCAAATCATTGGATTGGGAAAGAATTTAGACTGGGATACTAGTTAATGCACTCCTAAAATTTCCAGGCAAAATACTCAGGCCTGAAATAAGCATATAAAATCAATGGAAATAAAGAGAGAAATAAATTGTTGTTTTAGTTTGCTGCCATAACAATATACCACAGAATGGGTGGCTTAAAAAACAGAAATTTATTCTCTCAAAGTTCTGGAGACTGGAAGTCTAAAATCAAGATATTAGCAGTGTTGATTTCCTCTGAGGCTTCTGCCCTTGGCTGGAAGATGGCTGAACTCTTACTGCCTCTACACATGGCCTTTTCTCTCTATGTGCACACCCCTGGTGTGTATATATGTGTCCAAATTTCCTCCTTTTGACTCACCCTAACAGTCTCATTTTAAGTTAATCATCTCTTTAAAGACCTTATCTCCAAATAAAGTTACATACTGGGGGTTAGGATTTCAACATATGACTTTTCAGGGGGACACAGTTCGGCCCATTACAACTGTCATTGTAAAAATAGATATTGGTTGAAAGTTTTTTTACTCACATCAACTAACTGCCGTAACAGATAGATGTCCAACAATTAAATTCAATTCTGACATCAACTCTTGGAGTTGGCATCAGGCTTCACAGGTTTAAGGGCGCAGTCTCATGAGAATGCCCCCATATCAGACGCTGGCCACAAATAGGGTACAAAGCCTACCTACATTTCTGCTCAGCAGACTAAATGTTCAAGGGTTCCCCTGACATTCCCCCTAGGTTTGATAACTCAACTAGAACAACTCACAGAACTCAGGAAAGCATTTTACTTATTATTACTGGTTTATTATAAAAGACATAACACAGGAACTTCCAAATGGAAGAGATGCATGCAGCAAGGTATGGGGATGGCAGCGGTGGTGGTATGGAGCTTCCATACCCTCTCTGGATGCACTACCCTCCTAGCACCTCAGCGAGTTCACCAAGCAGGAAGCTCTCTGAATCCATAAATTAGGAGTTTCTGTGGAGGTGTCATTACATAGGCATGATTGCTTATATTATTAGTCATTAGCAATAAATAATCTTCAGCTCCTCTCCCCATCCTGGAGATTGGGTTTGAAAGTTCCAAGCTTCTAATCATGGATTAGTCTTTCTAGTGACCAGCCCCATCCTAAAGCTATCTAGGGGCTTGTCTTATCACTAAGAAAATTCCAAAGATTTTAGAAGCTTTGTGCTAGTAGCCAGTGGCAAAGACCAAATATTTTTCTATTAGACCACATTTGTGCAAAGAGATGACACACTGGACTATAAGATACTTTTGAACCCTTGATGAATACAGACTGGGAAAAAATGCCTTTTAAGAGTTATAAGTATGCCTGCCTTTTAAGAAGTTAAATTTACCTTTAAATCAGATTGTCTCTTTGTTCTAAGAAAGCCACAAAAATGGGCCTGCAAAGCAAATATAAATAAAATATCTACCTATTATTCCTGGGAAAACTTCAAGTGTCTTGAATGTAAATGTCTTAGAGAAGCTAAGAGTTTTATAAGTTGACTGTATCTGAGTATCAAGTGTCTGTAGTTTGTTTTCCTTGGGAAGAGTATCTTTTTCTCTTTGGATTTGGATTGCCATGTATATTACTGCTGTCCTTTTTCTCTGAACGGTTGCTGTTATAACTCGTGTTGTAAGGTGAACAACTCTAAGAAGAGAAGCAGACTGGAAAAGTGACAATATAAATCAGTTGGAAACCCAGCCATCTTTGGGGACCAAGCGAGTGACATAAATGTTTGTGAAACTGTTCATTCTAAGACCATATTTAGTGGTGGGTCGTTCAGTGGTAAACTGAAAAGCTTGTGTCTTCTCAAGGAATGAAATTCCCCCACAAAATTTTAAATACGCTGAAGTAAGTTTAGTTGCCAGCCATTACGGAGCAACAGGGACCAGATTTATCCTCCCACCATAACAAATGGAAAACTGTATAAAATATATAAAACAATGGTTTTCAGACATTGTATAATAGTCAGTACAGGACAGTGATTAGAGACCCTGTAAAAAGGAAATAAGGAAGGTAAGTCCTATTTTTCCCAAGCTTATTTATGGGGTTTCCAATTTGTAGAATATTGAGGGGTACCCAAAAGAAGTCAACAATCACACTAAATTGAGGAAACAGAGTTTGGTGTCTAGGGAGGCCAATTTTTTAAAATTTGCAAGATATATGTTGAAGAAGCAGCAGCTACATATAGAGAGTACTACAGAGATCTGCATAAGGTTGACCTAGAGTCTTTTGTTGAGGACTTATCTGTAAATATGTGTGCGGGAACTATCAGAAATCAGGAAAAGAACTACTGGAAAGAAGGAAGCAGAAAAATCATTAACTTTCTCATAATCTGGGAATAGTTTATGGAAAGGCTGTCTAATACATGAGGCATCCAATACACTGGACATGGGATTGAATTTTCAGAGAGGCATTATCTTAATACAGGGGCCAAACTAGTTCTTAACTAAAGGCTACTCTGACCCATCCTACAAAATTTAAAACAAGCCTCAAGAGTATGAGACTAATTTCAAGTAGTTTCATTGCATCTCAAAACAAACCCCAATAATATTTAAATAAATACACTAAAATCTAGCATCTGTCAATAATATTCAAAATCCCGCTAGCCAGTAAAATTTAGCAATCATACAAAGAGGCAGGAAAATATGACCCATAATAAATATTAATTTAATAGAAATAGACACAGAAATGACATGGGACATTAAAGTTACTATATATTCTACATGTTCGAATAGAAGAGAGGAAAGGGAAATATAGATAAGGAGAGAATTGGAAGACTCTTCAGAGAACTACAAAAACTTGTAGAGTTGAAAAATACATGATATGAAATGAAAAAAATATATACTAGATGGGATTAACAGCACATTAGATACAACAAAAGAAAAGACTAGTGAATTTGAAGATATAGCAATAGAAACTATGCAAAATGAAACAGAGAAAT
Source organism: Pteropus medius (assembly GCF_902729225.1). Classification (NCBI taxonomy): domain Eukaryota; kingdom Metazoa; phylum Chordata; class Mammalia; order Chiroptera; family Pteropodidae; genus Pteropus; species Pteropus medius. The sequence continues at coordinate 1,840,126 of NW_024346771.1, forward strand.
AAGACTGAAAAAAAATTCAATGAAGTATCAGTGAACTGTGGGAAAACATCGAGTAATCTAGCACAGGGGTCCCCACTGGTTTAGCATACACGTAAGGAATCACAGAAAGATGATACTTGAAGAAATCATAGGTAAAAACTTTCTAAATTTAATGAAAAGTGTAAATCTACATATCCAAGAAACTCAATGCCACCCAAGTAAAAGAAACATGAAGAAAACCACACTAAAACACATAATAATCATATTGCTGAAAAGCAGTGGTAAAGAAGAAAATCTTAAAAGCAACCAGAGAAGAAAGGCCCATTATATACAGAGAAACAAAGCTATAAATAACAGCACACTTCTTCTCAGAAACTATGCAAGGCAGAAAATAATGGAGCAAAAATCTTTTTCTAAAAAACGTTGATCTAGAGAAAATATTTCAAAAATTGAGATGACAGACTTTTTCAGACTAAACACTTGAGAAATTTCATCACTACAAAACTACAATACAAGAAATGTTAAAGGAAAAAGTACAGAATAAAAATGATACCAGATGGAAATTTGAATTTACACAAAGGATTGAACAACATGGGAAATAGATGGATCATTGACTTTAAAAAGATTAGAATTACTTTCTCAACCTACAGCTGTACTATGTTTAAAAGATACCAAAAAAAGATGAAACTGAGATAACAAGAGTCCTCTGACTTATGGAAGAAAATAATCTAAAGAAACTGGATACAATGTAAATTAATAAATGTATAACAAAAATATATTTTTCTTGGCTTTATAGATGTTAATAATTTACCTTGTATCTTATGTAATAAAAATTTTTCAGACAAGTTGTAGTTTCATTTTGAGATCAGTTTTTTAAAAAAAAGAACTGAACATTTAAAAATAGATGATAAGCACATTAAAATTGAACATTATTTATTCTAGCTTTTGAAATTAGAAATGAAAAAGCCACTGAAACATTTTACAGAATGAATTACTGTATTGCACCTGGAGCACACATATTATTAATAAAGCTATGTGACAATATAATACTTGCTAGATGAAAAGTCAGTAAAATAAATCATGGAAGTTCAGTTTTCCAAATTTATAGTAACTTTTTAAAGATTTAACTGAAATCATGAAACATATCTTGTCTGCAGAATTGTCATTTAACCTTAAAAAATGGGCAGGGCTACAGATTTTGCTGGACTTGCTATTTTGCCTGTATCTGTCTGGTATCAGAACCAACTAATTGTCAAAGATCTTTTATTTGAATGATTGCCAGTAAATACAACTTATATGAAATAAAATATCAAATAACCTTTTTGAATTTCATAGTTTATTTTGGAAAATGCACAATGACATTTGCATCGATGATGCAAAAGCAATGGTAAATAAAACTGCTAGCATGAATTAAGTCATTGTATTCTACCCTGCCACACAAATGTTGGAAAAGAAAAAAAAGGTTTTAAGAATGTCTTTGAAAAAACTTAGGGAAAACCATTAATTTTATTGAGTACATGTCCTTTTAACATTTTATGTGATGAATAGGAAATATACGTAAATTATTTCCGCTACATACTAAAATACATCTTCGGAAAAAAGCACGTTCTATGTCTTTTGGGTTGCAAGCTCGAACAGCTGCTTTTTACCCAGCACACTATTTTTACTTGAAACAATGACTGACAAACTATGATTATTTAGTGTGAGTACTAAACAGTTTCTTTAACAGAAATGAAGCCTATTAATACAAGGAAAAGGAATGAAAAATTTGGTGTCAGGGATAAAAATCAAACCATAGGCAGAGGCACATCTAAGTTGGTGGAAGCTGAAGTTTATACACTAGTGAATTGCAGTGTGTAGGGGGAAGGGTTCATATTTAAGAATTTAAAAATACAGAATTAGGCATAAAGTGAATATTTTTAGAATGAGAATATGACAAATTACTGGAGGACTGGCAATTTAGGTCCCTTTCTTCTGAGATCTTTTTAGGCAATTTAACCAGAAACATTTACATAGAAATGCTACTGTCCGCAACTTGGCTTCCTCACTGCACCTAGAACCCAACTACTGCTCCTAGAAACTCCCGGCAATTACAGGGTCCCATGAAAGTGAGGAGACCTGAAGCTTACGCCTCATTAACTGCACAATAATTCACTTCTACTCTCATTATTTCTATTAAAGCATGATGCTTCTCATGTTATCTCATAAATGTAAACTTGGCTGATGAAAGAAAACACTTGTGTACGACTTATATTTTACAAACTGAAAATGCCTACATAACTAGTGTGTAGATTAAGTAGAACTGTGTCCGTACCCCAGAAGTCCTTGTGCACCTTCCAGTCACTATAATACCTTTTGTACGGCCTAAAGATAACTGATTTCTAATTACTGATCTTGTACTTTATCTAAGTGGAATCACATAGAATGTACTTTTGTGTCTGTCTTTTCCTCAACATTTTGTTCGTGAAATTCATATTGTTTTGTATAGCTAGCTGTAGATCATTAATTTTCATTGCTGTATCACATTCCATAGTTTATTTATTCTTTATTAATGGACATTGAGTATTCTTCAGTTTTTTGCTATTATGGATATTGTTGATATGAATATTCTTATATCTTGGTGAATGAATGCATGCATTTTCCTTGGATATACCTAGAAATAGAATTGATGGGTCATAGGGTATGCATATGTTTACCTTTAGTAGATACTGCCAGTCTTCCAAAGTGGTTGTTCTAATTGACATTCCCACCAGTGTATAAGAGGTATGTATGACTGCTGACTCTAGCATTGCCCACCTTTTCATTTCAGCTATCTAGGCAAGGTACATATGATAACATATCATGGCTTTAATTTATCTTAGGCTGAGTTTAACTAATGAAGTTGTGGTTTGTATATCTTCTTTTTTTAAAGTGCTTTTTGTTCTTGCCCCCACCTCCTAATTGGATTTGTTTTGTATTGATTTGTATGAGTTTTTTACATCAGGGGTCCCCAACCCCTGGGCCGTGGACTGGTACCGGTCTGTGGCCTGTTAGGAACTGGGCCACACACCAGGAGGTGAACGGCAGGTGACCAAGCAAAGCTTCTTCTGTATTTGCAGTCATTCCCCAGCGCTAGCATCACTGTCTCAGGTCCACCTCAGATCATCAGGCAGTAGATACTCATAAGAGCTCTGGTCCCTGGTGCCAACAAGTTTGGGGACCACTGCTTTACATAATCTGAATGCTAGTCTTTGGCAGTATGTGTACTGGAGATATTTTCTACTTTATGAATTGCTGGATCATTCTCTCAATGAATGAAAGTTCTTAATACAAGACGATCATTTTTTATCCTTCTGGCAAGAGCTTTTGGCATTTACTACCTGTATGTAGTAAAAACTTAACATTGTTCAAAGAAAGGTATGGCCCTTGCCCCTGGCTTCTGGGAAGTAACCTGTAAGTCCTTTGAATGTCTTGCCTCATAAGAGTGTCACTTGTTTACTTGGGCGGGGGGGGCATTAAGCCATGCCAAACAGTCTAAACTAACAATGGTGGGGCCTTGGGACATGTAGTATCACAATGTTGTCTGGAGGAACTGGAGAATAAGGTCAGCAATGTGGGAAGAGAGCCACACCCCGCCCCACCCCACCACAAACCCTGCACACTAAGGCTTTTTGAGTTTCACTGGCTGACAATATTCTGTGTGCATTGTTGCTGGAAGAAGCAAGCACGTTCATACAACTCCACTGGAGAGGACAACTGAAAGCTCTCTGTACTTGATCTTTCTTGCCCCCTGCTCTACATACCTTTACCTGCTGCTGATTTTAATCTGCATTATTTCACTGAAGTAAACTGTAATCATGCTTTGCTGGGTTCTGTTGTAGTAAATTATTAAACTTGATGATGATCTTGGGGATTTCTCCAATCACAGCCTATTAAAGGTCATTCAGATGCTTTCCTGTATTTCATTTTAAAAGCTTTATTATTTTTTCATTTAAATTTGTAATCCCTCTAGAATTGACTTTGGTGTGTGAAGTACAGATCAAGATATATATATTTTTTACATATGATGTTCATTTGATCTTGCATCATTTATTAAAAAAAAACACCAAGAACTGCACTGCTTAATCATTTTTGTCATAAATCAGCTGATCACCTGTGTATCTATTTTTACTATTAGTTTAAGTCCTCTAGCTTTTCCTGTTTTTCAAGACCGACTTGGTTATTCGGGGCTCTTAGATATTTACATTTTTAAAAATTAATGGTAGTGTATTTTATATACATGTGTATAAAGAACCTAGAAGAATCTACAAACTATTAGAAAAAAAAAGTAACACTGTTGCTGTGGTGAATATTCAAAAATAACTATTTCTGTTTATCAGCAATAATTAGAAAACAAAATAGAAAGACAGGCTAATTTTTTTTAGAAAAATATTTCTCTATGACTTTTAAAAAGATCTTTAAAATTTGAAAGTAATTTTTAAAATTTTCTAGTATTCTCTCTGAAATTTTCTTTGCAATTATTTTGTTTTAAGAAAGAAACAAGTAATTGTAATTTATTGGTAGTCATTTTGGTAGAAATATACATTCCAAAACATGAATAAACATATATATTATGATTTAATAATTTTTATAGGAAAGTTTTTACTATTTACTATTGGTTATCTCTTTGATATTTGAGACTTTAACACTGAAATTTTTTTCTTCTCTTGGTATTGGAGGTTACAATTGTCTTTCATTATCTATAGTTCAATAATAAGTACTAGTGTCTTAAAAACTTGGGAACCAAAACCTAATAAAAAAAAGTTTTATATGCCCTTATGTGGAATTTAAAACTTCTTTTAAAACAAATTCTAGAACTTCAATTACTGTATTTACTACTAAGTCCGCAAACTGATAACTGCAATTAGGGACTACCTTATCTTAGAATGATATAACATTTGTAAAAATGTAAATTATGACACTCCAGTTTAATCCACTAAATTGCTAATTTTAGTTTGTCAGCAACTTCTAATGATCTCGCTCTTGTGATTAATCAGCACACAATATATTTTACTCATCTATAATTGTTCTATTTTCTAAGTAGCAGGCAAAAGTTCAACAAAGCTTAATTATAATAAAATGGGTAATATTTCTATTCCATTTTATTATTTAAATTTTTAATTCCTGACTTCTCAAAAAATAATTAGAGCTCTATTATTTCCTGAAAAAAAGGGAAAGCCCTGTATATCAGTGTATTTACTACAGAAGTTATAGGGAGGGCAGCATAAGGATAGAAAAGTAAGTACTAAATGATGTATCAATTCAGACAGACAAGTGCATCAGTTATATCTCTAAAATGGGAAATCCCTATGTGAACCTGTAGTTCTATTGGCCATGCTCTCTAATTAGTTTACACTAGATAAGACATCTCTACAGCTAGTTCCTGTGACATTGTGATTTTATAAGAAATATATATTTGATATCCATCTCAGGTTCCTGGCTCATGGCTCCCCCAAATTTAGAATTCTGTGAGCAATAAGACCAATGAGAGCATCTTGTTATATCTGTTCTCTTGTCCTCAGTTCCTGAAATGGCTTCAGGGCCATCAAGGTGAAGTAGATGTCTTGCCATTCATAACAAGCCCCTTTCATCACAATTGGGTTTATGTTAATGAGGTAACTTTTGGAAAGCACCTAAGGGCTGGTTGTCCAGGAAACCAATCTTGAATAAAGGGTTGAAACTTTCAGTCCCACTCTTTGATGAAGAGGGGAGGGGAGAGTGTCTGAAGGTTAAATCAATCACCAATGGCCAGTAATTTAACCAGTCGTGACTATGCACTGAAGCCTCCATAAAAATCCAAATGGATGGGGTTCAGAGGTTTCTTGGTTGGTGAAGAGTTGGAGATAGTGGCATGATCATGGAAGTATGAAAGTTTCAAGCCCTTTTCCCATACCTTACCCTACGCATCTCTTCTATCTGGCTGTTCCTGAGTTATATACTTTATAATAAACCAGTAATCTAATGAGTGAAATGCTCTGAGTTCTGAGCTGCTCTAACAAATTAATCAAACCTGAGAAGGGAGTCTGTGAGATGCATAGGTGATAACTTAGGCTTCTGACTGACTTCTGAAGCGGGGAAGGCAGTCTTGTAGGACTGACCTTCAACCTGTAACCCATGGGAACCTCTGATTTGTAGCTGATTGGGCAAAAGCACAGGTAACACCCAGGGCCTGAGACTGCCTCTGAAGTGAAAGGCTGTCTTGTGGGACTGAGCCCTTAACCTGTAGAATTGATGGTTTCCCTGGGTAGTGTCAGAATTGAGTTAAATTACAGGACACCAAGCTGGTGACAGATAATTGCTTGTGGGTGTGGGGAACCCCCTCCCAAATACACACATCCCACATGTTAGAATTCATGACCAGAATCTTTAGTTCCCCAAAATGGGAATTCTTATTTACCTACAGGGTTTATAATCCCTTTTGTAAGGAAAAAAATAATTAACACATCTCAACCAAAAAATTTTGAACACTAAACACACATTACTATATATTATACATTATATATTAATGTGTGTGCGTGTGTGTGTGTATATATATATGTATATATATATACACACACATATATATACACATATATTTTATATGTACATATATATACACACATATATTTTATATGTACATATATATATACACACACACACACATATATATATATATACACACACACATATATCATAAATGTATTACATACCAAATTCAAAACATAAATGGCCTTCCTCAGCTGTCACTAATCTTTATAAATGGCACAGTTATTAGACTGAAGACCATGGCGGATCTTTTGTCTATACATGTGGTCTTCACAAAGGCATCCTTGTAAAGATACCTTAATTAGAAAGAAGTCTAAATTTTAGCTACCCAGAAGAATGTTTTTGCTCTAGAAAGGGCAGCTGCTGTTCTCCAAGAGAAGAGCAGTGTGCTGCAGCTGTCATTATCCAGCAGAGGTGGCAGGAACATCATCTGCACAAACCAGTAAATTTGTGGAGGTAGTGTAACTGCAAAGCTTCACTTCTTTAAAATGAATTTTTCACTTCTCTTTCTCCTTGATTCAAACTGGCCTTGTGCTCACTTGCTTTTCTTATCCTTCTACATACTGCATGACCACTCCCTTAATCATTAAGCCCTTAGGTCATCATGAAAGTCTTAGAAACAAAGCCTCAAGTATATTGACTACAGAAAGAGTTTTAGTCAAACTAAAGATAACATCTTAACCTCAGTTATGTTTTACCTCGAGATCCATGAAACTGGAAGGACCCTACCAGTATCACCTTGAAACCAGACAGAATAACGCCATGACTGACATCAGGACCTGATGCAACAATCAACTGCTTCCTACCCTAGCCCCAAACAATCAGTACAGCCCACAACCCAAACTCCCTTAGTTGCCATGACTAATGCTCTTTTCCCTGTATAACCTATCCCCTAGAGACCAGGGAAGCCTGGTCTTAGAACACTAGCTCACTTGTGTCTCCAGGCTTGGTGCCATTTCCTTAAATAAACCTCTACTTTCTTTGCTGCAAACACCTGTCTCCTTTGGCTTTGATGCATGTAGGCGAAAGGAATCCCTTGAGTTTGATAACAATAGGAGACAGGAATGTGAGGCTTAAGATGAAAACAGCCTGTCAAAGGTGAAAGAAGCAAAATTATCCTAGGCACCCAACCAATTTTCCTAAGAGGAGTTCTATCAATGCAAAGATAATGTCCAGAGTTATAGGAAATTCTTACTTGTTTATGTTCCTTTAATATCTGCTTATATCTCAATATTTACAAACATTTAATGAAGTTAGTATATGTGTTTGTCTTCTCTACTGGATTCTGAGAACTCGCACCCTCTGAATCTTATAGTTGGGTGGAACTGAATAAGGGGCACTATCAATATGTATGCCAACTCAAAAAATAGCTAATAATGTTAATATACACAGGTGTACACATTTTGGAATAAGTTTTCAAAAGATTCTAACAACTGGGTACATAAGTATCTTCTCATTGAAATGTTTTTTTTTTATCTTTGCATATATTATTTTTCTGTGCTGACACAAACTAGAAAAAACAAACTCTAGAAGTTTTAAAAATTTACTAAGAAATAAATGTGCCAAGGTGGAAAACTCTACATAACATTAATTCATGTTGACCTGAATTAATATAAATCACAAATTATAATGTTGCATTTGCATTATTCTGACCAAGTCAGAAAACTGTATGATTCAATTATCCTAAGCAAAATCATGGTTTGGGTTTTTTCTTTTTTTGAGTTTGAGAAGTCCATTTTTACACCCAATAGAGTCAACTGTTTGATATTAAAACTGTCCTAAAAAAATACCTGTGTATAGAGTTATTGGTTTAAAACACAATAAAATGTGTTTAAAATTCTGTTAAAACACTGAATAGTTTTTAACTATAAAACCTGTCCTTAAGGTACATCTCGTATATATACAAATCAGATAATTAACATTACTTGGAAGAGTTACAATTAACATTGTCAAGTGTTTGAATGTTAGGCATTGGAGTTAGAAACAAGGGGAAAAAATCCCATCATTTTGTGGGAATATGATTGTGTAGGTCTTTAATAATATTGAAAGTAATATATATTATTTATATTTTTATAACTATAGGTTTTAATAACTAAGTTAAGCTTAGAAACACAAATGTGGCACTAAAAGGACAGGGAGAGGAACTGTGCTTGTATCTTCCTTATCCTTTCCTCTCAGTCTCCCCAGTCTGAGAAAATGGTAAGTCTTCTAGTAGTTTAGGACAAAAACCATGTCGTGATAACTCATGCTTCCTCTTCTCTCACATCTAAACCCTGAGGAAATTGTTAGGTTCTGTCTTCAGAATATACCCAGAATGTACTGTTTCACACCAGTTTCCCTGCTATCGCCTGTCATTTGTAGCATGAATTATTACAATATTTAATCCTTAAGTGTTCATTGTTTCAATTGTTCATCCATCTACCCATCAATTACTAATAAACAACTTCTTAAATCAGACAGTTTTGGGTACTTAAGTACACAGAAATTTCCCCTTTTGGCCTTTACAAAATGAATACCTCTTATTCATCCTGAGGTAAGGAATTATTTTCCAAGTTGAGATTCTAATGATTTGCTTCTAAACCAAACCAAACTGGAGAACTCAATTAATGTCATTAGGAATATTCTGACAGATAACTATCAGTAAATGATTTTTGGCATATAACTCAATAATAAAAATAAATGAACCACTTTGCTATATTACATTCTTTTTGCTATATTAACATTCTTTTTACTCCCCTCAACTTAAATGAACAAAATATTTTGGCCTCTATATCTCTAAGAATGAAAAAGAAAAAGAATTCATGCTGATCTTTCAAATTCTAGCAATAAATAATATTCATTCATGGAAACTTAAGCTAAATAATAAAAGCCCAATCTCATTAAGAAACACATTTCAATATTTTTATAATTCATAATTGTGATTTATATTTTGATCAGTTCAGACTTAACTTTTATAACATTAGGATCACAAGATATGCAATAAATTTAAATATACACCTTTTTTTCTGCAAGAAAGTGATAACCAATAAGACTTTCATGCCTAAAACCACATTACATGAATAGATTTCCGTAGGTGAGAGTTTCTCAATAGCACAGCACTATTGACATTTTGGGCTGATTAATTCTTTGCTGGAGGTTGCCTTGTGCAATGTAGGATGGACTCTTTTCACTAGATGCCAGTAGCCCTCATACCCTAGTGACAACCAAAGTGTCTCCAGATACTGCCAAATATCCCTTGGGAGGCAACAGCCCCTACCTGAGAACCACTGCTAAGGGGATAGAACAGCAATACAATGTGAAACTTTGACTATTAAATAGTTCACTTTTTAATAAATAGATGATGGGTATCAAAATAGTGAAATTTAATTTCATTGCATACCCTTAAAAGTGATAGATTTTATAAAATGACATTTACAATGCACTAAAAATTATATTATTTCCCATTATTTAAATTTATGGGGAAGAACTTTGGATGTTAGCTTATAATCCAATAGCCAAAAGTATCCTGTAGTTTATAGGAGATGTACTTTAACTTACTGATCTTTTCCAAAGCCCAATAAGGTATCTTTAGAACACTCTAGGTTTATCTCACAGAGCTCTTAGCCTTTTTATTTCCTTTGAGGAGTGTACTAAGTTCTTGAATACTGTCTTTCTTGATAAAAATCTAGAAAAGTTAACTGAAAAGATTTTCAGGGCTTTTAAACAAATGTAAAATATTTAGACAAAAAAGCAAATACTTTTCAAAATTCAACCTGTATGGACCAGTAATCGTTTTTATTTTCACTCTTCAAATGATGCCTATATAATTCCAAGGATTTGGAGGTTAAGAATACTTTAAGAACTCCAAAGATCTTCTCCATACATAGAAAAAGTACCCCTTGGTCCTGTTACCAGTCACCTAAACAGTCTCTTGGTATGCCCCAATTAGTTTAATCAGTTTACTGGCAAGTTTGCCAATGGAATCATTCACTCTAACTATAAATATAAAAATGTATGTAGTGTTTTTGTTTTAAAGCAATTCCACATAAATTATGTTTTTCTTGAACACATCTACAGGACAGGTAGAAGAGACGCTAGAAGAAATAATGCAGTTAAGTAATAACTTGCCTAGTTTACATTCAGCAGCAGAGCTGACATCTCCAGACTAAGCACACCCAAGTCTTTTCTTAAGAAATCCTCATTTTAAATTCTGCTCATAACTTTACACTGTATGGAGTTTTGGGGTGCTTGAAAACAAGATAAACCAAATTACTGCCAAAAGTGGCAGGAAGTCTTTAGTTTTAGCAGCAAAATTTCTTCAGACACTTAGACAAGGCTTGAAGACTAAATCTTCCAATTTGTCTGTATTTAAGGTAATATCATTTAAAAATCACTTCTTTGTTGAACATGTTGAATTGCCCAGATTTTTTTTTGTTTTAATTCTTATATTACAAAGGCCAAAACATTAACCTCAATAGTTCTTGTAAAGAGGATGGCTCTTTTACTATCAAATAACTGAGAACAAAATAGAAAAGTGAATTTGATAGTCCAGTATAGATGTTTCTCATTAAGCCCCTGTAGAATTGCGTTACTAGGGTCTTCTAAAAATCTGTTGAGTCTCTAAAATAAATTCGGTTAAGAGCCAGGTCCTTAATACCGTATCAGGAACCACCCATCCTTCAGACTAACAACTGCTCATTTTAACTGAGAAGTAAAATGATTTAAACTCATTTTATTATAGCGCTGAAACTATAAAGCATAATTATATATTCGCAGCTACTGCTGAAGAGTCCGAGTCGCCTAAAACTTGTAACAAAACAAGGCACTGTAGTTTAGCATTTCCGAGTTATTTTTGCAGTTGTGGCGTAAATCTGAGCCAACGTGCCTGTGTGGAGCACCAAGAGGCCCCGGGTCCTACGGCGGTACAGCCACGCGTCGTGGCCGGTGGGGCGGGCCAGAGTACGCCGGGGAGGAGTAGGTGGACCCGCCCTCTCCGCCCGGACCCTCGGGGGCGGCGCCGGGAAATGTACTACGTCGAGTGGAAGGAAACAGCTTCAGGGACAGGTTGGGAGGGCAGGCGGGGAGCAAAGCAAACCTGCCAACTGCTCAGCCTTGCTTCTTCCCAGCAGTTAGCGCAGCACTCCAGGCGACACTAGGCCGCGTCAGTTCCCTTATTCACCCTACTTTCCCTTTGAGGACTTCGATTTTTCCATGCTCATTCAGGAAAATTTAAGATGCCTACACAGATATGATATGACAAAGATGAAGTCTCCAACCAGTCCCCCACAACTCACGCCTTTTCCACGTTTTCACCGCAAACCCGCCTCCAACACAGAGGCGCCCGGCCCCCTAGGGACGCGAGCGCCAGCCAGATGAACCCCGCTCCCTGGCGCGCGCTCCACCCATATAAGGCGCGCGGGGGAGGGGGCACGATGCCCTGCCCAGTTGCCTCCGCCCCGCGTGTGCGGCATCTGGCGAGAAGGGGTTGCAGTAACCTTCCGCGAGTCATTTCTTCTTTTAGTCTCCGGTAAAGGACCGTTTCTACAATGGCAAAAGCCAGGCATCAGTAATCAACAATCACAAAAAATCAACTATTAGTAAAAGCATTTCACCACCAGAGCTCGCGAGTTTATCCCTCCTGCAATAACGCGAGCTCCGCCCCGAGGAGACAGCCCCAAAGCCACCCCCGCGAGCCTGCGCTTACGCTCTCCGGGCAGCGCGCGTCCCGCTCGCTCCGCCCCGCTAGCCCCGCCCCACACAGCCCCTCCCCCGGCCCCGTCTCTGGAGAGTCAACGCGTACGAAGTGGGGAGTGCGGCGTTTGGGACTCGCGAGCACCTCATCCTTCCCACCTTCCTACACTGTTGCTACTTTTCGGTGTGAGACATTCCAGCTTCTCTTCCCCTTCCGTGAGTTCCTCCTTCCATCTCAGAGACCCTGCTGGCCCCACGGGCGGCCACCGCTGCATCTCCCGCGCCTCCAGGGTGCTGTGCGCGTGCGCGCGGGGGCAGACGCGGGCGCGTGGCCGTCGGGTCCCCGCGCTCCCTCCCCCTCCCGCTCCTCTATAACTTGGCTGGCTCGGGGGAGGCGCCGCCGGAGTCGGAGGGCGGGGAGCTCGGAGGAGGGAGCTCGAGAGTTGTGGAGACTAGTGACTAGCAGAAGTAGCAGCCTGCTCTGGTAGGCTCCTGGCCGCTCCTGGTCTCTCTCACACGCCTACTCCGCCTGCCCCAGCCCCGCGCCCTTGCTCCTTCTCTGGTCCGGGGCCTCTGCCAGTCGCTCTCCGGACTTCGGCGCGGCGGGGGCGCCCCGGGGGTGCCCTCGCCCTCCGGGTGCGGGCAGAGGGCGGCGGGCGGGATGTGGCGCCTGGTGCCCCCGAAGCTGGGCCGCCTGTCCCGCTCGCTGAAGCTGGCGGCTCTGGGCAGCCTGTTGGTGCTGATGGTGCTGCATTCGCCGTCGCTGCTCGCCTCCTGGCAGCGCAACGAGCTGGCCGACCGGCGCTTTCTGCAGCTCAATAAGTGTCCGGCGTGCTTCGGTACGAGCTGGTGCCGCCGCTTCCTCAACGGGCAGGTAGCGTTCGAGGCGTGGGGTCGCCTGCGCCTGCTGGACTTCCTCAACGTGAAGAACGTCTACTTCGCGCAGTACGGCGAGCCCCGCGAGGGCGGCCGCCGCCGAGTGGTGCTCAAGCGCCTCGGCTCGCAGCGCGAGCTGGCGCAGCTCGACCAGAGCATCTGCAAGCGGGCCACCGGTCGGCCCCGCTGCGACCTGCTCCAGGCCATGCCCCGCACCGAATTCGCGCGCCTCAACGGCGACGTGCGGCTGCTCACGCCGGAGGCGGTGGAAGGCTGGTCTGATCTGGTGCACTGCCCCTCGCAGCGCCTGCTGGACCGCCTGGTGCGCCGCTACGCAGAGACCAAGGATTCGGGCAGCTTCCTGCTCCGTAACCTCAAGGACTCCGAACGCATGCAGCTGCTGCTGACCCTGGCCTTCAACCCCGAGCCGCTAGTGCTACAGGTAGGCGTGGAGCGCGACCGGGGGCGTCCTCCCGGGAGGGGCTGCGCGGGAACGGGAGTCGTGAGAAGTGGCTCCATCGGCTCTCGTTTGCTCAGTTTGGCCCCGGCCGAGCTATGCCAGCCTGCGGGCGTGGCAAAGGGGCAGCGCCGGGGAGTGTGCCAGATTGCGGAGGGTAACCCGGCTGGTGGAGAGTCTTCTCTTGTCACCTAGACCCGGGCGCTTCTCGGATATGACTGCGTATCCCTTCAACGCCAGAGGGAGCGCGTCTCGTACGATCCCAAAATGTCTCTCCAGCGAGTTTCTTCAGCTCTCCCCTCTGCCTTTTGCTTTTATCTGCCGGGGTTGCATTTCCACGGCCCAGTCTGTTCGCAGGTTCTTGGACTTTTAGTTCTTTTTAGTGTTTCTTCACCGCGTTTATTCTCCCTTTTAGTGCCCTGCATGGCTGGCCTAACTTCGGCCCCAAAGTCTCTTTGTTTTATCCTTTAGCCTATTTACCTGGCAAATCATTGAGGCTCCTAATTTGGGGACTAGCTAGGGAAAATAAAGGGCAGAGAATGGAGACTGTGGTCAGAGGTGGAGTTAACTGATGAGTCTTGCTTTAGGCAGAATTAGGAAGAAGAGAAAGTTAAGTTTTCGTTGCACTTGAGTCAGGGAGGGTTTAAGGCCAAGACGGACATTTTCATCCTGATCCTGTGACCTGCCCTATTTATCTGGTATTTGGCAGCAGAAAGGAAATGAAATGTTAGGCCAGGGCGAGAAACGGAAAGGAGGATTCTCACCTCTCCTCTAGTTCAGTCATTGGTTCGCTCTTGACTTTATTTTGAAAATAAACGTGCCTTTTAGGGGACTAGGTTGAGATCTTTTTTACTGGTGACAGCAAAAAAAGAAAACAAAACCTTTAAAAAAAAAAAACTGTTTACCTTTGGATTAGTTACTGAGTTACCACACGTTCCCACCCGGCTTTAGTGCGGTGTCCTTGGATAGTGGTTACAACTGTGGGTTTGTGATTCCTTCTGATAACCACAACCCTGTTCCTTTTCCATACCAGTTTTGCTGTAGTATTTAAAATACAAGGGAGGAAATAAAAAAGACATAAAATCAATCACAAGTAATTTTAATATACTTCATGCCCTTTCTACGCTGCTAAGAATGTCACCGATAGCTGGGGGAGTTTGTACAGGGTTATTTTATAAAATCTGAAGCGCACGTATAGGAATGTGCAGTATTCATTTATGTTGCTTTCTTTCCTCAAGTTCCGCTGCCCAACTTAGCTAAGAGAAACCAGCTTCGTTTGATTGCTTCAGCCAAATAATTTTAACAAAAATATTTTGCCTCAAAACTTTAATGTGGGTCTTGGTAAGTTTTAAGGTATCATGGGTTGTATGTAATGGGTAGAATTTAAAGTACAGATTATATATTAAATACTCCTCTCGTTAACAGAAAATGGTATATAAAACTGGCTAAACATCTACTGAAGAAATTATTTGGTAGTTTTAAAGCTAGTCATTCTCTAAAGCTTAAGGTCATATTCATGATATATACATTTGATCTGACACCTTTTTTTTGTTTTGTTTTAATTTAAGCTACCTCTTTGAGAAATGTTAGCAAGAATGGTTTCTGGAGAAGGGTTTAGTGTGTAGTTTGCTGAGTAGTCTGTAAAAATCTCTGGAACCCAAAAATTTAATAAGGGGCTATTGTAGTAGTAATGCACATTTTCTGCATTTATAATAGTGGCTACCCATTTAAAGATTTTTATCAGGTAATTCTGAGTATTGTTGTACTAGAAAGAATATTAAAACTTATATTTTAAGAACATTATGCATTATGTGTCAGTAATTTATAAACATGGCATTTGAATCCTCGAAACTTTGGCATTTGATTTGTACTAAAGAAGATCTTTATTTGGGAAGCTTTTCAGTTTTTCAGTTTGAAGTTGTCTTGGCATATTCAATTTACTTTATAGCTGAAATAGTCAAGAGTGCTCATGCCTTCTTATTAACTCTTCCTCAAACTTTTTCTTCCTGTTTTTATCTTTAGTGATAAACAACTTTTGAAAAAAAAAAACCCGTATATTCTTGTAATTTAAATTTAGTGACAATTGCTCTGAGGGAGTAGGTAAATGGGTTACAGGTAGGATAAAAGTTTGTTTTTAGTATGTGAGGAAATATATGTATCAACATTGTTGACTGGCATTTGTAAATTGCATTTTCAGTTTAGGCAACCCAGTTCTATAGTTAATTGCATGGTGCGTGAAATATGAAATACAAATTTGGGGTCTTTAGTACCAGTCATATCGATATGTTTATTCTTTTTACTTGATGAACAAACAAGTAGAATAAGAAGACATATTTTTTATATAAGAGATCTTCATAGAGCTGTTACTTTGTTTATGGAACCACTTCATCTTTGGTAAAAACTAGTGAGTTAATAAGTATGAACAAGGTAATAGAGGTTTGATGATATGAAACCACTAAAATAAAAGGAATCTCAAAATTCTGTGATAAGTACAAAGATCGTTGCACACACTAAGTCAAATCATGTTCATCATTTTTTGTTAGCTAGACAAAAGTATAATATTTTAATATTTATACAGGTTTCTATAAAACTTAGTGGCTGTTTATGTTAGTTTTGGGATATTAATTGATTATGGTAGAAAAACTCACTCAAATATGACTCTCTTTGTACATATGTGTTGGTTCATGTATTTTTAAAAATATATTTGAGGATATAAATGTGTGTTTTACAGTTTAAAGAGGAACTCATATATTTTTTTTTCCCAGGAGAGGGAGCTACTAATTGAATTTTTGGACATTTGGTGACAAACTAGATTTTTCTTATCTGTAATTGTTCAAAAATTAACTACTTTTGAAAATAAGTCTTTTGAGCTGACATCATCAAACTGTTTTTAACACAAGTTCCAGTGTGGTAAACATGTTTCCAAAATAAACATTTAAAAATCTCCTTTGATAAGGTACTAATGAAAGAACTGAAAAATAACATAAATTTAACCCATTAAACTTGCCTCTTCTGATTTTAAGAAACAATAACAAATTGAAGTTTCTGTTGTGCTGGAAAGGATGCATGAAAGGTATTAAATGTCTGTAACGTATATAACACACATACCTTATCTAAGGATATATGGATTTGTAATATAGAATTCCATTTGAAATGGTATGAAAGCACAAATCTCTTCCCATTGTTGGATAGTTTTACTGGCTTACAGAAACTTATCTAGCTCTAAGGAAAGTTGTTCAGTAGTAGAATTACCTTCTGAAAAATTTTGTAAACATCAAGATAATGTGAGTACCTTTATCTTCTACCTTGATACCTTCTTTTCATCCTCACATTTTTACTTCACCAAGAAGCGTATTTTAATTACAAGTATGCCACAGCCCTATGAAAAAAAATTGGGTAGAGGGACTGTTGATATTATATTGTGTAATAGCATTCTTGGAATATTCAAAAGTTGACGTGTTGAAATATTTGGCAGGATGGCAAGATGTATTCTGTTATTGTATTGGTAAATTTTCTACTAGTGTTTGTACTTACCAGTTTTTGAATTTATAAAGGTTGTGTGTGAGAGAGGAAAAAAACTGGATTTCCTGAAGTCCAGACTATATCTCTAACTTTATCACCTGGAGATGGTGAAGATGGTCTTGTTTATGGAAATAAAGAAAGCTCTTGATTGTTTAGTTTTACTATTATATTTATAGAATTTTATTTGCCTTATGTTTTCTGAATCATGGTTTTAAGAGAAATTTCTTATTTTTTACAGTATCATTATTTAAGCTATGCATTTGGGGACTTGGTCCTTGCTAGGAGTATGGATTGGAGACCAGATAGAATAGATAGATAACCCTGTTTCACACTTATATTCCTACCCTCAAATTTTTATACACATGAAATCAGATTAAAACAAAACAAAACCCAGAGACTGCCTTTAAAGAAAAAAAATATGGAGGTAAAGGTTTCCAAAGATCTTGTGGACGCTATAGCATCTATAAAGGATATTCCAGACTTTGTCTCAGAAGTTTCTTTTTAAGCAACAGCTTAAGGAGCCATCTTCTTCTTTCCCACTGGTTGTTGCTGTAGTAACTACATTCTCAGATTTAGAGACTTCAGAGATAGTTCTGACTAGGGAGTTCTGAGAAGAGCACTTTTTTCCTAATAAATTCATGAACTTTAGAGGATTGCCCCCCCCTTCCTTTTTTCTGAGTTTCCATCAGAGGTTTACTTTTGACACTAGAACATCCCTTCATGAAAAAGCAAACAAAAAATAATTCTGTGTTCCTCAAGTCCAAAAAAGGATGCTTGTATTTTGGAAAGGCTGTAGAAATCGACAGTAACCCTTAGGAAAGCACTACTTCCAGATCAGTAGAGCAAAATCATTTGACACCCTGGTCTGTTTTCTGGATTAATCCATATCTTTTGACTATTATTAATTCTGAGATTCTTTCTGTACTTTTGTGTAGTTGTGAACTCTTTTTTTTTCTTATTTCCATTGCATGAGTCAGCACATGTTCCTCCAGCATGTTGGTGAGGAATAGAAAGCTTACTTTTTAAGGGGTGTGCTTTCTGGATGTGGTGTTCAGTTTTTCAACAAATCTCCAGACTGGTTTTTATAATCTGTTTTTCTGGCTTATTTCCTATATTGCTATCATTGCTGCTGATTCTTCACAGAATGCTGACTTTTTTTCTTTTCACCCATGTGTGTTATATTAATAGGGCCTTAAAATGTAAGCCCTACATTTTTTACATATACAGTGAACTTTAGTAAATGATTATAGAATGTCTTAAGATTGTAAATTACTAGTGTAAGATGAAAAGAATAGTTATTCATCCTGGTCATAAACCCTGAAAGGCTTTACATTAGTTATCAAATCTTTTATCCAACTTGTATGTCTTTTTTAAAAATAGATTCTTGATGTGAAATTATCTGTGAAATAGTTGGAAACTCTTTGGACTTAAAAGTCCTAGACTTTGGTCAGAAGGACACAATTTTATTTGTTCATTTTTGTAAATAGTCTGTTTTAGGGCATTTGGATGGAAAGGATCTTTCTAGGCAGCAAGTATCTTACTGTGTAGGAGATATGTGTATAAATTATTAATTATAATATAGCGTAATAAGCCCTACAAAAAAGATACGTACAGTCTATTGGATGACTTATTCAGGGAGGAATATCTGTGTGTATCTTCATAGGAACGGATGCCAGGGAAGATTCCACAGAGGAATTGAGTTCTGAGGGATAAATGGGATTTTGCCCATAAGCGGGGTTGGGGGACAGGAGGAGTGATGGATGCAATATTGAGATAGCATTCTATACTATGGTAATTAGATGGCATTGAGCAAGTCACTTAATGTTTAAGAGCCTGAGGTTTTTAATCAGCGAAAAGGGAATGTTAATATTTATACAACAGGATTGTTTTAAAGATTAAAGGAGATAGGATTATTTAGACAATACACACAAAATATCTTTAATTCTAAAATTTTTTTGCAATATATTATTTTGTAAATCATTTTATTCTATTTTTAGACAGCTTCAGTAGTTGCAAAGTTCTTTAGTACATTATATTGACATATATATAGACATATGAGAAATACATAAATTTTATTTACTCTTCCTGTGGCAAATGGTCACACACGTCATCACCCCCTCCCCCCCTTTTACATATGCATACATCATAAATACCTATGTGGCTGCTGCTTCAGTGTAGTTTTTTTGGAATAGTAATTAAAAGGGGGTTTACAGATTTGTCTTATATGAAGTATGATAAATAGAATGAATATTGTAGGAAACAAGATTTAAATAAGGTTTCAGTGATACAAAACAAATAGTTTCATTTTTCTCTATAAATCATTACAGTTTAATAATTGTTTTGTATATTGGTAAATTGAAAATAGAGGTTAAGTCTGGGTTATTTATAGACATTTTTAAACTCTGAGACATAGTCTTAAAAGATTTATTTATCTGAGGTAGGTATGATGCTTTAAGGTCTTCATATTTTGCCTTCATAGTGCTCATTGTATGTTTTAACTATGAGATGGAGACTTGACAAGAATTGTGTGGCATTGCTCAGTAGTGCCAGGAGCTGATCTGTATGCCCTTGGGATACAGTAAAGTTGACAAGATGAGGCAGTTTGTGCAGCCTTTGCTTTCTGGGGCATTTTCTGGACAGCAAACAAATAAGATAATTTCAGATTTTACATCCTATTAAAAGAAGAAAGCGGACTTCCTGGGATAGAGAATTGGATTGGGTATAGAATAATTAAATTGGATGATCAAGAAGAGTGAAATTTTAGTTGAGGTGTGAAATGATGAAAAAAAAGCCAATGGTGCAAAGTTGTGAGGGCAGAGTGTTTTTAGTTAAGAAATAGGAAGGAAAAGAAAGAAGGAAGGAAGGAAGAAGGGAAGGAGGAGGGACAGACAGAGACAGGCACAGGCCTCAAAGCAGGATCAAGCATAGGAGTAGGGAAGCATAGTAAAATGTAAAATTATAAGATTAATAGAGGAAGTAGGCAAGCACTATATCCTATATAGTCTTATAACCATGCTTAATAAATTTAGGATTTTATTTTCAGAGCAATGGGAAACAATAGAAGTGTTTTTAACAGGGTCTGGTTTATGGAGAAGGGATTTTAAGTGATAAGAGAGGACTCAGGCTTTTGCACTAGTTTATGGGAAAGAGCTTGCTGATTTGGGTTAAGATGGCTGCAATGGAGGTTACAAATAGTGTTGTCAAACCCAGTATATTTTGGAGAAAAAGCTGACGAGACTTGCTGAAGGGTTAAGGTATGAGGGAAAGGGGAAAATAAAGAATATCTCCTGGGCTTTGGTCTGAGCAACTATTTAGTGAGATTCCTTATTATGATGAGGAGATTCAGAGAAGGAATGGCTTTAGGAAACGGAAACCAGGCATTTTGACTGTGTTAAATTTAAGGTGACAATAGGAATACAAATCTAAAACCAGGTGCCAGGTGTTTAATGGAGAGAGATAGTATGATACTAGCAGATATTTTTCTATTCTGAAGGATTGTGTTAAGGCTGTGTTAATTCCGTTTGCGTTTTAAAGTAATCAGGGAAATCAGTACTGTTCTATTTGGCAGACTGTTTAAAGAAATCAGATATTGACTAAAGAAAGTAGGGTAGCATTCTTAGGTTATTAGATCCAAAAGAAGCTTGTATCTTTTTTTTTTTTTTTGAATTTTTGTTTTATTGGGAGTAAATGTTTGAGTATGGTGTTTCTAAGTATATATTTCAACTTAGTGGAGCACTGTTGCTGGTTGTGAGAGTAGGTAAGAACGGGTTGGTTAGACTAGTAAATTCATGCATATTTAGAATTTGTGGCCAAGCGATTCTTTTGGGGGGTGAGGGGGAGAGCATTTCTTAAGTTATTTATTTTAACTGATGATTTATTTCTATTACACTTGGGTTTTGTTTTGTTGTTGATGTGTTTTAACATTAGTTTCCAATTTTAGATACAGCTGTTAGATACGATATTCAGTGAAGTAACACAACCTTACTATTTTCAAAGCATTGCTTAATATTGTTGGAATCTAGGTGGGTGGAAAATAGCCTTCAGAAAATCACTTAATAAAATAAATGGAACATATCCTATGACTCGAAAATCTTGGGATTATTAAGATTCTATAGTATTTGCAATGTACTTTGGCCACTATTTAGTAGTATAAGTTAAGAAACTAAGGTGTTAGAGAAATTTAGCAAAATTAGGTAACCATTAAATTATCCCAGTAATTTTACTATATTCCCCCTCCAGACAGTTCACAAAACTGTGAACACTTTAGTCTGTCACCAGTACAGTTGACTAATCTCTTATGAACAGCTGTTATAACATGCATTACTACAATGGGATTTTGTTCCAATCTGGGCTTTTAAAAATAATTTTGAAACTTAAATTGAACCTTTAAGCATCTTCTATGGCTTTTGATAACATTTATTTTCTAAAAGTGTTCTCAAGATTAAATTTGTGTGTGTAGAAATTCCAGCTCTGTAGAAGCTATAATCAGATTTTAGTTGTATGTTTCATTATTGATAGATTTTATTTTTCAAGTCAACTTCTTTTTACTAGGAATTTCCTACTTTAAACAGTGTTGTAACACATCTCTTCAGGCAAAATGCAATTATGTTCCTTTTAATGGAATGTCGTGAGGTAATAAATGACTATAAAATAGTTTATATTTCTTGTATAAAAAGAATTATAATCTCTTAAATTTAGTATATGAACCCTACTTTCGGTCATGTAAGGAGGAAAAAAAGATAATAGAACACAAGCATTTTTTAATTGACCTTATTTTAATCTATCAGTCGCATGCTTTTCATTGTAAGTAAAAGAATAAAACCAAAAAGGTACTATTTTATATATTTTTACTCTCATACTTTCTATGTCTCCTTTTTTCATGACTGCATTCTGATGTAATAGAATAAAATGACCTTATTAATTTGCTAGAGCAATGTCTATTGATCATAGGTTATTGCATATTGTAAAACTTGTTTTTTAGAATAACATTATGTACCACAGGATGTTGGTCAATTCCAATATGTAAGATGTTTCTGAATGTTAAGACTTTAAAATAAATAAATAAATATATATACACACATATATGTACACACACACACACATATATATAGCATCTATCTTTATCTACCTATAGATACAAATAGATAGATATGGATAGATATATAGATTTAATTTTTTTTCCATAGCATGTAGACCATGTTGTGTTATTTTTTGTGTAAGTGCCAACATGATCTGATCCCTCCCCCTCTCCAGACTCCATTACTTAAGTCATTTCCTCCTCATCCATTTTACTGCAGCTGCTACCCACCTCTCCCTTACCACCTCCTTCCCCGCTCCCCAGTTCTGAGAAGATAGTTTCTGGCCCTAACATATGCCTGGAAAATCCTCACTGCCCCATTCCCAGTCTATCTAATATTGTACTCATCCTTTAGATCTCAGCTTAAGTAGCAAGCATTTCCTTAGAGGCTGTCCTTTACCACACAATCTAAAATAGGTCTCTTCTCTTTCTCCATATACTCTACTTTTCAATTTTTAACAAATTCTATAATTTATAGTTTATGTTTATTTAGTAATCATCCAACTCAGACTAAAAAAGCTTCCTGAGACTAGGGACTGTGTTTTATTTACAACTGTTTTTTTACCATTTCATGGCGGAGTTAGGCTGCATCTAGGATTTTTTAATTCAGGAAATTCTTTTTCATTCCATAGCAACTCTCTCACTGCTTTTTACTCCAGCTCCTTAGAGTGGTCAATGAAATATGAGTTAGCCTACAATTTCTTATCTGCAATTCTAAATTTAAAAACCTGTAGAGAATAGGCTTTGTCAAATTGAAAAAAAAATGTAAAAACACATAAGGTAATTTGTGTGCTTTATCCCACTTAAGATGAATAACCTTACATTATTTTTGCAGCATAATCTGTTTTTTTGTGAGGTGCTACCCCAGACTACTGGAGATGTTGCATAATGAGTGTGAAATATATGCACTGTTATCTTTCCAAAATCTGAAAATTTCTGAAACAGAAGGATATGAGATTGTGGGGTTGTATTAGCCTGACTTTACCTCTTACAATCTTGCGAGTTTAGGCAAATCATTTAAACTGTGCCAATAATAGTGAACTAGATTTCCAACTCAGATATCGTCAACTCAAGAATTATTAAATTTTACATCCCCTTTATTGGTCATATAAAATATGATACTTGGTTTTTGATCAATAGATAGCTGATAGATTACTTCAGCGCTTAGAATTTATTTTATGTTGTTTACATATTATCAATGAAGAGCAAACTACAATGCCACATTTATGCATATACATGTTAATCAAGTTTTAATATTTTTGTATTTTTAGTACTCATGGATGCCATATATATTTCTCGTAGCACTGAGCCTTTTTAAAGTCTGGTATCTTATATATTCCATTGTAAATTAGGAACTACTAGAAGACAGTGAAGATGTATTTCAAATTTAGTGGTTCTTGGCTATATTTGGAAGGAGTTCATTATTTGTAGCTGCCTTTCAGTAGGTGATATGAAAATAAGAACACCTCTTTATGAATATCTGGACTTTTTAATCAGATTTAAGTAGGAAATATAAAATGTTTTGATAAGCAATACTTTATAAAGTAGTATTAAATCAACGAAGTACATTTCATACTCTTTTCTCTTTGATCCTTGGATTGCCCTGTTGAGTATGTTGGTACAAATATTATTCCAGTTTTATAGAGAAAGAGAGTAAAGCTCTAAGAACTTCTGGCTTTGACAGGATCACACAACTAGTGAGATGCAGAGGTGAAGGTGGACCTTAAAATTTAGCCTCATGATTTTTTTAAGTCCATTATTCTACTTTATACTATATTATCCTTTAAATACAGACTTTTATAACACATACTGTAAAGAATATAAACTATCTAAATTTTCTGATATCGATTATATACATTTTATGTCATCTTCATTTTATTTTCTCTTAAAATGGAAGATGACTGTAGTGGTTTTGTTTCTGAAACCTTGACTTTAAGCTACTGTTATTGTGTATAATATTGTTATTAATATTACTTGAGTTTTATGATATCCAAAAAGTAGCTTATGGTTTTCTGTTTTTAAAACAAACAAACAAACAAACATGATTTATCTTAGTTTTCATATTCAAAATGCTTTTTGTTTTATAAATTAACAGCGAAGGCATTTAATATTTCTTTAAATCATGTTAAAGAAATATTAATTTTTTAATTCAGTTAACCATGTGGGACTTAAATACTTAAATTTTCATTTTTAATTTTTATATTGATAGTAATACTCAATAGACATTTTCTTTTAAAAAATACAGTAATTTTACAACTTTTATGCTGTTGTATAATCTGGAACTAATATTTAGTTTTAAAAACTATATATTATACCATACATTTAAGCCTGATGAAAATCTCCGAACAATTAATTGGAGTGCCTCTAATCCAATTAGAATTTAAACCATTACACATTTAAAGTCTCCTTCCTTCAACCAAAAAATATTTGTACATATTTTTTCAAATGTAAATAATTAATTAAAATGCACACATTTTATTTCAGATTGCTTAAGACTATTTGCCTATTGTCCTAGGCAATTTGTAAATCTGATTTAAGATTTGGTTTAAAATTTTAAAAGTGTGGACTTCAGAAGTAAACGTCTAATATTAGTTACTGTGTTTTATTCACTGTAATAGTTTGGTAATCAGGAACTTAGAAGTTATGTATCTTATTGCTTGATATACTTAAGAAATCTAAGCTATAATGTCTTAAAATTTTGTCTCTCAAACTCATTTTGACCATGGTAATTTTGATTCTGAGCCAGAATTGTTTAAATACAAATTATAAATGTGTTGGCTTTTTTTGAGCATTTTCTTTGTACTACAGTGTGTTCAATAGAATTCTGTTCTCATTAATAGGAAATCTGACTATTTTGATTATACAATGAGAAATTCTTGTCATGTGAGCAAGTGGTATGAATTCATTTATTAAAATTCTTCCAAAAGATTAGGTAGCAAACTATATGAAAGAATTGTAGTGCTCTTCTTAAAATGAAGCATAACAGAATTCAGTTAACATCGTCAGAAATCACTATATGAATATAAATTTGCTTAAGATGACATTTGTTCATATATTTTATCCTTTTCTATGAGGGACTTGGGTAATGAAGTGTATATTTGACTGTTGTTTGCCACAGTTGGAAAGGCTCCAAAAACAAAGAGGCATTTGTACATGTGCAGATGTTGGCAGGGTTTCCTTTTCTCCTGTTGTCAAAGACTATTTTATTTTCACAAAGCTATGTTTGTATCTGTTCTACAATATGGCATGTGAATAATATACCAAAAGTGTATGGAGGAGTGTTTTGTTTTACTTTTTGCATGATAAAATTAGATAATCTCCCATATTTACTTATTTTCAGTGTTTTCACTTTTTATGTCAGGGACTTTATACATGAATACTTTGGGAAAGAGTTAAATCTTTTGTAATCATTTCGTGTAACTAAATTTTCAAGGTCATGGAGGTATTTTAAGTTGGAGGAAAGGTTGAAAATAATGTGGTTAGCAAGCAGTTTTTTCATTTCACATTGGACATGAGCAATTTCACTTTTCCCAATGCCCAAAGGAAAAAAAAAATTCTCAGGTATAAGATTAAAAATATGCCTTCTCCTAATTGCTAAAAGATCAGTAGATATTGAACTAAAATTGAATCAATTCACTTACTGTATTTAAAGATTCATACTATCATATCTAAGTGTTTAATTTATATAATTAGTGTTTTATCACAAAGCTACATGTTAAAATTTAAAAGAAAAAAGATATATACAAACAAGTACAGTTATTGTGCATTGACAGTTGAAAAGAAGCACAAATGAAAATAATTTTAATGAAGTTTAGTTCTAAAAATTCTTTTTAAGTTGCTAAAAATTTTAATATAAGACTATTGAGCTTTGTCAATTTTACAAAAGCTCAGGGTAAAATTAATATTACTTATTTTCTTAAGCGGTCCAAGAAAGAAAGCCTCATCTTCAGCCCTTTTAATGTATGTGGATTATTCAATTTTTAGCAATAGAAATAGGCTACATTTATATTCTGTAATGTTTTGCATTGTTTCCCCTGCATTGTTTGTTTAAACATCATCTTATAATTTTTTCCCCCAATTTAAAGAAGATGCTAGGCTGAAGGAATGGCTTTTTTAAAACACACCTCTTCTGATCATCTAAGAAATTGTTTAAAATATTACTTCCCATCTTTTTGCACCACAATGGCAATGTTGCAGGTGGGCATTTTAGCACTGGAAAGTACCTTAGATAAAGCCTATCATTTTACTTAAATTGAAATGACTTGTTCATGGCATAGAAGACTTTGTTTTGGGATGTTAATCTCCCCAGTAGTTATAAAATTTATTAGAAAACTTTACTAAGATTAGGAATAATTCTGAAGTTGGGCTAAAGGCGAACAGAAAATGTGGCAGTAAAAGGGAAACAAGATTAACTTGGAACTAAAGGGACTTGGAGTGGAGGTTGCACTGATAGGATGTCAGATTGCTCTGTAACCAATCTTTGAGTGTGGGCTAAAAGACACTTCCTGAGAATCCTTTGAATTCCACCCCTGCCTGCTTCTTGACTAGGTGAGTCCTCTATTAAAATTCTCCCTTAGGACCCGAACCACTTCTTAGTAACCAACACTCATTAAATTCATAATTATTTGTTTGATATTTGTCTTCTAAAGTTTTTCATCTTAGAGACTGTTTTCTTCACTTTTGTTGCCAGCATAGCCCAATGCCTGGTTCCTGATAAGTACATGTTGACTAATAGGCCTGCAGTACTGTCCATTCAAAAGAAAGGATTGATTGATTATACCTTCTTAAGTCAAAAAAAAAAAAAAAAAAAAAAAAGGAAAGCATAAATACTTTTAGATTTGGTAATAAAGAAGATATCTTAGTCTATAGCCATGCCATCCTGAACAAGCCCAATCCCGTCTGATCTTGGAAGCTAAGCAGAGTCGGGCCTGGTTAGTACTTGGATGGGAGACCACCTAGGAAGACCAGGTGCTGTAGGCGTAAAAAATAAGGGATTGCAAGCTGACAAGGTCCTTGCAATCTGTGAGGTCAACCAAAGGTTGCTTCGCCTTAAAAAAAAATAAAAGGTATCTTGCATTTCATTGATCAATTTGGTTCTGAGATTTGATAAGCAAGACTTAGTCTATTTTAGCTTTATAATGTAAAGTTACATATTTAAATTTTTTTTCAGATCCACAGTAATGGTATGGATTAGAAAATAAATGAGGTTTCTCTCTGTTAAACTATTGACTATAACAAGAAAATCCAAGCTCATGCCCAGTAGCAATCTCTAGAGAGAGGATTTGGGGATAGACCTAGGATATCTTCTTCAGAATCTCTTATAATATTAAGATAATTCTTTTGTAGAGTTTTCCATCTGATGAAGGTTGGCCATTTGCAAAATATCTTGGAGCTTGTGGAAGAATGGTGGCTGTAAATTATGTTGGAGAAGAACTGTGGAGTTTCTTTAATGCACCATGGGAGAAACGAGTTGACCTCGCTTGGCAATTAATGGAAATTGCAGAGCAGCTTACAAACAATGACTTTGAATTTGCACTCTACCTCCTGGACGTCAGCTTTGACAATTTTGCAGTTGGTCCTAGAGATGGGAAGGTAATCATTGTGGATGCTGAAAATGTTTTGGTTGCTGACAAAAGGTTAATTAGACAAAGTAAGTATACAACTTTTAGATTTGTTTTTTGTACACTTTTTTCTGTCAAACTAATGTTTTTTTATGAAGCATACTTTTAATTCCTTTCTTAGATTTCTTCCATGCACCTTTGTTTTATTTGACCAGTGTTAATAAATAAATACTGATTTATTATACTTGTACACATAGTCACAGTTTCTTCATATTTAGTGAGATATCCTTTTGGTTCAGTCAGACACAAATGTATAGGCTGAGTGTGTATGTATACATATCTTTTTCATGTGGTCTGCTATATTCTGTGGTTTAGGAGTCTAATGCAAAATTAAGTTTATATATACTAGTTACAGGCTACCAGAGAAATTGTAGTGCTCTCAGAGAGACCAGATTTTTTTGTGGGATCTCTTACAGTGATTTTCTGTGTTCCATTGTTCTATGGGCTACCTACAGTGATTTTTTTTTTCTTTTAACCATTTGCATGATTCCTAGCACTGCAAATCTCTAACTTTGGTTGGACATTATTACATGTCACCCAACACTTTGCTCTCCATTTATTTTTGAGCTCTTCACAGTGTAGGTAGGCGGGGTGTCTGAAGTGTTTTGAAAATGAAATGCCAAAGGAATTTTAAAGCACAGGGGGCAAAGCCTTGAGTTCTATAATTAATCTACATAGTAAAAAGAAACTAAAGGATTGTTGCTCTATGGTGAGGGTCTTATATTTTTAATTGCCTCCTCTCCTTTCATATGAGGATCTGCTGATGAACAGAGGCCAAAAATTTGTGGCTTCTGGAAATTCAGTGAATATAACAGCAATGTATTATGTTGACACTCTTTGCTTGATCTTAGCTTGATTCTATTAAATACTCGATTTTACCAGTGCCTTGTTCTGATTCTGTACTCTCCAAACTACTTTCTGATTATTTCTTAACAACCATGTGGCTCCTCCTACAGGGACTGGACACCTTGCTGGAGTGCTTTCTTCCTGCCTTTGCTCTTCCTACATTTGTAATGTTGCAGCAGCTTATACTATACTTTTCTTTTTGAAGTGTACAATCCGGTGGTTTTTACTATATTTACGGAATTGCACAACTTGCTTAAACTTTTAAAATATTCATTCTAGTGTTTGTAAAAAAAAAAAAAAAGGTTGTAGTTTTTTTGATGTGGACATTCCTGGAATACATGTTACAGTTTTATATCAACTAATTCCTGACTTACAAACAACCATATAGCTTCTGTATTCGTGCATTTCATATAATGAGCATCGCTCCAGAGCTTTTTTAGCTCTGTCCAGTTCTTTTCAAATGTCTCATGGTAGAGCTGTCTAAATAGCCACTTTGCAAAAGACCATATCTATTTATTCACCTTTTTTCCTAAACTTTCTCTAGTAAATGACCTTTATTTTTTTCCTTCACCAGGAAATTGAGGTTTTGATGTAGCATCTCCCTCAGTGTCTCTTTATCTTCTAAACCAGTAAAAAACAATACACATTCATCCCTCTTTTTCAGACAGAGTAAATCCTTCTTTGATAACTTGTTTCATCAGTTATCTTCTTAAACTTCCCACCTTCCTTAAAATCCAATTTCTCATTCCCATAAACAAGTTTGTATAAAACTCTTTCCTGCTTTCCCTTGCCTTGCTTTTCAACTCTTTTTAAAAGTATTGCTCACTCTGTCTCTACTTCCTCAGCTTCCATCTGTTTTGTCAACCACTAAAACCTGACCTTAGAAGTCTCCTTTACCATTAGAAACTACCTAATTGCCCAATTCCTCAAGTGACTGATTAGTAACAACTTTCTGAAATTCTTTACTCTTTTGGTTTCCTTCCACTCACATAGTTCCTTTTTTTTAAAACATAAATCTGATCTTATTGCTCCCTTGCTTAATGCTTTTAATGACTTCCCATTATTCTTCTGGTAAAATTGAAACTCCTTGCCTAGAGCATAATCTGTTTGACTTGACCTATTCTACTTCATTTTTAACATCTCTCTGTCCATTGTTGCCCATGATGCTTCAGCTACAGTGGCCTTTCGGTTTCTTGAATGAACCTTTTTACTTCTGGGCTTCCCTTGTGCAGTTTTTTCTTCCTAAAATGCCTCATCTCTCTTCCATATGCCTCTAGCTACGTGTCCTTCAAGCCTTAGCTTAAATATTACCTCTAAGAGAGACTTGACCACTATATCTAATGTTAGAGAGGATTGATTCTTTCAAAAACCTTTCTACTGTTAGAAACTGCTATTTCCTTCAAAGCATTTCCCACAATTTGATAGATAATGTTTGTCTATTTACTCACTTAATGTCTATTTTACACATGCAATTGTAAATCATTGAGGGTAGGAACCATGGATTATCTGTTTTGTTTACCATTATATACCTTTCCTGCCATAGGATAGGCATTCAAATAATTATTTGCTAAATGAATGTTTCTTTCACTAACCTCTCCTCTACCAACCCCTTAAGGTTTTAGGTTCTGCCCTTGGTCTTTTTTTTCCCCTTTGCTTTCATCATGCTTTCCAATACAATTAAGCTGTTCTCTGGCTACATCAAGCCTTGTATCCAGATGCATTCTAAATATGCGTATATTATATGTCTACCTGAATATCTCATAGCCACTTTATATTTATTCTCTTTATATAAAAGATTAACAATATTATGTTAGTGTCTACCTTGTCATTCAATTAGAATCTTAAACTTTGCTCATACACTTAGCTGTGAAATTTTGTTTCAAATGTTTCTATAATCTGGCTTTTTATTTCTGGACCTCTATTAGTTGCTGTCATCATGTTAGTCTTTCCAATGTTCAGCCTAAAGTTGTCTTTCTATAAAACAAATCATGACCATGATCGCACAAGGTACAACCTATTCCTTTAGCCTCATTTGTATCCTCCCCAGATACCTGCTCACACTCTAGCCACAGTGAACTTATTGTTTTCTGATCCAGCTGGACCAATCTCTTAAGTCCATGCCTTTGCATACCATACCCTGGGCTTAGAACGCTGTTTTCCCTTATTATTTTTTCCAGGCTTGCTTATCTTTTAGGCCTAAATCAGATGTTCTCTTTGTAGCCTTCTACAGCCCCAGGCAGAAATGGTGCTTCCACTATACTGCTGTAGCATCATGTCACAGTACTGTATGACACTTCATATGATGGAAGGTTTCCCTCTAGACCGAGCTCTTCAGTGGTAGGGACCTTGTCTGAGCTTTCTGCCTGGCATTGGTGTACTCTCAATAAATGTTTGTATATAAATTAATATATTTAAATGTTTAAAATTGTAATACAATTTTAAGAATTAATACTGCTGTGTTAGTGAATTGTATATTTTGGGAAGCAATGAAAACTCTTAAAATGTATTTTTCTTTCTGCTTTTCCCCCTTTTACAGATAAGCCTGAAAATTGGGATGTGTGGTACGAAAGCAAATTTGATGACTGTGATAAGGAGGCTTGCTTATCATTTTCAAAAGAAATTCTTTGTGCTCGTGTCACTGTGGACCACAATTATTATGCTGTTTGTCAGAACCTTTTATTTAGACATGCCACCTGGCGTGGCACTTCTGGAGGACTCCTTCATGATCCACCAAGTGAAATTGCCAAAGATGGCCGGCTAGAGGCCTTGCTGGATGAGTGTGCCAACCCAAAGAAGCGCTATGGCAGATTCCACGCTGCAAAAGAACTGCGTGAATATCTAGCACAATTAAGTAACAATGTGAGGTAGTCTATGGTGAACCTTTCTTTTCTCCATTTAAATAGCACTGGCTAAACTAAACCACCAAAAACTATCTAGAAGAAAGAAATTTGGAAGTAATACATTCAGAGGATGATAAACTTGCACTGATAGATCCTATGTTAACATCCATCAAAATAAGACATTACTTCAAAAATCATATGATTCTGCAAATAAGTTTGTTCTTACACTTTGGAGACTTGAGCTGTCATTGAGTGCTTTGTCCGTCCCCCCTCTTCCCCCACCAATGCCTGAGTGCATTAATGAATATCGTTAAGCTATTGGAAATGAATCTGATAGTTACATTGGCTTGTGTATCAAAGGGTATTTGGTACTTGACTTAGTTTGCATTGCTATCATGATTTTATGAATCTCTTGCATTTACTTTGAAGGTCAAGTTAGATTGGCCTGTTTTATAGGCCAATTTTCCTTCTGATATGTAGGGTTTTTTTTTTCCATTTTTATGTTTTTCAATTTTATACATTCAGGTTACTATAGGAGTTCATTTAAATTTGGACTAATTTTCATTCAGTGCTATGCGGTACATTTTAACTGTTAGGGCAAGATTCCCAGGTTTACTGTGTTTTTTCAGAAAGCTGAATATTTTATTATGTAAATACTTCTATCCCCACTTTCTGTGGTTTCACCATTGCATGAGATCATTTAAGGTTATTTAACAGTTACATCACTCATGCCAGTAATTGTACACTAAACATGAAGTTTGGCATATGTTGCAAAATGTTATTTTGTCCTTTAAAAGGCTTTAAGAAGAGAGTACACTAGCAATCTTCACCTTGATGTTCATTTTGATTGCGAAAAAAAAAAACCCAGTATTTTTAAAATGCTAACTAGTCCAAGATAATAATGCATATGCCAAAGAAATATTAAGCCTAGTCCCATGGTTAGATTTTAAAATTGGTCACCTACTCATTCTTACTGCCCCACTTCCAGTACTTTAACAATGTTGTTTTTAAATTCCGATCTCCCTGGTTATTTTTTTATGTTGAAAAGTTAAGCTACCTGCTTAAAGATATCCTCTTACCTTTTATTCATCAGTAGTTTTGCAAAAATTAACATGGTAGTCGTCATTTGAGTTTAATAAGGTATCATAACTTTTTAATTGACGGACTAGTAATTTTTACTGTACGCAGACATTTTAGCCAGTCTGCCCAACTTGGTCTTCATTACTCAATTTTTAAACATCAAAACATCTAAATTTACGTATGTGGGTAGAAATTAACAAACTTGTGATATTGTGGCCTATTTTAAAAAGTTACAATATATATTGACTATCACTAACAGTGGTAATTTTCTCTTTGAAATCATCACTTTTGTTTATGGCAAAGTTTGGTATAGTGTGCAGTATTTAGTTCTAGATTGACCTTATTCTTAATCACAAAGTGATCAAAGTATGTACAACCAAAGCCAGCCAGGTTTTGTCTTGTTTTGTTTTTCATTCATTCAGCAACTATTTATTAAGCATCAACTCTGTGCCAGCCACATTACTGGCTTCTACACAGTCTGAATAAGACATGGTTAAGTAACTTTACAATAGTTATCAAATACTTTAATGTAGGTATTTCTTAAGTTGAAATAGCATTCATTAAATTAGGATGATGCTTTCATGTTATTTTACTATTGTGTTGGATATCGTACTTGGACCATCTATAACTGGGTTGCTATAAAAAGAGCAGGATGAAATTAATAAAGATAATTCAATTTAAAACTGGAAGAAGGGTAAGATCTCTCCATTATAAAATGGATTACAGTACATTAACTTTTATACATCAGTATATTACATATATCAACTAGCCCTCAAACATTTAAGTGCTGGAAATTTTACTTAAGCCGACTTTTTACAACTTTAGAAACTTTTGAGGGGAGTAAGTAAAATTACTTGTCATTTGCCTCTTACTCAAAACTTCAAGTAAAATACACATTTTCAAAACGAAGCACCTTTTATATTGATAAGTGTTCATTACAAACCTTAGAATGCTAGTCACAGAGGAGTTGTCTTTCTGTGGTGTAGCAAACGTTTATCTTACTTTTTGGAAGAGTGTGATTGCAGGACAGGAAGTGAGAAAACAACTGCCAGCAGTGATTGCTACTTGAAGTAGTTTTTTATAACTACCATTCCCCCCATGCGGTTATGTGAAATTTCTTTTATCTTTGGACAAGGTGAAGAGAAGATAGTAAATGAATTAGGAATTTAAAATTACAGGGAAAAATATATATGTGAAAAGCAATAAATATTTTGTTCACTTTGCTATCAAGATGTTCACTATCAGATATTTATTATACAGCAGCAATTTATATTTTTAATCATTGCCCATTAATAGACGCAGTAAAATATTTTTGAATCAGACATTTGGGGTTTGTATGTGCATTAAAATTGTCTTTTGTACTGTAAGTTACTGTTTAATTTGAATATTTTATCCAAACTGTCTCCCTGTGCCTTTACAATATAAAGTTGTTTCTACAACTTTAATGATCTTAATAAAGAATACTTTAAGAATCACACTTGTCAGACTTTTCAAATACCTAAATTTTTCTTGAGTAGAAGTGAGGTTATGTAGATAGGTTATTATTTTTTTTCCTCTTGCATGTATTTTGATATAATTTTCAGAAACTATCCGGTTGGATGTGAACTGGATTGAAGTTGTTTGTGTTTAATTCTTTTTCAATAATAATGACATTTTCAACTTTTACTATTAACATGGTGTTAAAACTATTAGTTTTAAGTTTAATTATTAGAATTGTTTCAATGTATACAAGAGAATAATGAACAGTAGTATAACTGGTTAATACTAACTCAAAAGTTAACATGATGTGGCTAAACTTGTTTCATCTGTACCCCAACCTACTTGACTCCAGCTTATTTTGAAGAAATATAAGAGATATATCATTTGATTCAAATATTGTACACATTAAGCATTTTCTCCTCCAATAAAACCACAATACTATTTCACATCTAAAAAATTAACAGTAATACTTCAACATCACTAAAGTAGGAAAGCTCTCAAATGTTGTTTTCTCAAAAGCTCAAGATCCAACTACAGGGGTTCTAAACCTATAGACAGGGAGTATTAGATATTATGATAAGCATAATATCTAAAATGGATAGAAACATATTAAATATGTAAATTATGCATTCAAAATGATAATAGTAACCAAAAACCAAATCAATTTAGTCATCTTTGGAAGGATATTGAGGAATTCTGAAAACTGGCAACTCGGAGAGAAAGCATTCTGCCTTACCCCAAGGTAATCAAGTAATTAATTAAAGGGGGAAGAATATGTAGAAGTATTCCAGTTAATAAATACAAAAAAAATGTTCTTAGAATATCACTGTTTTGCAGTTCCTAGTTAATTGACAAGAGCTAGGCAACCATCATCAATGGCTGCTAAAGCTAATTATTGAAAAGCTGTTGAGGAACTTTGTATGAAAGGATAGGGATGCCTGGACCTGAACTTACTGGTCAGTCTTAATGATGTGCTTTCTAGTAGAACTCTTTGAAAAGTACCTAGTACCACCTATGAAGTATCTTGCCAGAAAAAAAAAAATTCCTGAATCTGATCAAGCCCCCAGATCAATTAATGCACAAAGGAACATATTAAAGGAGCACCACGGGATGCAATCAACAAAGTCCACAACATGGGCAATTTTACAGGGTAAATGACTTGGTTTTGTTTAACAAATTGCAATGAAAAAGATAGGGGCCCTTTTCATTAAAAGAGACTTAAATGTAAATGTTATCTATCCCGGTTTGAACAAATCTACTTAAAGTGGAAACAAATTTGAACAGCTGAAAAATAAGGTGACTGGTTGGGTTACTTCATCTTTAATTTTGCACTTGCTTTAATATGTGGAAAACACCATAAAAGTACCTATTCTATACTGTAGAATATTATAGCTATAGTTGATTATACTAAGCTGTATGTCTAAGTTTTGGATAAGAATATTTTAGTTATTTTGCTTTTGAAAAGTATTTGCCCATGGTCACAAAAATAGTAGATCTGGGGCTCAACGTTGATTTTCTGATTGACTACAACATTCTACTATACTATGTTTTAACTTTTAAGACCCAGAAGCATATAGTTGAAGGCAATATCATATTAATTTAACTGTAAAAACTTTGATATGCATTTCCTCAGTTATTAAATTAGGAGAGAGAAAGATTCCTGAGGGCAAGGAGAGGTAGAGAAATTCCAATGAGCTACAGACAAGGTGAAACAAAAAGTAAGAGTTAAGAGAGAGACACGAGGAGAGGAGGGTAGAAAACAAAAATTTTTAAAAAAGTAAGATCTCTTTCCTTTTGACCTCAAAACTTTAGGCCCCTCATGTATATATATAGATTTTTTAGATTGCTCTTTCCATTATGAGTTTACTAATATTCTGTTTCCAGTGTGGACGAAAAAGGGGCCACCTACTAAACCTGACCTAAACCTTAGGGGAGGCCTTCATGGTAGGCCCTACAAACTCAGACCAAAAGTAATCACATAGGATAATGATCTGAACATATAATTTCTAACTAAAAACTGATTGTGGAGGGTAGTCACATCCTAGGGCTTTAGCTTCCTTCACATAGGTCAGTCTTCACCTTAAGTGAGCCTGTCTTTTTTGTATCTAAGAAAACATCTATGAAATGTATAAGAGTAATCTCCCTTCCCAGATCCCTTAGGGCACAACCTCCCGCCAGAGCAGAGACCGCACAACCCCTTATTTTTATCTCGTTCCCAGTATGCCATCTCTGTGAGCTGTAAATGTTAATTATTAACTACCCTGTACCCACCAATGTAAAAGAAGTAGGTGTCTCTTTATGTTACTTTTATCCAATCTCAGTGATTTCCCCACTTTGCTCTCTCTCCACCCACTTAGTGTACCACAAGTGGATTTCATGTAACTCTCCTTACCTTTCTTCCTTCGATTCTAATGTATAAAATAAGCTGTAAAACTGCCATTTTTCAGAGCATTTTCTCAATCTATTAAAATTTACTTCCTGGCAGTTGTCATGAGTTTGGCTCAAACTCAAAAATTTTCTAGAGGTTTGGATGATTCTTACAATGACCCTAGGGATCTACCTCAGCCTTTTATTTTCGTTTTCTTTATCCTATAAATATTGTTGAAACTGTAGTCCATGTCTTGTACTCTAAGTTTTAAGAATATAGACTTGTAAGAAAGTCTAGTTTGTAAGATGACAAACCATTAAAAATAAGCTCAACACTTATTCAGTCAGTTGTTTATCCTAAACAAAATTTAGGATTTTGTTAATTTTAGCTTTCCTTCTCTATGCATATCTCAGATGTTTAGGTAACTCAGAATATTGAAAGAGGTCACCTATAGGCTGTTAGATGAATATGCAACTAGCAAAAGCAATGTGCTTTCAATAGTTTAATCCTGGAATGAACCCAATGCCCCTCTAATGTCATTAAACACTCTCACTAATTTTTAATTTTTCTTTTCGTATTTGAAAACATTAGTTTTTGTAATGTGTTCCTTTTTTTTTTGCCTACTCCAATTACTTAACTATACTTTCAATATCCTAAGGACTTCTGAAAGTTATCTTCCCATTTTTTTATATACTTTTGAATTTTTGGTTGGTGGAGAGTCATGAAGAAAACACATCCACCCCAAATTATTTATTTTCTGAGACTCACTTCAAAAGGTATGTTTTCAGTTGTCTCATCAACAATTCCAAAACTCAACATTTAGAGTTTTTTTAATCAGTGCCTTTATAATAATACCATGTGTTGATTTTCTTTGATTTCCTCACTATTATTGGAACATTATATGTATTTTTTGTGGTCCTTTTATGTAGTGATTTTAAGACATAACATTTCTAAATATTTGGCAAGTAGAATAAAGTAAGAATTAGGAGAATTTGCAGGCAGAAGATTTTAGTATTGGTGTACTCCGAGATACAAAGTTTTGAAGATAGTTCATTCCTATCTTTCTCTAGCACTAATATTCTTTACAAAGTCATTTCCTATTCTTAAAGACATAAGTAGAAATCTCAAACACTTGTTCTCCATGGAAAAATAATGTTTCTCTGATGTCATTTGAGAAAAGACAATTAAAAAGAAAAGACAGGAGGCAAAGAGAGAATACCCTCTAGATGGATACAGACATTTTCTTTGCTCTTCTTGATGCCTACCTACAACAAACAAAACTTTTGAAAAGAAATACATGCATATATGCCCATTAAAATTACCCTTCTCCCTCTACCCCATCTCTTTTCTCCTTCAAATAAGTAACTGCTGTTAATTCTGTTTGTGTCGGATTGCATTCACGTAAACATACATATAAGTTTTTTTATATAACGGAGATCATACTAACTGCCAGCAGATCACAGGTCTTCAGTTGGAGTTACACACACACACACACACACACACACACACACACACACACACACACACACACACACACATGGTTTTTCTGCAGTGGGCCTCAGGGCAGCATCAGTGACTACTTTATTCTTCAGCCAGGTTGTGAAACATTTTAAAGACCCAGATAAATTAAATGTTTTTAAATTTTGACCAGTCCTTTGGTATTACTGAACTCTACCGACTGTAGCACAAAAGCTGCATAGACAGTACACCATGGCGTGATTTGTTCCAGTAAGGCTTCATTTAGAAAATAGGTAAGTTTGACCCATGGGTTGCCAGTTTTTGCCAGTCCCTCTTCTAAATTATTACACACTATTTCCATGTCTCTGATATAAATATAAATATAAATATATATATACTTCTCTAGTTAATCATATCCAATTTTTCACTATTAAATTATGAATATCCTTATACAAATAACCCTGTATGTGTTTGACTGCTACTGTAGAAAGTGAAATTGTCAAGTCAAAGGTGTACATATATAAACATATAAATATCTCTTCCAAATTTTCTAAAGACCTTTACCAATGTATATTCCCCAAAACAGTGTATGAGAAGGGGCTTCTTACCACCTGCTAGCACTATTATTAATTTATTTATTACCAATATTCTGTGCAAAATACTATTTCCCTCATTTTTATTTGCAGCTGCTTAATAATTAGTTAATGAGGCTTGAAATAACTAATAACACCTTACCTTCCTGCCTAATTTAGAATAAATTATGAGACAGATGCAGGAATCAAGAAGATGGAGACTATCACTTATGCTATTGATAAAGGTGTTGAACAGCATGACCTCTACCTTTGATAAAAAGTTTTCTGAATAATTATCCTAGAATTAATTTTCCCCACTTTCATTACAGACAGAGTTAGAAAACCTCAGACCTTCTGCTATTGTCAGTCTCTCCTTGGAAAACACACATGGAGAAACAGAGATTTTGTGATTCATAAGACAGTTATGTCCCAAAAGGAAAGAGAAAGTGGCTGAACTGCTCACGTCTAGTTCCCTTTCCCAAACTCACCAGTTAGATGAGTCACTGGGGAAGGGGAAAAGACAGTTGAAGAGTGTCACTCTTAGGCAGTCCTTCCACCTGGAAACATGGGTAGGAAGAAAGTGTCTTCTACATTCCAGCTCTAGACTTAGGCTAGACATATTTCCAATAAGTTTGATGGCCATTTCATTTTTTTGTTTGTTTTTGTGAACTGCTTGTTCTTTACCTATTTTTAAAAATTGATTTGTTCACATTTTTCTATTGCTTTGTAGGAGTACTTCATCTTATTGAGGGTATTAATTTTTGGTTCTTTGTTGCAATTACTGTATTCAATCTAAAGTGCCAAGATATTTGATATATTCAAGGGGGGAGAGCTTAAAAGAAACACATTGAGTCTTATCACTTAAGATTTTTCTTTTATATGTATTGAAAGAACTTGCTTAGACTTTTTTGTATGTACTTTTTTATTTGTACTTAAAAAGGAAAACATAAGCAAAATAGATGGTCTAATGTATTCGCAAAACATTTTATATTCAGAGATAACCCACTCTCCTGACTGACTCATTTTTCTGTTCAGAGCCCCCACTGTGTATATCATCCTGTGTGTCATCAAGAATATTGGTGCAGCCACATTTCTCTAAAGAGTGCTTCCGTACTGCCTCCAGATTTTTTTTTCAAGTCACAGCTGCAAATTTTGTAAGTTTTGATGCCGGCACTTTCTTGAACTTAGCAGTAGATGTAACAAGGTTTCAGACAAAGAAAAAAAAAATAGGAGCTGTATTTTCTTCTTTAAATGATTCTTGAATAGTATGATGACTGAGTGTTTAGGGTTAACATCTTTCTAATAATTAGTGGGAGTAACAGCTAAAATTTGTATATGTGCAGGCAATGGTTCCACTTCACAACTGCTGCAGCAAACTAAGACACCAATGATTGTAAAACAAATGTTGATTTCAGATATGTTAAAATTTTAAGAAATGTTTATATTATAATTGAATTAGAGTGCTTTTTAAAAGTCTGTTATGCATTTTTTTTCCTTTTTGCAGTAAAATATATAAAACAAAATTAGTCGTTTAACTATTCTTAAATTAACAATTCAGTGGTATTAATTACATTCACAATGTTATGTAGACATCACCACTACCTATTTCCAAATTGTTTCATCATGCCTGAAAACTCTGTACCCACTAAATAATAGCTCCTCATTTCCCCTTTTCCCAGCCCCTGGTAATTTCTAATCTACTTTGTGTCTCTATGAATTTGCCTATTCTAGATATTTTATTTAAGTGGAATCGTACATTTGTCCTTTTGTGCCTGGCTTCTTTCACTTAGAATAATTTTTCAAGGTTCATTCGTGTTGTAGTATATATCAGAATTTTATTCCTTATTTCGGCTGAATAATATTCTGTTTGAATGTATATACTATGTTTGTTCATCCATTCATCTGTTAATGGATACTTGAATTGTTTCCATCTCTTGGTTATGGTAAATAATGCTGAAATGAACATTGGAATAGAGGTATCTATTTGAGACCCTGTTTTTAATTTTTGGGGGTCTGTACCTAGGAGTGGAATTGCAAGGTTACATGGGAATTCTACGTTTAACTTTTTCTGAAACCTCCGAACTGTCACATATCTTTTAGCTCTAATATCTGATTGATGCTGTAGAGGTGAATAGAAAGTTGTCCATTATTGTTCCAGAATGGGTAAGGGAGCAGTAATGAGTGAACTAGGAGCAGTTATCTTCAACAGTGTCCATGCAGGTTTATGTCTTATAAATGCAAGAACTACCAGAGATTCTTTCATTATATCTTTAGAAAGAAAGAGATTAGCTATTATAAATAAATCTAAGGAGTAAGGCTATACCCGGAGTTATTGAAAAATTCATCTTTTTTGAGAAACCACCGATATGATCTGGGGCTTGGGAAAGAAAGAAGCTAGTATGAGGAGACAAGGAGAAAGAATGAACAATTAATTTAGAGGGATGCTAACTCAACACCCAGGCTGAAACACTGGATGATATTCCAAAGAATTAGAAAACCTAGACATGTCTTTAAGAGGTTGATTTAAAAAAGGATTGTCCATACACGCAGTGCAATACTATTTAATACTTTCTGACACTGAAAATGATAATACAGATATCTATCAATTCACATGGAAGCAGGTGAATCCAGGTTTAACGGGTCTTGAAGCTTATACAATTTAAAGATTGACAATAATAGTAATAATAATAATAAAGATTGACAATAATAATAATAAAATAAAAATAATAAAATAGATTCAGATACTTGGAAGGGGGGGTCTATGTCTTTCCAGCCTCCTCTCTAATCTATGACAGTTTCTCAAATTTTCCTTGGTGTTTAACAACTTGGATAGTTTTGAGGGATACTATGATGTTTTTCTCATGATTAGACTAGGGTTATGAGATTTTGAAAGGATGACCACCTAGGTGAAATGCCACTCTCATCACATCACACCAAGGGTTCATGTTACCAGCATAACTTACCTCTGATGATGTTAACATGGCAAGCGCTGCCTGAGGTAGCGCTTGCCAGGTTTTTCCACTGTGAAGTTACTTTTTTCCCTCCCTTTTCTTATTCTATTCTTTGGAAGCAAGTCCCTAAGTATAGCCCATACTGGAGAGGTAGGGAGTTAAGCTTCATCCTTCGGATGCGGAGTATCTACATAAATTATTTGGAATTCTTTGGTATGGGAGATTTATCTCTCCTCCCCCATTTATTTATTTATTCGGTCATTTATTTATGTCAATACAGACTCATGGAGATTTATTTTATATTTTGGGTTGTCACCCAATATGATATTTTTATTTTTTGCTCGAACTGTTCCAGCTTTAGCCACTGGGAGCTCTCTAGATTGGCTCCTGTGTCATTTTGACATGCTCACATTGTTTTATTCAGCATTTCCATACTCTCTGTCATTTGAAATGCTCCAGATTCATTTTATATATTCTCTGCTCTGGCCCAAGAATCAGCCATTTCTCCAAAGAGCACTTGTTCCTTAATTGGAGAATGGTATAGAAAGCGAGATGTGGGCCCTTGGTGTGCTTGTTGCTATAGGAATGTCATTGCTCCTAAGCTCTCTTAGTGGACACAGCAAGGGAATATATGTATGTATATTAACATACATGTATGCATATGTATATATACATGTCTATGGTTATTTGTGTACCTATCCATCTTTATCTATGGTAAGCTAAACGTGATTTCATACCGATATCTCCAAATCTAATCCGGGACCGCAAGGTTTATTTTAGCCTTCCCTCCTTGTTTGTCTGTAACCTCCTTCTTCAACAGTGAGAAATCTGGCTCCCACCATCTGCCATGCCTTTGTTTACTTGCTCAATCTCAGTATACGTATAGCAGTGTCAGAATTGGTAACCCATTACCCCCACAGGAAACAGCTTTATCAATCTAAGAACAATGTTTATGTACCTTTCCTGTTATTTTTAGTCTTATGGTTTCCAGTCAAAATATTATTTTCCAAAGTTACTAAGTTTTAGCATCTCTTCTTTAAATACCAGATTTTTTTTTTTTTTAATTGGGAGCTAGCACTCCAGGTGTAAGGAAAAATGCATTAAAGATTGTTTGTAAGATGGCCCAATAATTCTTCCCATTTTGTCTACGAGCACCTTTGCAATGTGAATTCTATCCTCCTTCCATTGAGAGGTAGGTTGTTGCCCCACTCTTCAAATCTGGGACTGACTTTGTTATTTGTTTTGGCTGATAGAATGTGGCAGAATGGTGTGACTTTGAATCTAGACCTTTAGAGGCTTTACAGTGTTTGCTCTTGCCCTCCTGGCACTGCTGCTGCCCTGTGAAGGAGCTTGAGCATATCACCTGGTGACAGGTATCCCAGCTGACAGGCAGTACCTACTGCTGGATATGTCTGCAAGGCCATGATATACTATCCTGCTTCAGCAGAGCCAGCTAAGCTCAGCTTGTATTGCTGACTCACTGAACCATGAGCAAATAAAATGATGGTTCGTTTACGCTTATATTTTTAAGTCATTAAGGTTTTGAAGATTCCTGATGCTGTCTAGATCTTTAGAACTTCAAATGATAGCCAGAAGTTGTATTTGTGTAAATAAATGGCTGATGAGAACTAACTCACAGCATTTCTTCAGCCATCATGGCTTCTCTGCTGTCTTTGTAGACTTATTTTTAAGTTCTACATCCAGTTTTAAAATGGAAAACTTTTCACATTTCTTGTTTATTCCCATCTTTTTTTGTCCTTTCTCCTGCCTTAGTTTATATATAGGTTATTATGTGTTTGGGGTTTTTTTTTTGTTTTTTTGTGGGGTTTTTTTGGTGCTTTTCATAATGCTTTGGCTATCATTCTCTAGTATCAGCCTAGTCAGCTGGGACCTGCTAAATCAGGTCAACTAGAACAGTGCTGATGCAGAGCTTCTCCTCTCCAGTTTTGGAGATTACTAAAGTACTCAGAGCACATTCTCTAACACATGGACTGCCACCCTGAAGAAACATCAAAATGCAGACAATACCTGGATCGTAGATAACACTTAAACACATGACAAGGCAGCCATGAAGAGAAATGTGTGCGTTACTCTTAGTAGAGATAATTAAATTAACCTGAAGGGATTACATCAGAAAACTTTAAAAGCTCATAACTAATTATTTTTTAGAACTTAGTGCCAAAAGGAATGTTAGAGGTTTAGTCCAGTCATTTTTGAAATTATTACAGAGGAAAACTATTTGCAAACAAAATCTCCTATGTATTCCTACTAGATAAGGCAGATGCATGCACACTCACTCTGACTTCAGTAGCCATCGCCTGTGCCAACCTCAGAGTGACTCCGAAAGAGGCACTTCCTCAGAACCCTATTGCTTTAAAAAATGCAGTTTAAAAATCATTCACTGAATCTTGTTTCTTCATTAACCAAAAGTGGTTAATGTCACTACAAGGCAGTAGTTGGAGCACTTAGTGACAATACTTAGGCTGGAAACTGGTCTTCTGCCTCGGTTTGAGTCTTTCTGCACTGCATATCCTACTTCTCATTTCATCTCTTCCCACTTAAGAATCTTTCATAATTTATGTCAATATCACAAATATTCGAGGATATCTTACCCCTTTTATTAACATTTATTTAAAATGGATGTGCTTTTTATACTTATCATGGTAGGATGATAAATATTAAAAAAGGAGTTGTAAATAAAATAAACATATAAAGCAATATTTAAAACTAAAAAAGATTTAACTCATTTTTAATGGTAACTACAATAAAAACCTAAGTTGAAAGGTATAGAAGCATCTTTAAATTT
This sequence comes from Pteropus medius, assembly GCF_902729225.1. Lineage (NCBI taxonomy): Eukaryota > Metazoa > Chordata > Mammalia > Chiroptera > Pteropodidae > Pteropus > Pteropus medius. The sequence continues at coordinate 1,884,271 of NW_024346771.1, forward strand.
TTCACTTGATTCTAATTTTCTTCTTGTGATACACACTTATCTCATATACAAAATCAATCGATTTTGAGAAATGATTTGTTCACTCTTAACTGAATTCATAAAACTAAGTTCTGAATTATAAGTATGCTGTTACCGTCTCTAAAATCTAGATGAATCTTGGCAATCATGGGGATAATTGCTAAAAATCTCTAGATCTTTAGCAATACTTTTGTTATTCTGACAAGCTGTTCAGGCTGTCAAAAACATATCTAGGTAACTTAGTTCCTCAAGAAAAAAATTGTCATAATTTTGGATGAACAAACTCTTTAAGAAAACAGTTTAGGAGTTTGGATCCCACTTGAAATTCTCCATTTTTTTCTCCATAAGTGTTTTTACTAAACTAGTACTAACTTTTAATTAGAAGCATTTATTCACTGCCTTTTTTTGTACATTTTATAGAGATGAAAAGTGATGAAAAATACTATGCATTCAAGCTGTCAGTTTTTAATTTATCTTTCATATATGGTTTTATACAAATTCTAAATCTAAGTTCTGACAACCGCTAAAAGTAATAATCATATCTGCTTTGTGTTCCTTTTAAAATACTCTTAAATCGAATGTTAGAAAATGACCCATCAGATAAGATTAGCTTTTGAGTTTACATGCCACATCAGGTTATATATAGTGCTACTGGCAAAAGATTTTATGGGTCTACAGATCTTTCAACTTTGTTCAAATTTTTGGCAAGATTTTTTTCTGTATGTGTGATATTTGTTTCCTCTTGGCAAATTTCTGACAATTTGATGCTTCTAGAAATATACATCTGCTATGTGATTCTCAATATTTGCCTTGCACCATTTTATTTTTTGATGTTAAAAAGTTAGATTGTATCAGGCCTTGGGCTGAATAAAATATGTGCTTATACGTGTTGCCACATTTTGAGAGGCTGTCCTTTCTTCGGAGAGCATTTCTATTTGTGGACAAATGTATTTCGAGTTACATATATGAGATATTTGATAAAGAAAGAGAGTTGTGAGCACAAGAACTCTTACTTCATCTACTCACCACCTGTCTTCAACAAGACCAACGAGAAATGCTGGAACAGTTTTCAGCCTGTTTCAAAAAATCATTCATAAAAGAGAGAAACCCTAATCTGAAAAAGTGGGACACATTTGTTAATTTTTTTGTCTGGTTACATTTGAAGTCTTAGGAAAACAAGTTTATTTTTTACCCCTTTAAAGTGATTTAAAAGGACACCAGTGTGGCTGGTATCATCAGAGTTAATCATTAGTCCAATAGTTTAAGTTACAAGTTTTGGAAAATGGTGAGGTTTCTCCCTCTTTTCTTTTGAGAACTGCCTTGTAGATAAATGTGCATGTCTGGTCAGTAGTGAGGTTGCCTGAAAGAAAGAGAATGGTGAAGACATTTCTTTGATCACTACTGAGAAAAAAATTTCAATTGTGTGCTTTACTCTGCAGGATGCAAGGAGGCAGTCCTTAACAAAAGTATCTGATGTGATTTCTCTATGGACTCCATGGACTTAAAAGAACTCCTTCTAACCTACTGTTTTATAATCCAGATTAAATGGCATCGGTACCCACATTTTAGCTCCTTTGCTGTCACTCCAGGGATGAGTCACCATGAATAGTGTCTCTGTTGTTGAGGCTGGGTCAAGCCTGGAGGATAATGTAAGAAAATGCTTTATTCTTAAGGTTGAATTAGCTCTTAAAGGTTGAATTAGAGATGGTCTTCTGAGAGCTACTACAATGTCTACCTATATGTCTTCATCTTAGACAATGGTGCACCAAGGTTAGGAAGGCTGCACCCTCGAGACAAAGTCTATGTTTACTTCTATTAAACATGATTTGGCAGATAAGATTTAAATGTTGCTGTTTTGCTATGTTAAAAAAAAAAGTGACACCTATGAATAAATTTAAGAATATAAATTCTCAGAGCATATTTACGCATTTAAAGATAATCCTAAAAACAATTTAATTTGTCTGCTGAATCATAATTCATACTATTAAATTTTAAAGTTGAGGGCATTTACCAAGTTTTAGAGAAAGGAGATATGATTTGGATGCCAGGGTATTTAAAATGGATGCTTATCTTTACTCCTAATGAACTGAATAATTATGGGAAAATCACTTTGTTTCTTTGGTTCTCAACTTTCTCCTCTTAAAAGAAAGTAAGATTTAAATTATTTCTAAGAATATCTTCAGCTGTAATCTACTATAATTTTGTCGATATAAATTTATTATATTCTTCAGAATATATTTAAACATCACATTTAAACATTCTCAAAAATTCCTGTTCTAAAATAATAACTACTCTATGTTCTAAAATAACAAATAATGTATCATTGGATAAGTCATATTGAACAAGTTACTGAAAAGTTATAAATATTTTTAAATATTCTTTCAAGAAATATCTGTTCTTTTAAGGAAATGGAAGTCTGTCAGCATGATGGGAAGCGAACACTTATAACTATAGTATGAGGCCAGGTGACCTGTATTAAAAGCTTGCTGGAGGATCAGATGCATTCTTGTAAATCATAGTGGGTCACAACAGACTTCATGTGAGAAACATGTTGGTACAGATAGTAAGACCAAGGGTAAAGTTCTTATATCTATTTTTCCATACTTTCCTGTGAGAGATTTTAGTATCTAAATGAAAAGTGCTTACTTTTATAGACATTAGTGTGTGCGTGGTTGTGCTCTTTGTTGGGATGGGGTGTAGTGTTAATGGAGATGAATGTGGAGGATGATCTTGCTGCTATATAAGTGCTATTCTCTAAAATTTGGTAAAGCTTTTTTTTTTTTTTTAATTTTAGAAACTGTCTTTAAAGCATTATAAAATTGTGTTTTCTTTGCGCATTCTTCTAAGTGTCTAAACACCTATGCATTCTTTTAGGTCCTAAACTCATTAAGATTCTCATCAGGTTTCTCTCAAATATTTGTAAAACAAAATTATCTTCACGTTTGAAATAGGACATGGATGTTCCTCTGTGGAAAAGATGCATTGAAGAGACGATGCCCCTTCTTTGGTTTATTTTTCTCCATGGCACTTTTTATCATCTATGTACTATATAGTTTGGTTATTTGTTTTTTTATTGCCACATGAAAAAAATGACTGCTAGGATCTCAGCCCAGTGTGCCAGGAGGCATTTAAAAGAGAATGGGATAAACAACTAATAGACTGGTCTGTTGCTTTGTAAAAATATATCTATATGGGATTGCCTATTTACTAGATTATTCCATTACACACCCACTGTGGGCCTCAAACATGAAAATATGTACACATCATATCTCCAATGTCTTATTTTACACACTTGAAATTAGAATTTCCATTAGACATCACTTTGTCTAAATGTGGCTTATTTTTTAATTAAAAATATTTATTGAAATAATTAAATTTAGAGGAATTACTTAAATCATCTTAGAAATAGTAACTAAGGATCATTTGTTCATATTAAGACAGAAAGTGACTTAAGATCGAATCTTTCCAACAAATGTTTATTTCCAGCTATCTTTTCTTTTATTGAAATTATTCCTAATAAGCAGGAATGATGAAGGCTACTATGAAAAGAGAATTAATGTTCTCAGTAGACCTTTTTCTTACCAGGAATAGATGCTTATTTTTTGTAAGTTTCCAATGTCTCTTTTCCTACAAGGTTTTAGCATCTATCCCTGATTTTGTTTTCCTTTTATATTAGTACATGAGGTTAAAATTGATGTAGTCTATAATACTACTAAATACAATGAACTAAATAAACAAATGGGAAGGAAAAGATGACACTTCTTTTACATGTTATTATCGATCGAAGAATAGATCATGGGTGTTTTGCTTTGATGCACCTTATTAGAAATGTTCATGGTATCAAGTCAAATATTTTAAGAAAGTTTGTTAAAATATTTATAAGAAAAAATAAAACTCTAATGTTAAAGTGAACATTAAGAAAAACATACAAACATGACAGAAGTAGGAAAATGAATACATTATTTCAAAGGGCACAGCCATCAGATGAAAGATATGATATAAATAGCAGCTGAGCAATTTGAGAGCTAGACGCTTCCAGTATTTTATTTGAAAAATAATATAAACCACTAGCATTTAAGAATGACAGACTGTCTAGTGAAACTTCTCTACCATCAGGAAGAAAATGCATGGGAAAACTAGCCAAGTGTGGTCACACATCATTATATTAAATTATCAGGTACATAGCTTAGAACTGGCATTAAATAGAAAATAGAAATACATGGTAGAAGGAAAAGTGGAGAGAGTGTTATGGTTCATTTTCTTTTATTATAAGTAACAAGAATAACTCAAGCTAGCTTATATTTTTAAAAAAGTATTTATTTTGTGTCTCATACTCTGACAGCATGAATATAGGTAGGCTTCTAGAAGGGAGTGAATTCAGGTACCGGAAAACATCAGTTTCTCCCCATTTCTTGTCTCAGCATCTTCTTCTAAGTGTGGTTTGAACACAGGTCTTACTCCTGGCTGAGAAGACACCCAAAGACCATTTCTACATAGATTTGTATGATAAAGCTAATGTGGTTCTTGGAATGTTGATCATTAGTAGAAGGCTGGAAACTAGGATGATGACCCTCTTGACAGAGCTGCAAATCCTTAGGGCTTTCACTCAACATGGGAAGAATTTCAGGGGTAGAACAAATGTGTCATAGTAGGTCAGAAAGTCAGTGTTCATGAGATCTGATGTCTGGGAGGCAAAGGCTCCAAAAAACATTGAGGGGCTTGGCCAAGATCTTACAGAGCCTTACCTTGCCCTTCGTGCTCTTTTAATTGGGAGAAAGTTCTTCCTGGGCTCCTTGTGTGGCTTGCATTTCTTCTCAGTCCAAATGTCACCTACTCAGAGAGGCCTTCCTGACAATTCTATTTATAGGAAACACATCAAGTTAGCCTTACTGTTGCCTCTTCTATTACTTGAAAGAGTTTCTAGGCCATAATGCAGGGACGGGATATTGAGGCTGAGAACAGTGGGCAACCTGAGTTAAAGAAATGCTGCTAAGAGTCCAGAGAGATTATGGTTGGTAGGGTTCACAGGGCCAATGTTGAAAAGAGATAGATGCACAGAGAGAGAATTTTGGAAATCTGCAAAGGGTCTCCCTCTAGCATTCAATAGAGTAGTAATCCATATTTTACTAGAGATAATAAAATATGGTATTCAGATATTGCCCAGAAGAAGGCCTGATTATATTGGCCACACTGGAAAACCCTCACAATTCATAGGCCATTGAGTTGAATTCTCAGAAGGGTCTCAGTAGAAGACTTAATTATTTCTAAACTAATTTTTCCCAAGTATCTTAACTGTGTTCAAAAAGAAAGCACAAGAATATTTATTTAAAAATATGTATACTTCAATAACATAAAATTCAAAATGTCTGGCATCCAATCAAAGATTACCAGTCAAAGAAACAGGAATACATAGCCCATAATGATGAAAAAAAATAAATTAGTTAAAGCTGACCCAGAACTGAGTTAAGATAAGGACATTAAACCAGTTATTAAGCTATACTTCATATGTTTAAAAAGCTAAATATAATATGTTTAAAAGATTCAAATCAAACTTCTGGAGATGAGAACCACAAAGACTAAGATTTTAAAATATACTGAATAGGATAAATAGCAGATAAGATATTTCAGAAAAAAAGATTAGTATGCTTGAAGACATAACAGTAAAATTTATTCAGTATGAACCATTGAGAGAGGACAGAACATAAAAAAAAGAGAAGAGTATCAGTGAGTTTGGGGACACCATCAAGCAACCTAATATGCATGTAATTGAAATCTCCGAAGGAAAGGGGTGTAGAAAAATATTTGAATAAATAATGGCTGAAAGCCTTTCAGATTTGTTGAAATATCAAATCAACAAATACAAAAGCTCAATGAACTGCATGCATAAGAAAAGTGAGGAAAACTACAAGGCATATTATAATTAAATTACTTAAAAGGAGTGATAAAACGAAAATCTTAAAAGCAGCCAAAGAAGAAAAGAAAAAAACAACTATATATGAATAAATATAAGATTGCCAGCAGAAACAACACAAAAGGATATCCACTCTAGTATGGAGGTTTTTGCTTCCTACTTTTCCTTTTTTGACATTACCCCAGAAATGCCACCTCATTATAGCTTCATAAGGCTGGAAGTCTAGGTTCCCCACTCAAAATCTGCTTCAATCTAGTTAGCTTGTTAGTTTGTTTGTTTATGTTTGTTTTATATATAATTCTCAGAGTTTTTAGTTGTACTTCATTGGAAAAATTTTTAAAAAGTCTGAATAACTGATTGTTGACAAATTGCAAAGGTAGTTCAGTGAAGAAAGAGTAATCTTTTCAACAAATGTTACTGGAATATTTGGAAATACACATGCAAAAGGAAAAATGGACTTGATCACACTGTATAATAAAATTTACTTAAAGTGGATCATAAATCTAAATGTAAACCCTAACACTGTAAATCTTCTAGAAGAATGCATGGGAGAAAATTTTTTTGTGGTTTTAGGCTAGTGAAAGATTCTTTAGATACAGCACAAAAAGTACAATCCATAAAAGAACAGGTTGATAAATTGCACTTCATCAAATGTAAAATCTTTAACTCTTCAAAATTTTATTCTTGACTGTCAAGAAAATGAAAAAACAATCCATAAGTTGGAGAAAATATTTGTACAGCACATATCTGATAAAGGACTTATTTCCAGAATATATATAAAAGTGCTCAATACTCTATAAGAAAACAAGCAAGTCAATTTAAAAACAGGCAAAGGATTTGAAGACAATTCACCTAGTAATAAAATCTAACCAAACTAGGTCCTCATTTCTACATGGCAACAATGGATTAAAGTTGAGTAGCAGTTGCCACTTTAAATTAGGCATGCTCTTTCCAGTTTTCTTCAGTCCAACCTGTTACTTGCCTGATTCTTATAGGTGTTTGAGTTACCTGATTGATATCTGCTCTAAGTCCATAAGGAGAAAGAAAACTATTTTCACTTACCAGGATGTTTCTGTCATTGTCAAGTTTGTATTTTACATCATTATTTAGAGTAGAACTTGTTGCCTGTCTTCTATTCTTGCTTTTCTGCTGCTAGACTCAGCGTTTACATTGGGATCTCTTTGGTCAGCTTGCATGGCTACACATTGTCCACAGTGACTTTGAAATTATTGGTTGTAAGGCCTTGATTAAATACTTTTTTTTTTCTATAGACCTTTCTTATCTTTATCTCTACCAGTTATAATAAAAAGAATGACATAAAATAACATGAACTCTTTGATAAAAAAATTATATGTTAAACGTAATTCATCAGATTCAAATCAAACTCCTAAAATTGTACTGAAAATGGAATTTATTTTATGCGTCGTTTCAAAATGATTGTTTCAGCCCATATTGGACATTAAGCCTTCAGTGGAATTTTTGATTTGGAATTAATTACATTGATATCTAGTGCTGCACTCCTCACACCCTTCAACTTCCCCATGGGAGCACAGGATCTAAGGCCTCTGAAGATAAGGTTCCTGTGTTGGCTTGCACAACTTTATCAGTGTTTTATTAATATGTTCACTCTAAAATATGTACCAAGAATGGATGGTACTTTGTCATTTTTATTTGGCATTGGGACTTTCATTTTCTATCAATTGAACAGTGAAAACTAATCTTTAGTAATAATATTCTTCAAGTTGCATTTTTACATATTTCAGGAATTTTGTTTGTGTTAAGAAGTCTGTATTATACACTTGTTTAAATTTTATCTAAACACTCTCATAAAATATTAACTGCTAATCTATATTTCAAAAACATTTTTTTTGTTTGTTTAGAATATTGTTTATGTCTCTGAGAAACTTTTTCAGAGGACAAGCCTGGAGTAAATCTTTGTGACAGTTGTTGTCGTTCTAAGGGAATATTGGGATTGGAAGTAACAAAATTGTGGGTGGAAATGAAAACGTCTAATAAAAACCTGCAGAGGGATGGTTATAGCAGCTTCATTCATATTTGCCAAAACTTGGAAGCAACAAAGATGTCCTTCAGAAGGTGAATAGATAAATAAGCTGTGGGACATTTGGACAATGGAATATTATTCAGTACTATTGTTCAGTAAAAACAATTGAGCTATCAAGCCATAGAAAGACATGGAGGAAACTTAAAGGCATATTATTAAGTGAAAGAAACCAGTCTGAAAGAGCTACATACTGCATGATTTCAACCATATGACATTCAGGAAAAGGTAAAACTATGGAAACAGTAAAAGAATCAGTGGTTTCTATGGATATGAGGGTGGCAGGAATGATTAGGCAGAGCACAGAGAAGTTTTAGGAAAGTGAAACTATTCTGTATGACACTACAATGATGGGTCCTTGTATTACACATATGTCAAAACCCGTAGAATGAACAACACCAAGAGTGAATTGAGTGTAACAAATATACCAACCTGGTGAGGATATTGATAGCAGGGGAGGCTATGCAGAGGTATGGGAAGAAAGTATATGGGAACTCTATACTTTTTGTTCAGTTTCTGCTCAGTTTTGCTGTGCATCTAGAATTGCTCAAAAAAAAAAAAAGTTAATTAAAAAATATTTTGGTGGGCATTTGGAATTGAGAAGTCATTTGACAATTAGAAATAACATGGCCCTTGAATCAGACAGACATCCTTTGAATCTTTGAGTCTACCAATAGTTAGTCTGATTAACTTCCCTGGGCCTCAGTTTTCTCAAGAACAAATTAAAGAAATAATGTTTACTTTTGCAGGATGAATGTGAGGAGTAAATGAGATAACTTCCTACGTGCTCAATAAATAGCAGCTGTTATTTTTAATACCTTTGAGATTTGGGGCTAAGGGTTAAGTCTTCATACCAGTGGGAGAACAGGAGGCATGCCTATTGCTGGTGAGCTCCCAGGCCCTGGAAGCCTGAGACAATAGATAAACTTACACCCTTTTCAGAAGCAGTATATGGGAGATGGAGAGAAAATAAAATCTGACCAGTCTCAAGTTTATTGTATTTAAAAATTTTACTTTTCACTTTGGCAGTGATAATATAAGACCTCCTTAGATAAACTGATGCTATAACTAATATACTGTGGATACTTTTAAAAGTACTGGAAATGATCTAATATTAAAAATGACACAGAAAATCTTTATTTCTTAATGAGTTTCCTATCTGAATATTAGGAACTTGACTAATATTTCAAAAAAAAAAAAAAGCAAAATATGTGTATGAAAAAATTACTAGGAAGAGATGGTCTCAGTATATTGGATCCTAGTAACTAATCTTATTGAGAAATTAAACTTGTAATTAGGTGCATAAATGGAGAGCAACAACAGGGCACGTATCTTGAAAATTATGAAAAGAGAAAAATTATGGCATTTGGGAGGAGTGAGTAACCATAAAAACTGTCAAATGGCTTCTTCTCCATTTTCTCCATTACCTCACACCAAAAATCCCCACTTAAAAATAATGTCCAGTGGCAGAACTTGTGGGTCTGATACAATATCCATTTCTTAAACCTTCTTTCTTCCTAACAATTTCTCTGGTGTTCTTTTTTTTCTTTTTTTTAGTTAAATATATCCCTTTGCCCCTTCCAGGCTATGGGCTTCAGGTAAGAAGACAATTTTCCCCAGTTCTAGGGATTGGTGTCACTGACCTAAGTAATCTCTCCTTTTTTGCCAGTGATTGCTTCAAAAATGGGCAGGTGAAGTGACTCAGTTTGTGCCAGTGGAAAGATTTACTAAAGGCTTCAGGGAAAGAAATTTCCTTGCTCTTAAGAAAAAAGCCACTTGAGAAGGATATTCTCATCACGGATATGCAGATGAAAATCTCTGAATGGCCACAGCTCTTTTCCACCATGCAGAAACTAATTCTAAGGATGAAATTAATTCACAGTGGAGGATTCAGTGTTGGGAATTACAGAGAAACAGGACTGGAGTAATTGGCTTGATTCAAACCTGAACTATGCCTTTCTCTGGCATTCTAGGTATGTGAGCCAACACATATCCTTATCTGAGCCACCTTAAGTCAGGTTTTTATTTGCAGCTGGAAGAATTCTAGCTAATATTAGCCAACTAATGAACTATTAAAAATTAAAAATGGTTATTTCCAACACGTTGGCTTTTATTAACATTGTGCATGAAAATTTAAACAAAGATGCGGTAAGATCTTTAAGATCATGGCTCAGAATAAAGAAAATCAGAAATTTGATACCTTGAAAAAAAGAGTTCTGAAAAGGCAGCTGATTTGCCCGTCCAAAGCTATCACCACTTGTTTTTGAAAGATTAAACCGTTACACTTTATTTTTTGGTTTTTAAAAATTATTTTATTTTTTAATTAATTTATTTTTTAATTAAAGAAATGTTTTAAATTTTTTTCTTTTTTCCCCCGTCTACCTTTCCCCTCCCCCTCCAAACTGTTACACTTTTTAAAAAAATTTATTTATTTATTTAAATTAGTTTCAAGTATACAGTACATCGATTAGACATCTATATTGTTCATAAAATGATTCCTCCAATTGCTCCCTCTCTCCTCTGGCCCTCCACTTAGCCATCATATTAATGCTAACTGCATTCCCTGTGCTGTGCTCCCCATCCTCGTGCCCAACTATCAGCTACTAATTTGTACTTCTTTAATCCTTCACTCCATTCTCCCAGCCCCCAAACTCTCCTCCCCTCTGTCTGTCACCAAATTCTCCACTATTTTTGTGAGTCTGTTTTTGATTAGTTTGTTCTTTTTGTTCCTTAGATTCCATATATCAGTGAAATCATATGGTATTTATATTTTTCTGTCTGACTTATTTCATTTGGCATAATAACCTCTAGGTCTATCCATGTCATTGCAAATGGTAGGATTTCATTTTTTTTAATGTCTGAGTAATAATCTGTTGTATATCTTAACCATAATTTCTTTACTCAATCATCTGTTGGTTGGCATTTAGGTTGCTTCCATATCTTGGCTATTGTAAATTGTGCTGCCATGAATATTGGAGTGCAGAGATCTTTACAAATTATTGTTTTGGTTTTCCTCGGATAAATACCGAGAAGTGCAATTGCTGAGTCAAAAGGTATATCCATTTTTAATTTTTTGAGAAACCTCCATACTATTTTCCATAGCGGCTGTACCAATTTGCAATCCCACAAACAATGTATGAGGGTTCTCCATATCCTCGCCAACACTTGCTATTTTTTGATTTATTGATGATGGCCATTCTGACAGGTGTGAGGTGATATCTCATTGTGGTTTTAATTTGCATTTCTCTGATGATTAGTGACCTTGAGCATCTTTTCATATGTGTTAGCCATCTGTATTTCCTCTTTGGAAAAGTATCTGTTCAGGTCTTCTGCTCATTTCTTTAATTGGATTGTTTGTTTTTTTGCTGTTGAGTTGTATAAGTTCTTTATAAATTTTGGATATTAACCCTTTATCAGATGTATCATTAGCAAATATCTTCTCTCGGTCGGTTGTCTTTCTTGTTTTTTTGATGGTTTCCTTTGCTGTACAAAAACTTTTTAGTTTGATGTAGTCCCATTTTTCTTTTGTTTCCCTTGTCCAAGGAGATATATGTGAAAAGAAATTCCTGTTAGTAATATCAGAGAGTTTACTGCCTATGTTTTCTTCTAAAATTTTTATGGTTTTGGGTCTTCCATTTAAGTCTTTAATCCATTTTGATTCTATTCTTGTATATGGTGTAAGAAGATGGTCCAGCTTCTTTTTTTTTTTATATGTATCTGTCCAATTTTCCCAATATTATTTATTGAAGAGACTGTCTTTACTCCATTGTATATTCTTACCTCCTTTGTCATATATAAAGTGAGCGTATAGGCGTGGATTTATTTCTGGGCTCTTTATTCTGTTCCATTTATCAATGTGTCTGTTTTTATGCCAGTACCATAATGTTTAGATTACTGTAGCCTTGTAGTATAATTTGATATCAGGTAGTGTGATACCTCCAACTTTGTTCTTCTTTCTCAAGATTGCCATGGCTATTCGAGGTTTTTATGGCTCCATATAAATTTTAGGATTATTTGTTCTAGCTCTCTGAAAAATGGCATTGATATTTTGATACGGATTGCATGGAATCTATAGATTGCTTTGGGCAGTAGGGCTATTTTAACAGTGTTGATTTTTCCTACCCGTAAACAGGGCATATGCTTCCATTTATTTGTATCTTCTTCAATTTCTTTTTTCAATGACTTATAATTTTCTGAAAACAGATCTTCTACCTTCTTGGTTAATTTGATTCCCAGGTATTTTATAGTTTTTGACACAATTATAAATGGGATTGTTTTCTTAATTTCTCTTTCTGAAAGTTCAACATTGGTATATAAAAATGCCACTGACTTCTGAATTTTTATTTTGTAACCTGCTACTTTAAAGCATTCATTGATTGGTTCTAACAGTTTTTTTTGTGGAATCTTTAGGGTTCTCTCTATATAGTATCATGTCATTGGCAAGTAATGAGAGTTTTACTTCTTCCTTTCCAATTTGGATGCTTTTTATTTCTCTTTTTTGTTTTATTGCTGTGGCTAAGATTTCCAATACAGTATTGAAGAGGAGTAGTGAAAGTGGGCATCCTTGTCTTGTTCTTGATCTTAAGGAAAATGCTTTTAGCCTTTCCCCATTGAGTATGATATTAGCTGTAGGTTTGTCATATATGACCTTTATTATGTTGAGATGTGTTCCCTCTATTCCCACTTTGCTGAGGGTTTTGATCATAAATAAATGCTTTTTCTGCTTTTATTGATATGATCACATGGTTTTCATCTTTCGATTTATTAAGGTGGTGTATCACATTAATTGATTTGCGGATATCAAACCAACCTTGCATCTCAGGAATAAGTCCAACTTGATCATAGTGTATGATATTTTTAATGTATTGCCGAATTTGGTTTGCTAATATTTCATTGAGGATTTTTGCATCAATGTTCATAAGAGATATTGGCCTATAGTTTTCATTTTTTGTAATGTCTTTGCTTGGTTTTGGAATCAAGGTAATGGTGGCCTCATAAAAGGAGTTAGGGAGCTTTCCCTCTTCTTGAATTTTTTGGCATAGTTTGAGAATAGTTGATAATTCTTGAAATGTTTGGTAAAATTCTCCTATGAAGCCATCTGGTCCAGGACTTTTGTTTTTTGGGAGGTTTTTGATTACTGATTAGATTTCATTGGTGGTAAATGGTCGGTTCAGATTTTCTATTTCTTCTTGACTCAGTCTTGGGAGATTGTATGTTTCTAAGAATGTGTCCATTTCTTCCATATTTCCATATTTTCCCATTTGTTGGCGCATTGTATTTTTGTGGAGTCCATGGTTATTTCTCCTCTTTCATTTCTGATTTTATTTATTTGAGTCCTTTCTCTTTTTCCCTTGATGAGTCTGGCTAAGGGTCTGTCAATTTTGTTTATCCTTTCAAAGAACCAGTTTTTGGTTTCATTATTCTTTTGTATTGTTTTTCTAGACTCTATTTCATTTATTTGCACTCTGATCTTTATTATTTCCTTCCTTCTATTTACTTTGGGCTTTGTTTGCTGTTCTTTTTCTAGTTTTTTTAATTGTAAAGTTAGATCCTTTATTCAAGCTTTTTTTTTTGTTTCTTGAGTTAGGCCTGTATTGCTGTGAATTTCCCTCTTACAACTGTTTTCACCGTGTCCCATAAGTTTTGAGTTGCATTTTCATTTTCATTTGTCTCTAAGTATCTTTTGATTCCTTCCTTGACCTCATGAATAACCTATTCATTGTTTAGTAGCATGTTATTTAGCCTCCATATGTTTGTATATTTTCCAATTTTTTTCTTGTAGTTGACATCTAGTTTCATACCATTGTGATCAGAGAAGATGGTTGATATGATTTCAATCTTCTTAAATTTATTGAGACTTGATTTGTATCCTAACATGTGGTTTATCCTTGAAAATGTTTCTTGTGCACTTGAGAAGAATGTATATTTTGCTGCTTTGGGGTAAAATACTCTGAAAACATCTATTAAATCAAATCACATTTATTGATTCTTTGCCTGGAAGATCTGTCCATTGGTGTCAGTGGGGTGTTAAAGTCTCCTACTATGAGTGTATTATTATTGATCTCTCCTTTTATGTCAGTCAATAATTGCTTTATGTATGTAGGTTATCCTATGTTGGGTGCATATGTGTTTACTAGGGTTATATCCTCTTGATTTATCGATCTCTTTATTATTATGTAATGTCCTTTTTTATCTCTTATTATAACATTTGTTTTAAAGTCTATTTTATTTGATATAAGTATTGCTACCCCAGCTTTTTTTTCATTTCCATTTGCATGAAATATCTTTTTCCATCCCTTTACTTTCAGTCTGTGAGTGTCATTTGATCTGAAGTGGATCTCTTGTAGACAGCATATGCATAGATCTTGTTTTCTTATCCATTTGGTTACCCTATGTCTTTTGATTGGAGCATTTAATCCATTTACATTTAAAGTGATTACTGATAGATACATTGTTACTGTCATTTTATTATTCATATTTGTTATTTCTATTTTCTTTTTTACCCTTTCTCTTTTTACAGAAGACTCTTTAACATTTCTTGTAATGCTGGCTTGTGGGTGATAAATTCCTTAAGCTTTTTTTCTGTCTGGGAAGCTTTTTATCTCATCTTCCATTTTGATCGAAAGCCTTGCTGGGTAGAGTATCCGTGGTTGTAGATTTTTGTTTTTCAGACCTTTGAATATTTCTCGCCATTTCCTTATGGCCTGCAAAGTTTCCATTGAAAAGTCAGCAGACATTCTTATGGGGCTACCCTTGTAAGCAACCAGCTTCCTTTCTCTTACTGCTTTTAAGATTCTCTCTTTGTCTTTGACTTTTGACATTTTAATTATGATGTGTCTTGGTGTAGGTCTGTCTGAATTCCTCTTGTTTGGCACTCTTTGTGCTCCCTGAACTTGTATGTCTAATTCCTTTGCCAGGTTAGGGAAGTTTTCTGTCATTATTTCTTCAAATAGAGTCTCAATCTCTTGCTCTCTCTTCATCTTCAGGTATTCCTATGATTTGGATATATTTATGCTTCATGTTGTCCCAGGAGTCTCTTAAACTATCCTCATTTTTTAAAATTCTTTTTTCTTTTTGTTGTTCTGATTGAGTGTATTCAGCTACCTTGTCTTCCAATTCACGGATTCAGTCTTCTGCTTTGTCCAATGTACTGTTGAATACTTCTAGTGTATTCTTCATTTCAGTTATTGTATTCCTCATTTCTGTCTGGTTCTTTTTATGGTTTCTATGTCCTTTTTAATGCTTACTATCTCTCCGTTGAGGTTCTCATGGTGCTCATCCATTCTTCCCATAAGTTCGTTGAGCATTTTTATAACCATTATTCTGAACTCTGTCTCTTGTCGTTTCATTTGTGGTATGTTTCTTTTTTTCTTTTCTTTTCTTTTTTCCATTTTATTAGCCTCTCTGTGTTCTTTTCAATGTGTCAAGAATATTTGTTTCATCTCTCAGCGTTAGCCAGATGGCCTAATGTGGAAGATGTCCTGTGTGCCCCAGTGGTGCACTCTCCCTGATCCCTTGTGGGTGAAGTGGAATCAGGGAGACAAAGTCTGTTTGACCAATATAGCCTCAGTTTTGCTGCAACTTCTGTGCCTAGTCGTTTCCGCTGTAGACACAGATCACAGTGAGACCAGCTACTGTTAGGGGCGCTCCCACAGACCCCTGTGCTCCCCAGACACAATATTGCAACTCTTGCAGGCAGCAAATGTCTGCCTGCCTCTGATTTCCAAGCAGTGCCCCCCCTGTGCCAGCCAAAATTTGTTGCCTGTGTGGATTAGGAGATCAGGGGAGGGGAAGAGCAGGGCTGTGGCAGTTCATTGTCAATGGGCCGCCTGGGGCAATTTGTGGGTAGGGTGGGTGGGGTATCGGAGAGACAATGGCAGTCAGATCAGTACAGCCTCAATCTTTCTGCAAATTTGGTAACTGTTTTGAGTTCCCTCAGAAGACCCACATCACAGCAAGACCAGCTGCTGTCTGGGACTAGTCTACTGGTCCCTGATATCTGCCCAAGTTCGTGTTGGCGGCAGTGATCTGCCTGACCCTATCTCTGAAATGTGGCTCACAGCAGCTGGCCACTGTTGCTGGAATTAGAAATGCCGTTCTCAGATCAGAGGTTCCTAATGGCCTTGTGGGAGGAGTCTGCACAGTCAAGCTGGTGAGGTATGTAGATTGCCCAGTAAGGGGGCCTGACTAAGGCACAATGGTGGCTGCCTTTCCAGCCCTTGTTCAGAGGTCAGGCAATGGAGACCTTTTCAGAAGGAATCCCATGCAAGTCTCTGAACCACTGCCAGCAGCCTGAGTGAGCATCTGCAGGTCAGAAAGCCTTTGCGCAGACCTTTAAAGGTACATTTAGGTGTTCAGTCGCCCTCCATCTCACCCAGATGAGCAGAATCCTTTCCAATTTCTACAGTTAAAATTATTGGAATCTCCTCTTCCCTGGGCTGAGGAGCCCTCATATGAGACCAGAACCCCATTCTCCCTCATGAGAGCTTCTGCAGCCTCACTTTCCCTCCCAGCGATCTTCCACTACCCGCGAGTTTGAGTCCAGCCAGATTTGGGACTTCGCCCCTCCTACTGGCTTTGATGTAGCTCCTTTATATTATCAGATTGTAGGTGTTATGATCAGCTGGACTTCAAGTGATTCTCCACATTGATTATTTTATGGTTTGATTGTAATTTCAATGCAGTATTGGAAGGAGACAAACCCTGCTTTTACCTAGTCTGCTATCTTCCCTCTATCAAACCATTACAGTTTTGATTCATTTTTTCTTTTTGACAGTTTTGTGAATTGTTATGTGACCTCACACCTATTTGGGTTAGAGACATAGCAAAAACACATGAATAACTATGTACGAAAACTGGAACAGATTCAATGTGACTTAATCATATGATGGAAAATGGGAACTAAGTAGTATTGACAGTTATAGCAAAGATGATGACACGGTATTTTTTATAAGTGGGTTTAATGCAACTTTGAATCTAGATGCAATAGCATTTTAAGACTAGGTTTGTGAACAGGTATTTTTAAAAGAGGGAATGTATTATCAAATTGTAGAGATAGAAAATGTGTTATCAAATTGTGAAGCTGGAATCTCACTGATATTTTCCATGATATGAAAACAACCTGTCTTGATTTTTCAATGTACAAGTAATTTCTAACATAAAGGAAGACAGCACACATTCCCTAGATATCCTGAATTGACTTTCACATACTTTAAATTTTACTTGTAAACCTTCTTAATGTGAATGGGATTAGAATGTAATTGATGTTGAATAAATGTAATATGTCATTCATGATGAAAATAAATGTGTATTTTTTTGAATAAAATGAATGGATGAATGAATGAAGATTATTTTCACATTCCTTTCAGTGACCACTTTAGCTACTGGCCTACACGAGAAGTTCTATAAGGCTAAGATGCTGGAGTCCACAAACCAAACACTCATGAAACTCTTCATATTACTTTATTATCATATTTCACTGTACAGTCGAGTTCCAGGTTCATCTTTTTGGATGCCTATAGAACATTTTCACATGCACATACCACTGTCAGCTCAAACTCAGATATCCTAAATCAAGCCTTCTTCTCATCTGGATCTTTTTCTGTCAGCCCACCCCTCTTTTCAGTTGGCGCCATACCTTTCTCCCAGTCACGAAGAGATACATCATGAGGCATTACTGAATTATTCCTCTCCATTATCTCTCTTATTTAATTAACTGTGGAGCCCTGTTTATTCTTCCTTTACAATGTCCTTTCCTTTCTAGTGCCACAGCTATGACCCTTAATGGACTTGTTGTTATAGGCATGTCACTTTTTTCCCAGATTTTATTTACCCATAATTCAAACCACATTACACACTTTTGCCAGATTAATCTATCTAAAACATTGTTTTCATTAAGCCTTTTTCTGGCTTGAGAACTCAGATCAACTACATTGTTTGAAGTTTGAATCCAATTGAATTTGATGGTCATTCAAATTCAATTTTATCATTATTTAATATTACTTATTAAAATCATCTCTTAAATATCTTCAGAATACAGTCTCTGCTATAACTAGATTGGTCTCTGGTATGTAGTAGGCAAATTCCCAATGTAATGCCTTTGCATGATACCTTTGCACCATTGGGTAGTTTAGTTTTAAGATTGATTACTTTTTTGAAAATAGAATTATCTATATGTTTATATTTTAAAACATGAAATTTTAGAAATTCTTTGGAGTATGAAAATTATCCTTGGCTTTGAAATATGGCAGCTCTAAATCAACATTTTTATAATGAGCAATGGAAACACTGTATTAGACCAAATGATTTAACAAATTAACTTTTCCTCAAGTATAAGTTCAGTTATTTTAAAACTTTTTGTTCTGCTAAATAAAAAATATTGTCATGTTTCATTCATGCTGCAGAGCTCTGATGGCTTTGCTGTGTAAGCATCCAAGTTCCTCACGCTACTTCTTTTCTAGGGAGCTTGTGTGCCTTTGTGCCTCTCAACGCATGCTTTCTGAAGTGTTCCTTCTGTGCTAGGCTATTGCATTGATTCCTGTGTTTTTGCCAGTTCTTAAACTCGTCAACAGCCTTGTGCTGCAAAAGTTTGTGTTGCTACATTTCCCACTCACTTTAAATTCTGGGCAAAAATCTAACTTTTTAATGTTCCTTTGGGAGGGTACTTAAATATTCCTTTTGAACTTTGAACTCTGGGTATACACACTTTA
This sequence comes from Pteropus medius, assembly GCF_902729225.1. Lineage (NCBI taxonomy): Eukaryota > Metazoa > Chordata > Mammalia > Chiroptera > Pteropodidae > Pteropus > Pteropus medius. The sequence continues at coordinate 1,902,968 of NW_024346771.1, forward strand.
TGAAAGTGGCTAAAAATTACACAATTTAAATAAAAATTTAAATGCATGGCTATAACCATAATCAACTGTGTGCATTTGCTGTGGTTGTCATTGGGAATCATTTGCATAAATAATGGAATATACAACTAGATTCACTGATATTTTAGCCACATTTCAGAATGAAATATTGGATATGGCCACTGGCTGGCTCTTGGATTTTGTATTTTTAGTGACATTATCCTTGGAAATTATATGCTTAAGGCAAGTTGAGGGAGTGGATTCATTACTTAATGATTAATTTAGTAGATTGAAATCTCAGGATGTTTGTTCTTGAGTTATTTTTGCATTAGAGAAAATATGCTCTTCTAAATATGGATTATTAAAAAATGCAAAAGTCAGAAATATTAGAAAGATAGACAAAGAAGGAGGTAGAAACAGAAACATTTATTTTTCACAGTTATAAGTAATCTACTTTCTCTTTTAGAACTGACTTTGATTGGAAAGGAGTATGAAGTGTATTTTCTTCAAACTGTTATATAAAATTTTATTTCTCAATGAGTTCCTAAGCTAGAAGGCAAAACAATGTTTTTTTGGGCCTAAGTGTGTTGCTTGATCTTGCAAAGCCTATTTCATGGTTGGCTAGATTCTAATGAAGATGGTTGGCAATGAGATAATATTTATATATATAGAAAATAAATTTACAATAGAGGGCAAAAAGCATGTAAGCAAGCAGTACTAGCTTTAAAAAATTTATAGTAAAACCACATGAATATTTCTGGTTTCTCCAAGAGAACATTTTCAATACAAACACACACACACACACACACTATAGATATCTCATGCACATATCTCTGTAATCATATATATGTCCTTTTACTCGTAGGTACATGAACACTTCGGGGTATCATTGTGGATGATTCTCGCTATCTAGTTTAAGCTTTAGGATTCTTACTATCCCAAGAACTATTCATCAGCTTGCTTCTTTCTTTGAAATCAATTGATAGCAAATGTTGAATTTATTTGCTTAAAGCAATTCCTGTGCACCAGTTAAGTGATTTTTATATTTCACCATCTAAGAACAGTATATATATAAAAAAAATCTGTAGTGTCTTTTAGTGACTTTGATAGCTGTGTTAATAACATTTCAGACTGACGATTTGCAGCAGGCTTCTTGCTCGAAGCACTGCAGTAAATTATTGCTGCATTGCAGATTATAGTTTAATTCCTTAAAAATGCCAGAATTTTCAGGTCCTTGTTAATATTTGGGCTGCAGAATCCAAAACTGCACTTGGTTGGCTGCATCTTGGAGAAATTATTCTTATAGATGAAACTTAATGTGATTCATAAATAGGTTTTGCTCCAAAAAACATATAGTGTGAAACCTTGATTAGTGAAAATTCTGGCAACTAATCTCTTTTATGATGAAATTAGCAGTATTAAAACTGTGGGAAGTAAAGCTTTGAATGTGGTTAGGCTTAACAAATGGCACTACACAGCTGTCACTTGTCCCATCTAAATATAGGCAGACAGGGATGCAATGAGTAAAATTGTGAGGCTTTCAAAATATTTTTCGCTTCCTTTTTGCCTTAACCCTCTCAAATCAATGCCTTTCTGTTCTCTTTACTCTCAACTTTGCCCATACACAGGAGACTCTAGTAACTTAACTTTTATCAGTTTGCCTAGTTCGCCGAATAATTTTTAATGAACAAGTTACAAAATAGCAATCTATGCCCTGAAAACTTTTTTTTTGCCCTTGCAGTGTTTTGTTTTGTTTGCTTTAAGAAATTAGTTACCAACATTTAAAAATGCAAACATTTTCCATAAAAATAAAGATCAGCAACTCTCTCGAAATATAAGAAACTTTTGCAATATTTATAACCATTCAGACTTCCCCTTGGTGACCCTCGGTTAAAGCTGGGTGATGTCTGTCCCCTACAGACTGAGCCTATCTCCTCCAGTAAACCCCCACTTACCCACTTCCTTAATTGCTTTACTCATTTATGTCACCTGCTGGTCCTGATGGGCACTCGTTTTGATTCTTATATTTAATAAATTTCTTACCCTAACTAGCACTTATGAATTTAAGTTTTATACCTGTTTATTCAAGTTGTGAAGGAAAAGATTCGGTTTCCTCTTAAAAGAATATCAGAACTTGGGATGCAAAGTTGTAAGAGACTCAACTGATGAGGTCTCTAGGCTGTGAAAGTGAAGTTAAGTTACTCCTGTTAGAAATAAAAGAGGAGGAAAGACACTTCAGTTTTTTCCATAGAATACTCTTCGCAGTCTCTTTCCCTTTCACCACTCCTCTGAGTCACCAATGGCAGCTACAGAGGTGGCTGGAACTGGATAAAAATCTGTCCTTCATTACTGAAACCTACGTTGTTCTGCCTTTCAACAGTTCAGCTGGTGAACCTTGTGCAATCAACCCTTTCTCGAACCTTCTACCCATCTTCACTTCAGGGTTAATATTGAGTTTCTTCCCAAATATACTTCAGTATGAAGTATTTACTTCTCTACTAAATCTTAGGAAGCCTATTTTATGTTTTCCAGCAGATTTGATGCTATTTTCTTTAGAATTTTGTCATATTGTCTATTACATGTCATATTTTTTACCCTCCTACATGAAGTTCTGAAGCTAAGTTCTGATCTTTTACTTTTTTTGTCTTGCTTATAAAATATCTGATGAATAAATGTGTCATTGGAATACATTCTCTTCATTAATAGAGGTAGTACTGCAAGTCTGTGTTAACATCCCACTGGAAATAAGCCTCCAGGAATGCTCATATTTTCAACAGGTTTTATATGCTGAATTTCACCCTGATGCATTCTTTCAGAGCAAAGTAAGAAAAATACATTTTTACGTTTAGATTTTATTTTAAAGCTGCCCATTGTTTTTATACACAGTTGTATATACTGCTGCCTAAGGTTGCTTCGTAAAATTGCTTGTTCTAGAAACCTGTTGGGCTTTTCTGTTCTGCCCCAAGTTGGGTCTGCAGGCTGAGCAATGAATAAAGACAGGCCAGCCTGAGTGCATTCCTTCAACTCAACTCAAGATGAGTTCATGTATGATGCTTTCCATTGTATCCTTTTGGATGTGTGGTAATGAGATTTTACTAATCTAATATTTGTCAGGGCATTAGTGTATGAAAATAATGTCCTGAAAGGAGAACATTTCTTTCTCATATCAACTTAGAGACAATGGCATAGTTATTGAAGCATGTCTATATAGTGATTGCTCAGAGTCAAGCCAGGCCTTCTGTGCCTGGATGACTATAGAGACCCCAGTGTAGATTTGGGAATGTGAACTGGGAGGTCACAGAAGAGCATTCAGAGGATACCAGGGAGAGGAACACGTGATAGTGAAAAGAGAAATAGCATGAGCTTGATGCAAAACTCTGAAGGAAGTTTGAGAGATATTCTTCTAATTAATCTACTTTTTCTTCCTATTTTACCTACTTCGTAAATACTAGATATTCTCAAGAGTTTTATCCATAGTCACACTCTCAGTGGAAACCTAAGTTGATTCAGGGAGGTCACTGGGTCTCAAAAGCTCTGAGAGGCCCACTTGAGTAAAATTTTTACAAGTAATGATGATAATCATTAACTGAACAATTACATTTAGAGGCCGTTATGACACCAATTAAATTGCATTAAAATAAAATTTAATTTTTTGGCTGCATTTTCTTAAACAATATAGAGTCTTGATATGGCATCCAAGGCCACCTATGATTTGACCTTAATTCATTTCTCCAGGTTTACCTTTTGCTTAAGATTCTTGTACTCTGTGTGCTAGTAGATTGCTGCTGCTTGTTTTATATATATATATATATATATATATATATATGTATGTATAAAACAAGCAGCATATATATATATATATATATACACATTTATTTATCTATTTACTCTATTATGTATCTATCTATCTATCTATCTATCTATCTATCTATCTATCTATTATCTATCTATCATTTATCATTTATAAATGTATATCTACCCTTGGTTCCTGGCAGAGAGCTCCTAAAACACTATAATTTCCTAAGTGATAAGCACTAAGAGAATCTTTTGTTTTAATATTTGATCTTTGACCTTGGTTCCTGACACAGAGCACCTTATTCCTTTAGAATTTCCTTAGTGACAGAGTGTCTTTTGTCCTAATGAGATGACTCTTGGTGGGCTCCTGGAAAACCTCAGATGGAAGTGCTCATCAGAAATATCAAACCATGATTAGATGCTTGGAACTTTCAGTCCTACCCCCCATCCTCTGCAAAGGGGAGAGAAGTTAGAGATTGAGTTAATAATATATCATGCCTATTTGATGAAGCCTTCATAAAAATCCCAATAGTATAGGGTTCAGAGAGTTTTCGGGTTGGTGTACACATCTACATTCAAGGAGGACGGCACATCCCAATTCCACAGGGACAGAAGTTTCTGCAATGGGAACTCTTTCAGAACTCCCCTTATACACCTATTCATCTGGCTGCTCATTCATATCCTTTATTACACCCTTTATAATAAACCCATGAGTGTGTTTTCCTGAGTTCTGTGAGCCATTTTAACAAATTATCTAATCCAAGGTGAGGTCGTGAGAACCCCAGTCTGTAGGCAGTGGGTAGAAGTACAGATGATAACCTGGGACTTGTGATGGGTGTCTGAAGTTGGGGCAGTCATGTGAGACTGAGTCCTTAACTTGTGGGATCTGATGCTAACTCTAGGTAAATAGTGTCAGAATTGAATTGAATTGTAAAGCACACAGCTGATGTTCCAGAGAATTGCTTGATGTGCGAAAATGCACAGATCTGGTGTCAGAAGTATTATAAGTGTGTCAATAAAGAAAACATAGAAGTATTTTTTACAGACAATGGGAAAAATACCCTTTTGTGCATTTCTTCTTATTATATGCCACCCACATTTGGAGACCCGGCTTAAATGTCACCAACTCCATGAAGATTTCAAGCTCAGCTCATCAGAAGTAATTTGTCCCTCTTTTATTTCTCTACTGTATTTTAACATCTCTATTTTATCACAGTTCATTTGTCTTATATTTATAATTATTTGTGTTCCTATCTTAATTCTCGCAAATGATATATACATATAGATGTAGATATATAATCTCATAAAAGATTTTATATGCTTGACCCTTGAACAATGCAGAGATTAGTGGCACCAACTCACCACATGAAAATTTACATATAATTTTTGACTCCTCAGAACTTAACTACTAATAGCCTAGTGTTTACCAGAAGCCTTACTGATAACATAAGCAATAGATTAACACAAATTTTGTATGTCATATGTATTAGATACTATATTCTTCCATTAAAGTACACTAGAGAAAAGAAAATGCTATTAAGAAAATCATAAGAGAAAATACATACATATAATTTATGCATTCATTACATATGTTTTTCTTTTTCTTTTTTTTTTTTATATTTCCAGGCTACACGATTCATCTGTAAGTTTTTTCAAATTGTCATAAATGTTCAAAAAGTTTTCCAACATATTTATTTTAAAAAAACCTGTGTGTAAGTGGACCTGCACAGTTCATATATATAAAGTAGAAGAAAAGTGTTTTATTTGGGCAGAAAATTTAGAATTGGTCTTTTGAGAATGTAGTAGTGTAGAGTAAATTATGACAAAAGTATATATTTGAAAACAGTTGGAACAAATTCATGTTCAATGTGAGATTCAGGGCATAAGGAAGAACTAGGGCTGAAAGTATTAGTATCAAGCAGTGTTCTGATTGGCTCAGTAACTCTCAACTTGTGTGTGTTTCAGTTCAGGGAAGTATATCATTTTGTGTAATATAATTTAAGCACTATAAATTCAGGTATGATCTCAGGCATAATGGATACTTATGTAAAAGGAAAGGGAAAAATATCATAACATTATATATATACTATGAGGAAAAAAATATATAACACAGATAAGTAGAAAAGTTTAAAAAAGTTATCTCAGAATCACTCAGTCTTAGTCCATTTTGGTTGCTGTAACAAAAATGCCGTAGACAAGATAACTTATAAACAACAACAATTTATTTCTCACAGTTCCAGATACTGGGAAATCTAAGACATAGTTGCCAGCTGATTCGGTGTCTGAGAGCCTGTTTCCTGGTTCATAGTGGTCATCTTCTTGTTGTATCCTCACATGGTGGCAGGGGCAAAGATGGGGTCACTTTATAAAAGTCATTAATCTTGTTTATGGAGGCTCCACTCTAAAGACCTAATCACTTCCTAAAGGCCACCTCCAAACACCATCACATTGGACATTAGGCTTCAACATATGAATTTTGAGAGAACACAAACATTTAGTCTAAAGCACATACTATCCACGTATAGTCACTATTAATATTTTGACATTTTATTTCCAATCATATTTTTATACTAACATGCATAATCACACATTTGGAGGAAGATAAAATTCTCTCACTTGTTTTATATGGTAACAAGGCTCAGAAAGGGCAGATCTTTTTTGATTTTTAAAAAGTTTTTATTATAAAAACTTCAAAATATGTTTAAAAGAAGTCCTAATAGTATTTTGAATCTCCATCACCAGCTTCAACAATTATCTCATGACAGATCTTGTTTCATCTATACCCTCATCCATTTCTCCCCTCCTTTTATTATTTGAAACAAATCCTAGATACTAGTCTATATTTCTAAAAGAGAATTCTTTTTAAAAAACATCAGCACAAAGCATTATCATAAATATAATTAATAAAACTCCTCTTGCCATAAAAATCCAGTAAGTGTTCAAATTTCCAAACGTCTCATAAATGTTGTAGTTTTTTTGTATTTACAGTTTTACTTGAATTTATTTAAACTATTTAAAGCAGGCATACATATATTTATTAACACGATTTTAAGCCTCTTTGATCTGTGAGTTTTATATAGATTTCTTTTTTCCCTTGTGATTTATTTGTTGTTGAAAACATCAGAGTTCTGATCAAGATAGTGGAGTAGGTAAATGCTGCGCTTGCCTCCCTTCACAACCACGCCAAAATTACAATTAAATTGCAGAACAACTGTCATTGAGAATCACCTGAAGTTTAGTGAACAGAAGTCCTATAACTAAGGATATTCAGAAGAAACCATGTAGAGACTGGTAGGGGAGGTGGAAATATGAAAAGGGCTGGTCCCATACCCACATGTGGCAGTTAAAAATTGGGAGGGATATCTTGGCTGTAGAGGTCCGATCTTGAGGTGCAAGAAGTCCCAGTCTGCAACCATGCTTCCCAATCACTTCCTAAAGGCCACCTCCCCAGCCGAAATTTTCAGTGCCAAGGAGAGAAGTTCCCACAACTTATGGCCATGAAAACCAGAAGACTGTAGCTAAATGAGATGGAGGGTTCCTGGAGTCCCAGGTATTCTTCTTAAAGGGCCCAGGCGTGGACTTAGTACCTGACAGACTCACTCACTCTGAGATCTAGCTGTGGCACAGCAGCTTGAAAGATGCCAGAGACATATGGAAAGGAACTGACTTGTCTGGCTTCAGGGTGAGGGCTGGACAGCTTTCTCCCAAACAGAAGTGCTGGCAGGAGCCTTTGTTTCTCCTCCCACCCAGTATGCAGACACAGACTGCCACCATATCTGAGTCTCCATTGACCCATTATACTCTTTAACCTACTCTTCTGATTTCCTGAGACCTTGCCCCACTAAACTTGAGGACGTACCCAAGCCAATTCCACTGGCTTTTCCATACAAATAACCTGTTTTGGCTTATACTGAGGACTTTCCTAAAATCTCTCAAAGGTTCACAAAATCTGAACAAGCAGCACCTGCCCTTGATGTGCCTTGTATCTCTTGTTAGGTAGCTTCAAGCTAGCCACTAGCAGCAGCAGGCCTCGGTTCACGGCTTAGTTTATTTTAGGCACCTCCAACCCCAGCACAAGTGGCAACCACCTGCAAATCACTTTGTAGCTCATTCCAAATGGCCCTGGGTAGGGAATAGGCAATGGCTGACCTTCATCTTCACCAGGGCCCCTCCCGAGGGGCTGGACACCTGAGGGCCAGCTTCAGACTATACCAGAGCACCACCCAACCACATCCACAAATGACACACCCAAAGAGAAGACTGGGCAGGCACCAGAGCCCTGCTAAAATTAATCCTGCTTCACAGAGTCAGCCCCTGCAAAACAGCAATTCTACTGTAGCCATGACCAGTCCTCAAGCAATCAGCCAGAGGGTCATTCCTCTCATTGACATGTACACAGCAGCCAAGGCTCAACTACAACAGGAGAGCACACACAACCACAGAAGGAACACGCCTAGAGCACCCAGCCCAAGTGATCAGGAAGACTGTGTCACTGGGCCCCACAGGACACCTACTACATAAGTCTTCTTTACAAAGACAGGGAAACATAGTAGTAGCTTTACCTAATATCTAGGAAAAACACAGGAAGGCAGCCAAAATGAGGGTACAAAGAAACATGTCTCAAATGAAAGAATGGAACAAAGCTCCAGAAAAAGAACTAAACAAAATGGAGACGAGTAATCCAGTAGTGAAGAATTCAAAATACTAGTTATAAGTGGTCAATGATCTCAGTGGGAACTTCAACAAAGAGATAGAAAACATTAAGATGGAGATAGAAAACATGAAAAAGAGCCAGTTAGAAGTGAAGAATACAATAACTGAAATGAAGACTACATTAGAAGGAATCAACTGTAGATTACATGAAGCAGAGGATCAAATCAGCAATTTGGAAGAGAAGGTAGCAGGCAACAGTCAGAAGATCAACAAGAAAGAAGAATCCAAAAAAGTGAGGATAGTTTAAGGGGCCTCTGGGACAACATCAAGGATAACAACATTCACAGCATAGGGGTACCAGAAAGAGAAGAGAGAGTAAGAAATTGAAAACCTATTTGAAGAAATAATGATGGAAAACTTTCCTAACCCGGTCAAGGAAATAGACCTACAGTGAGTCCCAAACAAGATAAATTCAAAGAGGCCCACACCAAGACACATCACAATTAAAACGTCAAAGTTTAAAGACAAAGAGAGAATCTTAAAAGCAGCAAGAGAAAAGCAATTGATTACCTACAAAGGAACTTCCATACTGTCATTTGATTTCTCAACAGAAACTTTGCAGGCCAGAAGGGATTGGCATAAAATATTCCACAAGGCCAGCCCTTGCAAAATAAAAAGCAAGGACCTACAACCAAGATTACTCTACTCAGGAAAGTTATTATTTAGAATTGAAGGGCAGATAAAGAGCTCTCCAGACAAGTAAAAGCTAAAAGAGTTCATTAACACCAAACCGGTATTACAAGAAATGTTAAAAGAACTCGAAGAAGAAGAAGAAGAAAAAAAACATCAAAAATATAAATAATAAAATTGCAATAACTACATATCTATCAACAATTACTTTAAATGTAAATGAATTAAATGCTCCAATCAAAAGACGTAGCGTGGCTCAATGGATAAGAAAACAAGACCCATACAAATGCTGCTTAGAAGAGACTCACTTTAGATCAAAAGATACACATAGACTGGAGTAAGTCAGACAGAGAAATACAAATTCCATATAATTTTACTTATGTGGAAGCTAGAGAAAAGGATAAAACAGACAAACAAAACATAAACAAACATAGATACAGAGAGTATTTTGATGGTTCACAGATTGAGTGTGGGGTGAGGGAATGCATGAGGGGCCAGAGGGGATTAAGAGGTACAAATTGGTAGCTACAAAATAATCATGGGGATGTAGAGTATGGAATGGGGAGTATAGTCAGTAATATAACTATGTAAAGTGTTAGATGGATATTGGATTTATCGTGGTGATCATGTAAGTTATACAAATGTCTAATCACTGTGTTTTTTACGTGAAACTAATATATTGTATGTCAACTGTAATTAAAAAATAAAAAAATATATATTAAAAAACCCCACATTATCTGTCTTGCACTTTTCTACAGCAAGTTATTTATTAATTTTGAGTTAAATAAAATCTCAGAGCTTACTGTTATCTATAATTTAATGTGAGAAGAAAAAGAATTAGAATTCATAGCAGATATAATTAGTAAGCCATGTACAGTGTTTGAAGGATAATTTTTGTTTATTAAAGTTTTATTGGCATTAAAACCATACCCATATGATTATAAAATTTGAAACACAAATGCATGAGGTTTTTCCAGAAATTAATTTCTAAGAAGGATCGAGTCCTTAAATGGCATAACACATACTATTGTATTTTTCTCTAAAAGTGCTTGCTGAGAAAATTCAGTGTCATGGATTTAAAGTCAATAATAAGCACAGTTTTTGCTGTTGTCGTGTGTTATAAGTTTACATAAAGAAAAAACAAAGCAGCATGAAAACAAATAAAATCAACAAAAAGAAAATAAATAAGCTAATATCTGAAAAATATTATTGTTCTGAAACTCTCAAAGGTGTTGCACATTATGTTCTTTTTTTAAAAAATTTTTTTTAATTTATTTTTTAATTTTTTTTATAATGACATTGGTTAATGAAATCCAATAAGTTTTAGCTGTACACTTTAACAGTAAGGCATATATATAATATATATATATATATATGTGTGTGTAAATATATATATTTAATATATATTAAATATATATATATATATATTTACACTGTATGTTCCCTTTCCATAGTTGACACTCTTTACCCCGTCTACCTCCCCCCTCATGCCTACTCTCTGGTAACCACTAGTCTATTGTCCATGTCCATGAGTCTGTTTGTTTGTCCTGTTCATTTGTTGCTTTTAGGTTTATATCCCACATATAAGTGATATCAAGTGACTTTCAACTTTTTCTGTCTGGCTTATTTTGCTTAGCATGATTATCTTGAGGTCTACCCATGTTGTCACAAATGGCAGTATTTCATCTCTTCTTATAGCTGAGTAATATTTCATTCACAGCTTCTTTATCCAATCATCTATCATAGGACACTTCAGTTGCTTCCATTTCCTGGCCACTGTGAATAATGCTGCTATGAACATCAGTGTGCAAATATCTTTTCGGATATGAGTTTTTAAATCTTTGGGGTAAATACTCAGTAGAAGGATTGCTGTATCACATGTTCTTGGTCTTTGTTTTTTTTTTCCAAGAAAAAGGACACACACGTGCTAGTTCAAGTGACAGTGTTTTGTTGTCAGGATACATGGGAAAGAGTGGAGGAATAGAAGGTTCTCTGTGCAATCCTGGAAGACTTGGAACAACCCTATGGTCAAAACTCATTGGGCATAGCAGTGGTCCTGCAGTTGACCTACAGAATTCCTGGAGATTCAGCAGTAGCTCTAGAAGTTGTATCCCTCAGAGCCAGCATCTTTTCTGTTGAGGGGGCTGTACATGACACTGATCTATTGAATACCATCACTGCTTCTATTGCTCTTGCCTCTATTAGTTGACTTTTCTCCACTCTCCTTCTCTAGACAGTATTGCTTTTGATTCCATGAGACTCCTACCACCTCATGACTTCTAAAGATGTGTAGCTTCTTCTTACTGCTTTCATTCTAAGTATCTCTCCATTTTTGATTCTGTTATGTGTTCTGGTCCCTCTGTACTTTGCATTCGAACACTTTGATTCAGTTACTTCCCATTGTTCTTTTCTTTCATGAGTGCCAGGTATGTTTTCAATTTTTTTTCTTTCTGGGCAAATTTATCTCTTTCTATATTTCTTAGCTTAACTAGTGATATCAATGATCCAAACCATGAACCTGTAAGTCATCCTTTCTCTCATCTGAACTAACCAAATTGTCACCAATTCCCATTGATTCTGCATTATGAAGTGCTGCCAAATCTGTCTTCTCGATCTCTTTGGCTATTTCCTTATCATCTTCCATTAGGATTATTAAAATATTTCCCTATCAGATCTTCCTATTCAAATTTCTTCCTTTACTCTAACCTCCACATTTTGCAACCAGAGTGGTTTTTCAAAATTATAATTTTAAAAAAAGTATTATTTGACTTGTTCTTAAACTTGAAAAAAAACCTATTCATCTCTGGAATAAAATATAAACTCCTGAAAGTGCCCTAAATGATCTTCATGAGTCATCCCCACACTCCTTTAGAAACTTATTTCCCACCAGCCTTCTCTCATGGGCACTGTTCTCCAGCCACTAAGAATTATCGTCAGTCCCACAAACAAATTATATCCTTTTATTCCTCTATGCCCTTTTGCTTGCTGTTTCTCCTTGAAATATTGACACCTTCTGCCTCTCTTCTCTACCTATTAAAATTCTACTGCCCTTCAAGGCAAAACTAAAGGTCATCTTATCAGTGATTTCCCAAAATAATGGAGCTGTTTACCTGCAGTGTTTCCTCAATATTATATATGCACATGTCAGACAACGAATCACATTTTTCTGTCATTATTTACTCCTATGGCTTTTCTACCACTGCTGTGGGACCTGTTTTAGAATGTGTTCTGTGACTTCTCTTGATCTCCCCTCACGTTTACAGGACTTGACACACAGTAGGCAAACCAGCAGTGGTGTTTGTTGTAGAATACTAACCGTGAAATTACTCTCCTTGCTGCAGTGTTTAAAGTTCTTTGTTTCTGTTCAGGATACAATATTGTTGAGGCATCATTTCTGAAACATTATCATGCTGAAATACGCATAAAATAGAATTGCTGCAAGTGGCAACTCTAGCTGAAGAGGAAATCTATTGTTACTAAACTTCATAAAATCACTTAACCAGCAGCTATCACTAGAATTCCTACTTGAGAATAAAGGTTTCATTTTATTTTATTTTTTTTAATGGGTAAAAAGTTACTGCTTTTGGATTAGAAAGGAAAAACAATGCCACAGAAATTTTATGTTCGTCTGAGAAGCATCATCCTGCTTTTAGCCCATTTATTCTTTTTCTCCTGTGTAAACAGATAAAAGAAAGACTTTGGGAGTCCTGAATCTGCGGGAAATAATTCAGCAGCAGGTTATGAATGAGGAAAGTTACAAAAGTTATTACTTGACCTTAAATTGGACCAACAATTATAAATTTCTTCAAGAATTTCAGTACTAAGTTGTTTTGAAGTCTACCTCTGAACCTTTCCTCTTCACCCCTATGCCATATGCCTCCCAAGTGACTGTCTTATTATTATTACTCAGAGGTGGGGAGAGGGAAGTTGGTTTAAAAAGTTGAGATTCAAAAAAGGTTTAATTTTTTTAATTAGCTCTTTTATTTTTCCCTGTAAAATTACAATTTGGGGTCTTCAAATAGCTGATTTCACTCTTCTTGTGATTTCACTTGAATAACTACTAAAAAGTCAAAAGTAAACAACAAACAGAAACTGAAGCATGATTTGCTTTATGTTCATTAAACACAGCTTCCTTCGGTTGTAGAGCTAGGTTTATATTTTAATTCTGTGACTCAACTACCTGTGTGACCCTGTGCAAGTTACAGAACCTCTCTGTGCCTCAGTTTCCCCATCTATAAAATTGAAATTATAAAGATATTTACTTCATATCAACTTCATTAAATAAGTTACTATTTACAAATTGCTTAGAATGGTACCTGAAACATAGCAAGTGCTATGTGAGTGTTTATAAAATATGTAAGTACTCTCACAGGAGCGGATAGTGTATTTGAAGGTCATCTGTTAAGTAAACTCTAATAGAAGAAAAATGGTTGAGAACTGCAGCTTTATTTTTTCATTTTTAAATTTTTAAAGAACTGTCACATATATTTTCTTGTTTTATCTTTACCACAATACTCTAAGGCAAAGAAATGATAAAAGCATTAACACTTGAATGACTTGCCCGAGGTAATATAGATAATTAACAGCAGGAAGAGAGGTAGAACTAGAATCTCTTGGTTTTCTAGGGTCATCTACATTTTTAAAAAGTTGGACTACATGATTAGAAATCATTATGTGATAGTAGAAAATATTTATTGATAAAATAAGACACTTTAAATGTATACAAAGGCAGTTAAAAAATCACTTTATCCAACTTTATCATACAGAATACAGTCTGATTTCTGATTATTGATTCATTTTGATCTAGTCGGTAAGAATATTAATTTTTAATATTGTGAAATAGACTTGTGTTATGGTCAGAGTTGCTCAGCAATTATTAGGTTCTTTCAATAATTATCAGGAGCTTCTCGTGATTTAAGATCATTTAGGCCATGCCTGTCTCCCACAACCCTATACTCATGGTATGTTACAATGACAGTAAGTCTTAGGCCAAATTCTACTAAGGAAACTATCACTTACTTGCAAAGAGTTACTATAGAAGCTATTCTTGAATCTTAATTAAACACCATACTCCCTGTCATCAGACACTTATTCAATGAGATATTGGGTTTTATTCTCAGGCTCTGCCATGGATACAGGAAAAGATCATAGATTTAGGATTTTGGAAACATGGCTTTTGTTTTTTGTATAAAATGTGCATGCAGGAGGAAACAAGGGAGCATCTAACAGTCAGAAGCCAGACTCCTCAATTCTGAGGACATTAAAAGTGACTCAAGTACACATTTTGAAAAGAAATTTGGATATACATTGAATAAAAACAGGGATCATGGCATTGGTTTGGAAGAACAAATAACAATGTGACATTAGAGGGCTCATGAAGTTGGTTCCAGTGAGTAAATTCAGGATTTTAAAAAATGAATTGAGATTTAAAATTTTAAAGCATATACTATACATTTCTGTTGATTGTAGAGGAACTGATTTTGTCAACATATTCTCACCTCTTTGGATATAAAAATCCATACATTTATACCTATATATTTTTTAGTCTTTCTAAGCACTATCATTGTTCACTGTAAGAGATACTTGGGGAAGGTGAAAGTAGTAAGAAATAGGTTAGAAGAAACCTCTTGGTAGGCAGCAGCAAACCACAACTGTGAGTGAGGTAAAGTTGAATGAATCCTATAGCCACTATTAGAGTAATGGCTTTTCAAATTTATAGCACAGTCCTGAGGTTGTCTTGTGTCTCCAGGCAGTTCTTCCATACTCCCTTGTAGTAGTGTTGTGTTAGGGTACTTCAAGAAACACAGTCATTTTGATTGGCTCTGGTGTGACTTTGATATACCTCATAAACTTTGAAAACTTTCTTGCTTTTTGGCCAACAAGATGATCTTCATTTGCTTTGTACCTTCCTGCCCTGGGAAAAGTACTATTGGAGGCCATAAAATTTGGTGTTAGGGTATATTTTCAGAGTGACATTCAGAGCAAGAAAAAAAGTGTTCTTTTTGTCTTTTGTTCTGTTTTTTTTTTTTTTTTTTTTTTTTTTTTAATTTTGTAAAGCAATGAGGTAATCTTGCCTCATGGGCATATTTTCCATGGGAAATTTCTAATCCCAGTCTATCAGTAGGATGTTCCTAGTTTAACTCTTGATTTTAAAATATTGCCTCATTTATTTTATTTTATATACATATAAAATAACATATATAACATATATATATTATTATATATAACATATCTTACAGGATTCTAGATTTCTAACACAATTAACATAATTTGTTATTTACTTTACTAATAATATCTTAGTTCTAAGATAAAAACACAACATTAATACAAACAATAAACTTACCAGAATAAAATCCAAACATTTCAACGTATTTCTTTTTGTTTTTAAACTTCATTACTCTAAGGATTTGCAATCAAATTGCTTTGTTCAGGAAATTATACAGCCTTTGTTTGGCTATATAATTACAATACGATGGATAGTTTGGTTCAATTGTTTCCATTCGCTTTCTTTTTGAAGGACTTGGCATATTATCAGCTGACAATTTAAATTCTTAAGACATTGGAATCTTTTAACTGCTGGTCTTTTCTTGGTGGCTATTGTTAGCTAGGAAAGAGAAATGTCTGCTCTAGCTGAGATAAAATAAAATGCAATTAGCTCAGTGTTTGAAATTCTGTACATCATCTAAAACATCCTTATCTCCAATGAAAAATATAAACTATATATGTTAACATATAAATAAGTATTCCTGAATTTCTAGAATATCAGACTTTCTATATAATTTTATATATCTAGTTATATATATATATATATGTGTATATATATATATATATATATGTATGTATGTATATATATTCTTAAACTCTGCTAAATCATCTCCTGATCTTTCAAGTCTTTAAATTTATTCACTTCCTTTACTGAACTACAATTTTTTTCATTTTACAGTATATAACGTCCTTTTAAGAACTCATGACTTATAATTGTTATACCAATATCCCATGACTCACACTGTTATACCAAGTTTATAGTATACAAATCCAAATCTCCCAATTAGGATTATGTTGATGTAGTACCATCAAAATCTTTAATTTTGCTCCAGAGAGCAAAACCTCATTTGTTACAACTCGTGATTATCAAAGAACAAAGCATGGCTATGCTTTTCAGGTTTTGCCCGGAATAATGGGTCAAAATCACTTACTTCACATGTATCATTGATATCTTTAGTTTAACAACTGATACAATAAACACAGCCTTTTTTCAAAAATCTTTTGATAAATACCGATAGATATTATATTAGGACTTATGAATCCAGACTTATAAAATCCAACTAAAATTTTTTAAAACACATCAAGAGTATATCAAAATAAAATGTAAATTATTTTAAAATAACTGTAAAATTGGAAGATTTTATACTTGAGAAATTCAAGTGGAAACTTTTCTATAGAATTGTATAATTCTCAGATTATCTGGGTTCTGTTACAATGGTATTTGTAAAGAACACCCAGATTTGCAATTATAACACATTTCAAGTGAAAAAATGAATAAGCTGGACAAAAAGATAATTCACTTCCTGGGCGGGACATAACTTGATAGCTCGAGATTTCATTATGCAATTTAGAATGGCATGCAATTTAAAACTTATGAATTTTTTTATTTCTGGAAGTTTTACTTAACATTTTAAAATCGTGGTTGACCATTGGTAACTGAAATCGTGGAAAATGAAACTACATAAAAAGAAGAACTGCTGTACATTTCTTTTTAAATTGCAGTTTAAGATTTAATGATGACAAAATATAATATTAAATAGCTAAAAACATAATTGTGAGTCAAAGACATAGTTAATTCATTAATGAGGGAACTAGCAGGATGGCAAAACTTGATCAAAGGAAGATTCGTAAAAGAACACTAAAATAAGAATGCTAAGTTAGGTGCAAAACAGGACAATAAAACTTAAATCTGTGAGGTTGTATTTTCTATAGGGCAGACATTAATGTACATTTTTACCAGATCTAAATCATTTGCAACCCACTTTACACAGTATGAACTTTAATCACTGGAAAATATAAGTCAAACAAAGGTATAATCCCCTAGTCAGCTGACTCTTATTAACGTAGGGAAGAGGCAAGAGAACTAAATGTTAAATCAAGCTGTATTCAGAGACTGCAATATGGTGATCAGCCCTATAGCCAGACCTTGAGGAAACCTGCAGAGCAAAAGATTTCTGCTGAGATTGCTAACAAATCATTTCCTGCACACCGTAAAGGAAAAACAGAAACAGTCTTTAAGTGGTGCCCTACACGACATAAAATCATTCATTCCCTATATGACTAAAATCACGGGGAACCTATGGATCAAATTCTGGGAATTGCCAGTAGGCCTTTCATGCTACATAGTCTTACCTGTTTATGCTACATACTCTTATTCTTTTAATACAATACACCCATAACTTCAAAGAAAAATGGATACTCAAAATCTTTAAACTGTAATTCACAGAAACTAAAGAATGACATATAAACTGAATTCTCTGAACATTGGGGTCCCTCTCACTGTCACTGTCTCTGTGTCTCTCTGAGTCTATCTCAGGCTCTCTGCTTCTGAGAGGAGACCATGCTCTGTCTATGGAATATTACCCCTTCTCTAATAAACTTTCATTTTTGATTCTAATTCTGGTGGGCATTTGAATTTTTTTTTGCATGCTCAGCCAAGAACTCTCTTGGTGCAGGGCTTGAGCTCCCCCAACTCAGGGAGATTTGTCCTGTCCTGCATCATTATTAGACACTGTTCCAGTATGACAGTGAAAGGACACACACTCATCATTTTGCCTTATTTCCATATACTAGATAAATTTTTCCTAACAGGTATTCACACGCACAAAAAATTTTCGAACTTGCAATGTATGTTTTGGAAATAAAAATCTGATAAAATATGAATATTTTATTAAAGAAGATAGAACTAATCAGGTCACCCCTTTCCCCAATTTTCTAGAACCAAAGTCTTTGCTGTTTGCAGATTTTAAACTGACATCTTTTCTTCCTCCCTCTCTTTCAGTTTTTGGAGGTTGGACTCAGGCTCAAGGCTATTATAAATGATTTGGTTTGTTGTTGGTGTTTATCAGATCAAAGAAACTTTCTTTTTGAGCTTAAGACTCAAAAAGAATAAGCAAAAAAGAATTATTTTACAATTTTTAGTTTCATACACAGACTTTCAGTGTTATTCTGTTTTTGGTTAAAAAAAATCAAGTGTTATATTCAATCAAAATATTCCAATACGGATTCAACACATTTTATGTTTCAACCATATACATTTCAAAATAGAATTTTATATGGTAAATATATTTGCAGTTTTCCTTTCCCAATCGGACAGCTCTTAAGATTCTTCAAAAATTCTCAGCAACATGAGAATTTTTCTGTAGCCCAGTTTTTCTTTGTCAAGTCTGTTCTGTTCCAGGTCAGGCCAGACTATATCAAAGTGTAGTGAGAAAAGAACAAGCTTGGCATTTGTCACTTTGGATTATGAAATGATGGAATTGATTACCAGCCAGAGCGCAGAGATTATCACACAATAGTTTTTAACATACAAATTTAAAGCAATTATAGTATTCATTTTTTTTTTTTTTTTTTTTTTTGCAAATTTAGCAGTAAGAAAGGTCAAACATACATTTAAAAGAGATTCAAATCAACATTCTAAAATGAGGGGCATCACGGTAAACAAACATTTGAAGTAAAAGGGAGTTGAATGTTGTTTCAGAAGCACAAATGAGAGTATGACCTTGAACAGGTCATGTCATGAAATATATTCAAGGTAGTCAACACCCTAAGTGTATTTTTGTTATTAAAGTTTCTAAGTTTTAGAATACAGGACATAATAAAGTTTCTTGGGTTAAAGAGGGCTTCTTTTATTATTGTCACTGATTGGCAATTAAAACCTTCAGCAAGTTATGCGCCTCTCTGTGCCTCTGTTTCCTTATCTGTTATATATAGCTCTTAGAGGGTTCAGAGAGATTGTATAAGTTTCTACATATATGAAGCTTAGAACAGTACCTGACACAGTAAATGATCAGTAAATGTTAGAGCTTACTACTTTGAAGGTTCACTCTGATATAAACACAAACCATATTCCACCATTCTAGTGGACCAAAGAATGCTGTGGTATGGTCAGGTAACGAGGTCATCTGGAAAGTGGGGAGGACCCAGGACCCAGTGGAGCAGCAGACTTGGAGTGCTGGCTTTTTATATTTACTTCATGCAAGAATGGCAAAATCTTTATAATCATTTTAATACATGTAAAACCATTAAAATATCATTTATTTCATCCATGAAAATTATTTTCTAAATATCTTCTATGTTAATTAATATTCTGGAGATTTTAACAATGGCATTTGAAGTGCTGATTGGATACCTTGGTCATGTAGATTTCTGAGTAGGGGGGTCTTCCAACCACTAAAAAGCCACACTAGAGGTATAAATTAAAGTTAATTTACAAATATATATCTAATTAATTTACAAATATATATCTAATTTACAAATATATATATATTCAGTTAGTCTATACTAGACTAACTGAAATGTTTATTAAGCAGAGCCCACGTTTAATTTTTTTACCATTTTTCTCCTTACCAATACAGCTGCATTGATTTAATTTAGGCATCACTGTGCTATTCATAAAATAAAATATTATTACAGAAGATAGTTTATATGATAGAAAATCAATCATGTGAGCCCTATGAAGAATTTCAAATCTCATTATATTGGAATTATAATTTTTCATATTTGTACAGAGAATTCTCTTAGAGGGAATGATTAAGAAAAGATTGGAGAAGATTGTGATGTGATGCATATAGAAGTATATTAACTAAAATCCATTTTTTATTCAGATTTCCTCAGTTTTTAACTTAATGTCCTTTTTCTGTTCCAGGATATTATATTCATTTAGTTGTCATGTCACCTTTAGGCTCCTTTTTGATGTAACAGTGTCTCAGACTTTCCCTGTTTTTGATGACCTTGGTAGTTGTGGAAAGTACAGGTCAGGTATTTTCTGAGAATAATTGAGAATAATTCTCAATTTGGATTTGTCTGAAATTTTTCTCATGATTAGACTGGGGCTTTGAGTTTTGGAGAGGAAAGTCACAGAGGTAAAGAGCCATTTCATCACATCATGTAAAGGGTACATACTATCAAAACAAGTTATCACTCTTGTTACTGACCTTGAACACTTGGCTGGGGTAGTTTGTCATCTTTTCCCACTGTACAGTTGTTTTTTTCTCCTTTTTGATACTGTACTCTTTGGAAAGAAGTCATTATGTACAGAGTACATTTAAGAAATGAGGAGAGAATCTTAAACTTTCAAAACTATATAGGTAATGCAGAAAACTAGGAAAATGTACACACAGAAAGAAATGCCTATATACACCATTCGGTGACTTACTTTTTTCACTTATATTGTGAAAATATTTTTTTGCCAAAAAATGTTTCTACAGCATGATGGTAACAGCCGCAGTTATACCATGGTACTAACACACCATCATCCTTTCAGCTGACCATTGTTGGCCATGTGAATACAGACTCCTGGAATAGTAAAGCTCAAGGACATGGGCGTGTTGTCCTCACAACTAAGGGCTTAGTGCAGAACAACTTAGGAGAAGTCTGTTAGTTGTCCTTATTATTATTTTTTGAGTCTTCATTGTGCTATGATATAGAGAAAGTCACTTATTTACTAATTCTATTCTTTTATGGAGGGGAAAAAAGATGACAAAGTAATATATAGAATTTATTTAATATATTTCAAGATGTTTCAGAGATACAGAGCAGATATAAACTAATCTCCAATATTGTCAGAAAAATTATTTGAAACTTGGCAATAGGTAAAAGAGATTAATGGGTTCTTATAGCTGCAGAGACTTATGGGCAACTGGCAGACAGCCATAGGCCTAGAGGTGCACTGGTCTTTTGTTGAGTTGCCACAGGCCTGGTACTTGGGGTAACTGACCTCGGCTCACAGCATGTTCTCTCCAACTTACCTCCAAATCCAGAACAGGCAATAACATGATCCAATATTCATGGATCATTTTGTAGTTCCTACCAGGTAACCCCGAACAATAAAAGGCAGTGGCTGACCTTGGCCTACTATGGAGACCCTCCCGAGTGTCCCTAGAACCGATGTACCCAGAGGCTGGCATCAGACCACAACAGAGCACCACCTAACTAACCCCAAAGTGAAACACTGAAAGGGTGGTCTCAACAGGTACACAAGCTGGCTGGGGTGAATCGCACTCCATAGGGTCAGCCCCCACACAGCAACTCATACCCTGTGCGTGTGGCCAATCCCCACAGTCGGCCTGAGAGTCAGTCGCATATATTAACATGCTACGAGTAAACAAGGCTTAGCTATAAGAGGTGAACACTCACAATCCACACAAGGAACATGCCCAGATCCCTGGAACAAGTGATCAGGGAGACTGTGCCATGGGACATACAGGACACCTGCTACATAAGACCACCTGGCCAAGGCTGGAAGGTGTAACAGATCTTCCTGTCACATAGAAAGGAACATAGAGAGGCAACTAAAATGAGAAAACAAAGAAACATGCTGCAAATGAAACAACAGGAGAAAACACCAGAAAAAAAGCTAAATGAAATAAAGACAAGCAACCTATCAGAGACAGAGTTCAAAACACTGGTTATAAGGATATCCAAAGAACTTAGGGAAAGAAGAGATGATCTTAGTGAAGATTTAAACAGAGAGACAGCAAGAAAAATAACCCCATAAACCATAAAAAAGAACCAGCCAGAAACGAAGAATACACTAGAAGAAATCAGCAGTAGATTAGATGAACAGTAGATTAGAAGACTGAATCAGCAATTTGGAAGACAAAGTAGCAGAAAACACTTAATTAGAACAGCAAAAAGAAAAAAAAAATAAATTAAGAAAGTTTAAGACGCTTCTGGAACAACATCAAATGGATGAACATCTGCCTCATAGAGGTACCAGAAGAGAGAGAGAGCAAGAGATTGAGAACATATTTGAACATAATGACAGAAAACTTCCCCAGCCTGGTGAGGGAAATAGACATACAAGTCAAGGAAGCACAGAGAGTCCTAAACAAGATAAACTCAAACAGACCCACACCAAGACACACCATCATTAATATACCAAAGGTTTAAAAAAACGAAGAGAGAAAATCTTAAAAGTAGCAAGAAAAAGCCAGCTAATTACTTACAAGGGTACTCCTGTAAGAATGTCAGCTGATTTCTCAACAGAAACTTTGCAGGCCAGAAGGGATTGGCATGGAATATTCAAAGTGATGAAAAACAAGAACCTACAACCAAGACTGTCAATTAAAATTGAAGGTACGATAAAGAGCTTCCCAGACAGGAAAAAGCTAAAGGAATTCATCACCAACAAGCCAGAATTGTAAGAAATGTTAAGGGGACTTTTGTAGAAAGAAGTAGGGGGGAAAAATCCCATAATATGAAAAATAAAATGGCAATAACTATGTACTTAACAATAATTGCATTAAATGTAAATGAGTTGAGTGCTCCAATCAAAAGACATAGGGTAGCTGAATGGATAAGGAAACAAGACCCATATATATATGCTGTCTCTAAGAGACACATTTCAGATCAAATGACACACACAGACTGAAAATAAAGGGATGGAAAAAGATATTTCACACAAATGGAAGTGAAAAAAAAGCTGGCGTAGCAATTCTTTTATCAGACAAAATAGACTAAAACAAAGTCCATCATAAGAGACAAAGAAGGGCAATACATAAAGGGATCAATACAACAAGAGGACATAACCTTAGGAAACATTTATGCACCAATATAGGAGTACCGACATATATAAAGCAATTATTGGCCAACGTAAAAGAAGATATCGACAGTGATACATTCAGAGTAGGGGACTTTAACACCCCATTGACACCAGTGGACAGATCTTCCAGACAGAAAATCAATAAGGAAATAGCAGTCTTAAATGACACACTAGATCAGATGGATTTAATTGATATTTTCAGAGCATGTCACTCCAAAGCAGCAGAATATACCTTCTTCCCAAGTGCATACAGAGCATTTTCCAGGATAGACCATGTGTTAGGCCAAAAAACAAGTCTTAGGAAATTTAAGATTTAAATCATAGCAAGTATCTTCTCTGACCAAAAAGGTATAAAATGAGAAAGCAACTACAAGAAAAAACCTGGAAAATATACAAACACATGGAAACTCAACAACATGTTATTAAACAATGAATGTGTTAACAATGAGATCAGGAAGAAATCAGAAGATACCTAGAGACAAATAAGAATGAAAACACAACGTCTCAAAATCTGTGGGACAGTCTTAAGAGGGAAATTCATAGCAATACAGGCCTACCTCAAGAAACAAGAAAAAGCTCAAAAAACAATTTAATCTCACATTTAAAAGAACTTGAAAAAGAACAACAAACAAAGCCCAAGTGAGTAGAAGGAAGGAAATAATAAAAATCAGAGCAGAAACAAATGAAATAAAGTCTAGAAAAAAATACAAAAGATCAGCAAATCCAAGTGATAGTTCCTTGAAAGGATAAACACAATTGATAAACCTTTAACTATACTCATTAAGAAAAAAGAGAGAAGACTCAAATAAAATCAGAAACGAAAGAGGAGAAGTAACTGTGGACTCCACAGAAATACAAAGGATCATAAAAAATACTGTGACCAATTATATGCCAACAAATTGGACATCTGGAAGAAATGAACACATTCCTAGAAACATACAATCTCTCAAGACTGAGTTGAAATGAAACAGAAAACTTGAACCCACCGACTGCCAACAACAAAATCAAATCAGTAATCAAAAACTCCCCCAAAACAAAAATTCT
Source organism: Pteropus medius (assembly GCF_902729225.1). Taxonomy (NCBI): domain Eukaryota; kingdom Metazoa; phylum Chordata; class Mammalia; order Chiroptera; family Pteropodidae; genus Pteropus; species Pteropus medius. Next base: position 1,926,957 of record NW_024346771.1, read on the forward strand.
GGACCAGATGGCTCAATAGGTGAATTTTGCCAAACATTCAAAGAAGAATTATCACCTATTCTTCTCAAACACTTCCAAAAAATTTAAGAGGGAAGGTTCCTTAACTTTTTTTATGAGGCTACCATTACCTTGATTTCAAAACCAGGCAAAGACATTACAAAAAAAGAAAACTATAGGCCGATATCTCTTATGAACATTGATGTAAAAATCCTCAATGAAATATTAGCAAATCAAACTCAGCAATACATTAAAAATATCATACATCATGATCAAGTTGCATTTATTCCTGTGATGCAAGATTGGTTCGATATCCACAAATCAATTAATGTGATACATCACATTAACAAATCAAAAGATTAAAAGCCATATGATCATATCAATAGATGCAGCAAAAGCATTCGACAAAATCCAGCATCTACTTATCATAAAAACTCTCAGCAAAGTGGGAATAGAGGGAACATGTCTCACCATAATAAAGGCCATATGTGACAAACCTACAGCTAACATCATACTCAATGAGGAAAAGCTAAAAGCATTTTTGTTAAGATTAGAAACAAGACAAGGATGCCCACTTTCACCACTTCTATTCAACATAGTATTGAAAATCCTAGCTACAGCAATCAGACAAGAAAGAGAAATAAAACACATCTAAATTGGAAAAGAAACAGTAAAACTCTCATTATTTGCAGATGACATGATATTATATATAAAGAACTCTAATGATCTTACCCTCCCGGAAAAAGGTTAGAACTGATAAATGAATTAAATGAATTCAATAAAGTAGCAGGATACAAAATTAATATTCAGAAGTTGGTTGCATTTTTATACACCAATGATAAACTATCAGAAAGATAAATTAAGAAAACAATCCCATTCTAACAGAATCAAAAACAATAAAATTAACCAAGGAAGTAAAAGAACTGTACTTGGAAAATTATAATTCATTGAATAAAGAAATTGAAGATACAAATAAATGGAAGCATATACCATGCTGATGGGTAGGAAGAAACAACATCATTAAAATGTCCATACTACACAAAGAAATCTTTAGATTCAATGCAATCCCTGTCAAAATAGCGATGGCATTTTTCAGAGACCTAGAACAAATAATCCTAAAATTTATATGAAACCATAAAAGATCCCAAATAGCCATGGCAATCTTGAGAAAGAAGTACAAAGTTGGAGGAACCACACTACCTGATATCAAGCTATACTACAGGACTATAGTAATCAAAACGGCATGGTACTGGCATAAAAACATACAAATAGATCAATGGAACAGAATAGAGAACCCAGAAATAAATCCACTTAATCTATGACAAAGGAGGCAAGAATATACAATGCAAGTAATGACAGTCTCTTTAACAAATGATGCTGGGAAAACTGGACAGAAATATGAAAAAAAGAAAAAGAAAAAAAAAGAAAAGAACTGGACCATTACACAATCTACAAGAAAAGACTCAAAATAGCTTAAAGGCTTATAAATATAAGATGCAAATCCATAAAACTTCTAGAAGAAAATATAGGCAGTAAATTCTGATATCGGTATGAAGAATTGTTTTTGGGTATATCTTTTTGGACAAGAAAACAAAAGAAAAAATAAATAAATGGGACGTCATCAAATTAAAAAGCTTTTGTGTGGCAAAGGGAACCATCAATAAAACAAAAAGAAAACCTACTCATTGGGAGAAGATATTTGCCTATGATACATTTGACAAAGAGTTGACATCCAAAATTTAGAAAGAACTCATAAACTCAATAACAACAAAAAATCCAGAAGACCTGAATAGGTATTTCTCCAAAGAGGAAATGCAGATGGCCGATAGACATATGAAAAGATGTTCAAGGTCACCAATCATCAGAGAAATGCAAATTAAAACCACAATGAGATATCGTCTCATACCTGTCATATTGGCCATCATCAATAAGTCAAAAAACAACGAGTGTTGAAGAGGGGGAAAAAATGGAGTAGATGATAGAGGCTCTGTTCATCCCTCTGGTAATCAAATCAAAGTTGTGAAGGAAACAAGAAGCAGCAGCAACAAAAAATCACCTGGGATTTCTCTAGGGAGAAATCCAAGAAAGCACACTGCAGTGGCAGAAAATAGGACAGGGCGAGGACATGGGGCTGCCCAATCTCAATTGGCTGAGACAGAGGTTGTGGCAGCAGCGGCGGCGGCGGCGGTGGCAGCAGCAGCAGCAGCAGCAGCAGCAGCAGCAGCAGCAGCAGACTCCTCTTAAAGGGGCTGCGTCTGCAAGTGGATTTTCACAGTGATGGACCTACTCACTGTTAGCACCAGTGCCGATTGGCTTGCATACAGGGGCACCGGGAACTTAAAGGGAGACATTGTCAGAGTGAGGGCCGAGGTAAGATTCGCTCTGTATAGAAGTGCCGCCGATATCCATTGTTCTTTGTTAAGCCTTCCCCGCTCCCAGTGCATGGACACAGCGCTGCCATAGCTCTGACATCAACAAACTGGATAACAGAGGTGGTTCAGCCCAGAGGATTCCCTGAAACCCCACATCCCCCAACTCATGGCCTCATTGAAGCCACATCCAGGTATATCCTCAGCGAGTCAGGTGCTCTTTGTTGAGCAGCGCCTAGACTCACACTGGAGGCAGCTGGCCTCAGTTTCTGATGTGGCCTTTTGAGGTAACTATAAGCATAGCATCTGTAGATTGCTTGCTGAATCCTTACAGGTAGCCCCAGAGGGGCACAAGCTTGGCCTAAATTTGGCCTGCAGCTGAACCCCTTTCAGAACTGTACCACTGGACACCTATTTCACAAATCCGCACTAATAAGACCAGGAGACTTAGGAACTTTGCTTAGTACATAGAAACAGACACAGAAAGGCAGCCAAAATGGGAAGACAAAGAAGCAAAAACCATATGAGAGAACAGAACAGAGATCCAGATATAGCGGAGTCAAGTAATCTAACAGATGCAGAGTTCAAAACACTGGTTATAAAGATGCTTAATGAACTTTTGAGAAGTGAAGATAAATTCAGTGAGAACTTCATAAAAAATATAAAAACGGAAATGGAAATTATAAAAGGGAACCAGTCTGAAACGAACACATTATCCAAGATGAGAAGTATATTAAGTGGATAAACAAAGAAATAAACAGAGTGAATAAAGAAAAAAATCAAATGCCTTATCTAGAGAGCGGGAAAGCCAAGGACACACAATCAGAATGGCAAAAGATGAGATGCCAAGACTATAAAAAATAATTTCAAGAGCATATGGGACACTATTCAGGGTCCAAATATCCATTTGATCAGCATACCTGAGGAAAATCGAGATGTTGAACAGCTGTTTGAAGAAATAATGATGGAAAACTTCCCTAACCTGGTGAAGGAAATGGACATAAAACCCCAGGAAGCTCAGAGAATTCCAAAAATCAGGGATCCAAAGAGGCCCACACCAGGACATATCATAATTAAAATGCCAAAAGTTAAATACAAAGAAAGAATATTAAGAGCAGCAAGAGAAAAACAGATAGTTACTTATAAGGGAAAACCCATAGGACTAGCAGCTGATTTCTCAAAAGAAACTATGCAGGACAGAGAGCTTGACAAAAATATTCAACAGGATGAAGACCCAGGATCTACAACCAAGAATAATTTATCCAGCAAAGCTATCATTTAGAGTTGAAGGACAAATAAAGGGCTTCCCAGACGAAAATAAGCTAAAAGAATTATTATCGCCAAGCCAGTGTTACAGGAAATATTGGATGGACTTCTTTAAGAAGAAAAAACATGTATCAAAAACAGGAATAAAGAATGGTAACAACTATATTCCTATCAATAAATACCTTAAATGGAAAAGAATTAAGTTCTCCTACTAAAAGAGTGGATGAATGGAAATGAAAACGACTCCCACATGTTGCCTATAAGAGACTCACTTCAGATTAAAAGACACACACAGAATAAAAGGAATGGGATAGAAAAAAGTATTGTTTTGATGGATCTAGAAGTTATTTAAGTTAGACAAAAAAGATAAACACTATATGATTTCACTTATATGGAGAATCTAAGGAATAAAAAGAATAAACTAATCAAAAACAGACTCACAAATATAGTGGACAATTTGGTGATGGACAGAGGAGAGGGAGGTTTGGGGGGCTGGGAGGACAGAGTGAAGGGTTAAAGAAGTACAATTTAGTAGCTGATGGATGGTCATGGGGATGGGGAGCATGGCATAGAGAATGCAGTTAGCATTAATATGTTGGCTAGGTGGAGGGTCAAGGTAGGGAGGGAGCAACTGGGGGGATCATTTTATGAACTATATAGATGTTTAACCAATGTACTGTATTCTTAAAACTAATTAAAGTAAATAAATTAGAAAAAAATGATTGTTGACGAAGATGTGGAGAAAATGGAACCCTTGTGCACTATTGGTGGGATTACAAACTGGTACAGCACTATGAAAAACAGTTTGGAGTTTCCTCAAAAAATTAAAAATAGAACTACCTTTGACCCAGCAGTTGAACCTCTAGATATTTATCCAATAAAAACCAAACACTGCTTTGTAAAGATCTATGCACCCCTATGTTCATGGTAGCATTATTCTCAATAGCCAGGATGTGGAAGCCAACTAAGTGCCCATCAATATATGATTATAAAGTTATGGTACATATAGACAATGGACTATTACTCAGCCATAAAAAGTAAAATTAAACCATTTGCAACAACATGAATGGAACTAGAGGATATTATGTTGAGTAAAATAAGTTAGACAGAGGAAGATAAAACCATATGATTTCTGTTACCTGTGGAATCTAAGGAACAAAAGAAATGAACACACTAAATGAAAACAGACTCACAGATACAGAAAACAACTGGTGATTGCCAGAGTGGAGGTAGGTTGGAGGGCCAGGTGAAAAGAATGAAGCGATGAAGAAGTACAGATTAGTAGCTACAAAACAGGAACGAATGTAGAGTACATCATAGGGAATACAGTCAATATTATTCTAATGGCTGTGTGTAGTGCCAGATGGATGCTAGAGTAATATGCGGGATCACTTTATAAATTATATAAATGTCTAATCATTTCACTCTATACCTGAAACTAATATAAAAAATTTTTTTAAAAATACCCCCCAAATAGTGTTATATAATAAAAGTTTATACTTATATTTCAGCACTATTTTAAGATCTCAAAATGTGCTTTGATTATGATGTTTTAGCAGAATATTATCTGATTTTTATGCAATTTCCTATATAATCTAATAGCACAATATTATGTAACACATTCTGGTTTAATGAGTACTTATTCACTGAAGAACTCTTAACCTGATTATATACTTAGAATTATTCATTCCTTACATATTAGTGAAAGTATAATTAGAAAATGCAATTGGAATAAACTCCAAAATACTATAGTTATTAGGTAAATCTTGACCACATCGTTTGATCGGATTTCTCTACTGGGGTTTGGCTTTACTTGGGAGTTAGCAAACTATGGTCCATGGGTCAAATCTGGCCTGTCACCTGTTTTAGTTAATAAAGTTTTATTGACTTACTGCCATGTTCATTCTTATATGTACTGTCTGTGGCTGCTTTTGTGCTACAGCTGCAGAGTTGTAACAGAGACCATGTGTCTGGCAAAGACTAAAATATTTACTCTCTGGCTTCTTACAGAAAGTTTGTTGACTCCTGGCATTACCTACTTTAAGGTATAACTTTACATATATTTAGGTAACATTCTACTTTACTAACAGAGGACATTGAACAGCAAAATGCCCTATAATAGCAACAGCTATTTTTCTGTTTTGCAAAAATTACAATTCTTTAAAAAAAACTAAACTATTTCTAATATTTTATTGATCTACATCCATATTTATTATATTTATTAAATAAATATACTTTGAACTTCTCATTGGTGAACTAATTTGTGTAATCAAGCTTTCTGATATATTTGCATTATACTGTTGACAATTGTTTCTAGTCATAAAATATTTTAATAATTTAGTCTGGCAAATAATTATTTGCCTTGGGCATGTAAAGGCATGGGCTGAGTTTTCTGTCATTTTACACTAGGCCCACTTTTGATGAAATGATAGGGGTCATACATTTTTGGTAATATTTGTAAAGCTACATTTTGGTGTCTTTTCAAACAGAAGAGTCCAGTTTTTATATTATTGTAAGAATAGAGGAGAAATACATTTTTCTATATAATAAAGAACATCTTTTATTTCATGAATCGATAATTTTCAGAAAGGAAAACCTTGGGCATTATAGAATTAAGAGAAGGCAATTTCTGAAAATGCCATATCTTTAAAACCCAGATGATACTGATGGTAGTAACTTAATCAGTTTTCAAATTCACTAAGCTGACCTCTGTCTACAATTTTTTCTTATAATTTTTTATTTCATAAGTGGATCTATTGGTTCTTGTCCTTTAATCTATTGAAATGTTCCCATTCTTAGTTCTGGGCTATGTGTCTTTCAACAGATGCTTATTGTTTCCTGGGTGCCAGGGAGTTGAGTTGTGTTTATAGATGAAGTAAAGAATAGGATAATAGGGAAAGGACCTTATTCATTTTTCTTTCTGTCTTACCAGAACCCTGAACGTGACAGACACCTAACATGCTCCTATAAAGAAAGGATAGTGGAAGGCACCTGTGAGCAACTCACGCTTGTTAGAATCTGCTCCCTAGTCTGTGGTTATGCTTCCCAGCTGCCCAGGAATCACCAAGGCCTCTGGCTTCTACGGATCTCCACCACTGAACTGTCTCTTCAGCCTCAAAGGCTACTGAATAATCCAAAACAATAGATTTCTAACTTGGATTAGTTCCATTGTTTCTATTCTCTTTCTCACAGAGGCTGCTGTGCGAGGCTAAGAGACCATCCCAGAATTCTAGCTCTAAATTTGGGATTAGAGAATTTGTTGGATTTATATAACTTCCCAGCACATGCTTGCTGTGTGTGCTTAATGCCTAATGATTTCCAGCTTGTTCCTTCCAAACCAGAGCCTTGAAGTTAGCTGGGAGTTTTCTTGATAATTCAAAGTAACATTGGTGACTGGGATTTTGTGAGAACAGTTTAAGGTTGTTTGGCTCTAGATAGAGTCAAAGTTACAGAAGGATCCTTACATTATTCTACATTGTTCAGAATATGCTATTTCAGACAGATTTTTATTCTCAACTTTTTTTGTATTCAAGGAGAAAGAAATGGTAAATTCCAAAATTGGAAATGCTAGGAAACACTTTATGTGTGTTTAGTTCAGGAGAAGAGACTCTTGGTCTTTGTCTGTCTATACTCTGCTCTAATGATCCTGTCAGTGTTGTAAAAATGTAAAAAAACAAATTTTTTTTTTGCCTAATTGGGAAAGTGAGACAACACTTTTTGAAGCAATTATTGACAAAATCATTAGAATAATTAGGATAATCTTTGTTTAAAGAAGCAAATATAGGATCTGTAATCAGAATAATGCTAAGTGGGTTAAGGAGGAAATAAATCCTAGACAAATATTTTACTTTCTCTGATTCTCATTCTGGTAATCCTTTTATTTTTCACAGCTGAAGAATATGGTTTATTTTTTGTTGCTGTTGACTTGACCTCTCCTTTCTGTTTCTATTGATGGTTAACTTAGGAAAGAGACTGGGTACCTTCAACCAGCTTATAATGGACTTAGCCTTCAACTCTATTTCAAAATATTTCTCAGGGATAAATACATTCACAATTGAGGGCTAGTGGTTCTTCTATGTTGGTACAGGAACAGTAAATCATGTAACCTTTAAAATTTCAACTTTAAAATCTCTTTCTCATCCATGGATATGTATGTTTATAGAGGTTAACATAATGACGATAAAAGAAGCTTAATGTTACGTTATAAATGATATTTGAACTTGACTGTAACAAAACTTAAATTACACAAGAAGTAAAAATGGAATGACAGGTAATTTTCTAAAGTCAATGATACAGACCAGCCTTAAATTGAAGGTTATTCAGATAAGGGGAACTTGGCCGGCTTGCAGACACTGTTTGAGTTTTTTTCCTGTCGGAGAACTGTCTGAAAGGTGCCAGCTTTAATAGAATTTAGATAAAGACATTCTCATTTTAGCTGAAAGTTGGACATTCTTCTGTGTCTGATTCATGCTTGTAATACTGCCAAGTTTGATAGGATTTCAGAAGCACTTTAACATTTTTAACAGTCTCACTACTTGAGTAAGTTGTCACAGCATCTCAGCCTGGGGGTTAGGAAAAAATAAGGAGAATCATAGTCACTCTAGGTAGGTGAACTTGAGAAGTGCCAAATAATGGAAGTTTCCAGCATAATAATATTTAAAAGTACAAATGACACAGGTGACTTAAGGTAGTTTCAATGGGTTGGCATTTAAGGAATCCAGAGAAAGTCCCCCTTTTGTTCTAGGATCTTTCTCTCACTGCTTCTAGATTAATTGGATAATCATAAAATAAAGCATAGCTCAACAAGCAGCTATTAATATTTCATGTGAATCAATCAACGTTCTTTTGCAATTTTGCAGGCTGATGAGGGCAGACTCCTATGAGAATTGAAAGATGGATAAAGAGTAATGAGGGACTGAAGTGGGGCAGTATGTGAGAGAAAGGCTTGGGCAGGTTATTGTAGCACTAGATGGGTGCTTTGGAGAAGAGGAAAACTGCAAGAGTATCAGGGGAAGAGTTCAAAAGGCACCTTGTCTGGATCCTTGGTACTCGAAGTATGGTCTGTGTGGATCAGCAGTAACAGCGGCACCTAGAAATGCAGAACTCAGACCTGCTGAGTCAGAATGGGCATTTAACCAGATCCCCAGATAATTCATATGCATACTGAGGTTTGAGAAGCACTGGCCTCTCGTGCTTCTTTTGCCAAGGGCCTGTTCAAGCAAAATGGGGTCCTCTGGTCTCTGAAAGTCATTGGTGGACTTTCAGGATGCCTTCTTGTGCACGTGGATTCACCAACCAAATGGAGAATCTGATTCACTTAAAGCAACGTCATTTCTCTTAGCAGCTATTTTAGTAGAGAGAAAAGAAATTAAACCTTGTCTATTGCCATGAATGAGGATTTCTTTCAACTGCCAGAAAGAAGAGTTCATACTTGTTAAAGATCAAATCATGCCCTAAGAGAGAGTTAAATGAGTTATAAAAACACAGGAATTTGCAATACTAGGAAATTTAGAGGTAAATGTGACAGAGCTCAAGTCTTTATCATCATAAGGCCTTAGGAAGGTTGACAACAATTTTAATAGTTTTTAGATTTTATTGGAGATTGTGAGAATTTTGTATAAGAAATAATTTTTAAAATATGAATAAAAGACTAGTTTTTAAAAGAGCATTTTCAATACTAAGACACAAGTTAGAGCTAACTTTAGAGTATTATGAAAAGCAAACTTTGTAAAGTTGCTGGATGACAGATACTGATGGGAGAATTGAGAGCATTGTTCACAAGGCTGCCAGCAGAGCCGAGTAAGAAGGTAGAGCAGGTGTTTACTGGGACTAGCTGAGGAAGAGAGAGCTACTAGTAAGAACTAAGGAAATGTCACCATAAATCGGATTCACATCAGAGTTTATGGAGCAGGTATTCTCTATCAGGGACTCTGCTAGATATGGTAATGATAATAACTTTTTCCTGCTGTCAGTTGTTCAAATGATGACGATTAACTATAGTCCAAGCCAACTTATGGTAAGTTCCATAATAAAGGTGCATGTAAATTTTGTGCTTTATCAGAAGAAATAAAGAATGAAAGTAGACAGGCAGAATAGAGGTAATTGAAGTGGGGATTGGGGTGCATTTTAGCCTCGTGGCACTTAGAATATGTAATTTAGAACCCGGCAGTGCACTTATCTCAGTGTTTGACCCTTTTTGAGTCCTATGAGAACTTTCTAGTTTGCTGTTTAACACCTATAAACAAATTGGCTTGCAAAACATACCAGCTGCTGTACTATTAAAATTCTTCTTTCGCTTTGATTCCTTATTCTGTCTTGGTTGCCAAGACTTGGTTGTAGTTTAATAATATGATTCTTAAATGTTTGAATGCTTTGCATAATATTTAATTTTACCATGATTGCTAAAAATAAAAATGAGCAACTCTTCCCCCTATATTGTACTTAGTTGATTTGGGGCTTATTACACTAAATTGCTAAGAGAAATAATTGTTCGAGAGCAGAATTGGCCTCTGGCAACTCTCAGAAATCAATGAAGCTTCGCAGCCTCATCACTATTACATGGGACTCTTGCAGAGCCTCTAGATTCTCCTAAATTAATGTACCCCATTTGTGCAAAAAATCCCTGACAATTGCTTCATTTACATCTAGACTTTTTTATGTTACAATCTACTGCAATTTTCTTAACCAGGCTTTCTGTCTCATCTTTGTCATCAAAACCTAGCTGTTTTGTGTTTAATTTCTGTTGGTTTCAGATTAATATTTCTGATTCTATAAACTAAGAGTATGATAACTATTATTAATATAGTGTTATTAATATCTTACTTTCAGATAGCATAGTTAAATTTAAATAGTATCATTTACATATTTAAAAGGAATTTCAGACACAGCTAGAGAAAGTTTACTTCATGTAAGGATTTCCTACACCAGAAATAGCAAAATGGTAGATGGATATGGACCACAAACATTTGTCTGTTGTTTGGTTTAACCTTCAGAGTTTTTTTTTTTTTTTTTAATGTTAGCTGCTAATATATATAAATCTGAATTTCTGGCTTCTCTTGATCAGCCTCATGCTTTGGTTTCACCTGGTCCATATTCTCTTGCAGCAAAAGTTGGCTGGTGCTAAGTGGCAGCTGCCTTCTTTGAGTAGATCCTATCCTCTTACAAGGCAGCGCAGTTCCACTTTTTGCATGTTCTCGACCTTCTTTACCCTGGTGGGCACTGCATTTGGAAATTCTAATCTAGTGGTCTGTGTGTGGCCCTGGCCTAGATTAGGGAGCAAGTAAAACTAAAGCATAAATGAAATATTCTCCTTCTTTGACATCAAACTAAATTTTTAAGTATCTATTAGCTTTTGAATAATAATAAAAAAATTTGGATTTAATAAGTTAGAAATCTTAAAATTACAGGTAAGTTATTATACCACTATGGGTGGAAATTAACTATTACATGGAAATAAGCAATTTTGTCTGTTAAGAGGATTATCATACTTTATAGATATAATTTGGAGACCTATTGGAAACTGAGCCCATAGAAATAAAAGGAGATGCTGAGCAAATTATCTATCTTATCAAAGCTCTGCTAACAGTCCACTTTAATGAGAACTTTTGAAAATCTAAAAGTTAGAAGTGGCATTTAGCAAAATTAAAATATGTCAAAATGGAAGGTAGATATTTAATCTCTCTTAAAAATTGGTGCAGAAAGTTGAGTACAACTAAAAAATGATAGGCTTTTAATAAGAGAGGCAGTAAGACTACCAAGTAATATATTCTAACACATTTCAAATTTAGTTGTGCTAATGTACACTTTTCATTAAAATGGTGATTTTCCTTATTAGCGATTATTTCAGTTATTACAAAAAGATGAACTTACAACTGTGAATTTTTTTAAGTTCTTTGTTTCAATGCAGAATTTCCTTTGAAGCAAGTGAAACAGTTAAAACAAGATAACCTTAGTTTAAAGTAGATTGAAATAGAACTAAGGTATTTCTACTGTGTAAGTTGTGCTAAAGAACTTTTGAGGGCATATGACTAGGTGGAAAAGACATATGAATATACTAAAAAGTGTGGTGTTTATAAATTCTTCTTAATCTCAGAAACAAAATATTCAGTTTTCTGATCTCAAAATTTGTCTGGGGATGCCTGCCACTAAGTTTTTAATCTTTCTTCAAATGAGGAATGAAGAGGGAGGCATCTCTTTGTGGAGTATATATGTGTGTGTTGTAGGGGTAGTGCTAAGATTTCTATTTTCCGTAGCTTTTTACTATACTTTTTTTTTTTGCAAGTAAGTATTGTACTTTACTATAAACTTCTAATTCTGGTTTTGAAAGCATAATAACATTGTGAAAAACAGATTTTTTTAAAAAAAGCAGAGTGACTTGCCCCAGATGAGAAACTCAATGACCCATTCAAAACCACTTAATTGCTCTTTTGTTTTTCAGCTAGGAAGCTATTACCTAGATCTCTAAGTCTCCTTACTAAAGAGTCATTTTGATAGGCAATGGATTTGAACATTGCGCTTGAAACCAGGAGCCTAGATCAATTATTAGCATTTCCCCCCGCCCTGTGATTATTAGTTTCACTTATACTCTTTTAGAAAAAAAAAGAAATATAGAAATTTAACTTTTGAGAAGAGTTTTTGGTCTTTCATTCACTTAGCAGTTTTAGCAGCAGAATCAGATGATGAAATAGAGATGCAGGTGTCTTGACTTTTGAAAGTGAGGCTTGTTCATTCACTCTGTATCCCTATAACTCTTACCCAGACATTCAGAGGAAGGCAAGGGGCTGGACTTCCTGAACCTAGGGTTTGGTATATGTTAAGAAAACTGGAGATCATTTTTTTCCTAGAATTTCTCCTTGATTGTACTATGGGTCATTCATTCTCTCTCATCTCTTCCCCATAAGCTAAATTTATTTTTTGTGTTAAAATTAAATCCAAAATGGAGACCAAACAAAACCATTTAAACCATGACAGCGAAACTGAATGTACCTAGTTTTATGAACATAAGCAAAACTTAAATTAGGTTATTTCTTGTAAACACTTCTGACAATTATAAAAGAAACTTAATTCATCTTCCTAAAAATAGCATGAAATAATCACTTAACCAATTCCCTGGAAACCTTCACTAATAACCAATCTTTGAAAAGGTTAATAATGTCCTCATTTTCACTTTATAAGCCATTCTGTAACTTCATACCCCTGAACTTTACGTCAGTCTTTGAATTTGAAAGTTCCCAGTCCATAAACTGTTCTTATATGCTCAATCAATTCTTACTAAATATTCTTTATTGATTTGGCAGCTTTAATTTTGCTATTTCTGGATTTTTGATACATGTAAAATTTTTTTTGATCAATATTTTCCATGTTTGTTATATAAAAAAAAGTCTTTGAATGGTCAGACATATCATTTGAAACATATTTATTTGAATTGTGAAATTGGTTTTAATATCACTAAGAACTCTAGGGAGTTTGAGGTGTGTGGGCAGTCATTATTAAAATATGTAAATAATTTATAGTTTCTTCTCTAAGTAATATAGCGTTATAGTAGAAATATTGAGGAAACTTTAAAAACATAAAAAATGGAAATCATCCATAACTATAGAGATAAATTTGATATATTATCATCAAATATATTTTATGTGGTATTCTATATTTGTATTTTTTAATAAAGTTTGAAATTATTCTGTGTATTTTTGTATCCTGCTTTTTAAAAATTAATGTTTTATCATGAAACATTCCCTATATACTTATTCATTCTTTAAAAACATTTTGAATGGCTGAATAGCATTCTATTTATAAAAAAAATAATTTATTAACTGCTTATTTTCAGTCATTTAGATCATTTCTGATGTTTTCTGATTATGAATATCAAGTGACATTCTTTTATCTAGTGTTTTCTGTGCTCCAATAATTATTTTCTTGGAATAAATTTCTAGATGTAGAGTGATTAGAACTGTTTCACTAAAATACCAATGACCTCCAGGTTGCAAAATCTCAAGGATGCTTTTCCCTCTTCTTGTATTTACCTGACTTCTCAGAATTCTCACGACACTTTTATTTTCCACCATAATTCAACAATTTCAACAGCAACATCCTTTTCTCTGTCTATTCTTTTTCTTAGTCTATCTTATTAATTCCCATGACTTTAAATACAGCTTCTATTTTGACAGTTTATTAATTATGTTTCCCATTGTGAGGGAGGAAAAAATTTTCTTTACCTTTCTAGGTTCTTTGGGCTGGTATAATATACAAATTGACCTGAGACAGATTAACAAGAGAAAATAACCACATTTAATTACATAAGTACAAATGGAAACCGTCCTCCCTACCCCGCCATACATGAGAGAGTCAGAAACCCCCACATACATGAGAGGTCCAGAGACAGACAGGTAAAATGAGGTATATATAACATCCTGAGCTGAGGAATGAGGTAAGATGCCTGGGGCTTTGAAAGGAGGAGGGTCACTTGCAGATCCATAAGAAGAACATATATTTAGTAATTAGGTGGTTGCCCTGCCATATAGATAGGCCAAAAAGGGTTATTTCTAATAACTCTTAATATGGGCAAGGCCCCAAATTTAAATTTTTCTAGGTAATTAAGAGAGGTAGGGCAGAATTTTTCTTGACCCACAGGATCTCAATTGCCTTTAGCTCAAAATAATCCATACAGGCACATCTTGTGGTGAGTTGTTCTGAACCCTTACAACTTTCCAATCTATTTTCTGACCTTTCTCACATCTTCGCTTTGGATGTTTCACAGCCATGTCACACCTAACATCTTCAGACCTGAACTCTTTATTCCCTTCTCAGCTTGTTTTTCTCTGGTGTTTGCCCCTATCAATGAATGATCCACCATCTACTCAGTTATATAGCTGGTCATTTGATCATGCTAGAAACATGTTCTTGATAGCAAATACCTCACATTAAGATCTATGAATTCTATATCCAAAATAGATCTCAAGTCCATTTCTTTCTTCCAGTTATCTTATACATTAATACAGCTATTTCTAAAACAATTTAATGCTTGTTTTTCTTACTAAATTGTAAGCTTTTTAATGGTGGTATTTTGCATGTCTGTTCTCTTCCAGTTTGTAGCTTTTATTGGCGCTCAGCAATTTTATCTTAAACAAGTGAAGTGATTTATATGACCAAATGACCTTTCAGAAATTCAGTAACAACTTAAATTCCCATCAGCCATTTATAGTTGTGCTGGACTTCCTAAAACCTTCAAGTTGATAGGAGAAAAATTATTATGCTTTATTTTAATGTACGTTTTTCGTTATGATGAAAATTGACCTTTTAAAGATACATTTATTGATTATATTTATTCTTTTGAGAACTATCATATCGAATTTTTTATTGTATTGTTTATATCGATTTTGAGTTATTTATATGTAGGAATAATAATCCTTTGTTAACATGTAAATATTTCTTCAGTTTGTCATCTGCCTTTTACTTTTTGTTTATGATGTGGTTCTGATATACACAAAGTTTTAATTTTTATTATTAAATTCTACCAATGCTTTATTTTATGGTTATTACCTTTGTTTTTATTCTTAGAGAGTTTTTATTTTCATATAAGAGATTAGGCAGCTATTTATCTGGTTAGTTTAAATAAAAAAATGTGTTTCATTTTTTTCATCATGTAGATTTTATTTTGGTGAGTGGTATGAGGGAGGGTTCTAATTTTGTTATTTTTCTCATATATGCATATTTAAGAAAAAAGGAATATTTTATCCATTTAACTGATATTAAATATTAAGAACATAAAATACTTAAAATTTTTTTCTTTAAGGAGTTAAAAAATATCTTTAATTTGCTCTTAAATATTATTCTTCCTTTTATTACCCATGTTTCTATCCATAGCTGGCTTTGATTCAGTAGGGGTGGGGTGGGGTGTGTGTGTGTGTGTGTGTGCGCGCACGAAAGAGAAAGAGAGAAAGAGAGAGAGAGAGAGAGAGAGAGAGAGAGAGAGCATTCTATCTAGTTTCTTCTATCCTAGGGCCCTTAGTATGTATTTAACATTGTTAATAGAGTATGAATTCATATTGTCCTCTTTTCCATGTGCTGTACATTAATAACTACTATAGCCAGAAGTAATCATCTTTATTTTGAGTAATGTTTCATGAGCAATTTTATGCCATTTTCTTATTTAAATCTCAAATTATTTCTTGAGGTTAACATAGTAGGTATTATTAAACCCATTTTGTAGATGAAGATAGACAAGAGAGTTCGATTTGCTTCTGTAATTAGCATAGCTAGTAAAGGGTATGTCTGAGAGTAGAATTTGGCTTTCTTTAATTCTCAGTCTAATGTAGAACCTCATAATAATGAACTGCTTTATTTTTGCTGTTGTTGGTGCTTACATTTCAAGTCCTATTGGTTTTGTGTAACTGAAGCATTTAATTTTTAAAAAATAATATGCTAATTTGAGATTGGGAACACTAGTCAAATTTATAGCAATGCCTAAAAGAGTACTCTGGTTCCTCCAGAATAGACTTAATATTTCCCAAATTTATTTCTCTTCTCAGCATTTTCACAAAATCAAATGGCTCTTACCATTCACTGAGAGCTACTTGGACACACTAATCTTGGCTCAAAGTCTATTTTAGAAAGAGATTAAAGCTGGAGATTTTGGCCCAGAGCTCTGTACTTCAAACTGAATATAGTTTTTTAAACAATAAAATTAGTCTTCTCAAACAAAAGAACATAATTTCATATTTCCAATAGTGCAATTATTTCTTACACTTTAATGGCCTTTTTGCTTCAAAGTTCTTAAATGGTAACCTTCATTTTTTTTTTTTTTTTTATATCTAGTGAGTCTTTATCTGGAGTTCTATTTGAATGATTGTTCAGGGTGTTGGCAACAGTTATAAGCATTTATATTTTATTCTTGACTGGATTCTGGTTGAGAAATTGAATGGCACAAATGTTGAAAAACTACCTTGCTATAGACATAATGAAGCAAGCAAAATGAATCTCCCAAGGATAAATGTGTAATATCCTTTACTTTTTATCTTTTAGTTACAGACTTGTGCCACATCTGCCTTCCTGGCTGTGGGCAAAAAAGGAGCCAGAGTGAGGTGATGAGTTTTTATGTAAAAGACCAAAAAAAAATAAATAAATAAATAAAAATGAGAATGTGGTATAAAGGGAGCTGAAATGCACCTCAGGCTCAGATATCACTTACTCTAAAATTTTTCTTTCAAGAATTATGTTGAATTTACATATCCTTTCAGTATTAATGAGCATTGGAGGTGTACTTATTCTTGTATGTAAGAGGGTAGTTTCTCATCATTTCCAGCACAATTTGTAGGGGTTTTAATAATAAGAGTTATAAAAATATTTACATAGATCTGCAGAAGGATGATTCAGATAACCCAGGAGATTTAACACTATATATAAATCTTTCTAGATTTTTAAAAAATTATAGCAATTCTTGTATTCCCATAGCAACATACTAAAAGAGTCTAGCCAACACTTCTGAAACTAGAAAATAACCTTTTCTTATCTTCCTCAAAGAGTTTAGTTCTTTCTATTAGTAACTTTAAAAAATAGAAATCTTGTTCATTAACAAAATGTTTCTTACAGAAATTTTGAATAATTTAGAAAAAGGTAATGAAGAGAGTAAACATGAAAAATCACTCATAATCTACCACACAGCAATCAACATTCCTTTTTTTGTTTTGTTTTGTCTTTTCTCTCTTTTTGAATACAAATACATTTAAAATATTTGGGGAAACCTTAAAGTTTTAACTTTTTTTTTCCCTTTAGTAGTATATAATGTTTCTTCATGTATGATAACCAATATTCCTCTACAATATAAAAAGTGTACTAAACCTAGGCGAAGTTATTAATAAGTGATACAAAAGCGCAGAACCTTGGCAAACTATTATAACCAAAAAATTCTTCATGGTCTTTGATTTTAGTTACTCTATAGATCATTGTATGTACAGGTGCTCAAAAATGTTTGTCAAATGAATGTTGAATTTCAATGAAAAAAAATGAAAATAAGCTAAAGGAATATTTTTACCTTTTTCTCCCCGTTTATTATTTTGGGTTCTCTGAGAAGTAGACATGAAGATGAGATTAGATTGCAAGATATTTATTGGAGAAACACCTGTATTTTATTCTATTGGGGTTGCTGTAACAGAATACCATAGACTTGATGGTTTATAAACAACAGAAATTTATTTCTCACAATTCTAGAGGCTGGGAAGTTCAAGATTAAGGTGTAAGATTTGTTATTTTGTAAAATATGTCTTCCTGGTTTGTTCTCACATGGTATAGGGGCAAGGGAACTCTCTGGAGTCTCTTTTATAATGGCACTAATCCCATCGATGAGAGCTCCACCCTCATGACCTAATCACCTTTCAAAGGCCCCACCTCCTATAACATTATATTGGGGTTTAAATTTCAACATGAAATTTGGGAGATAATAATATTAAATCTATAGCATTCCACCACTATCTCCCCAAATTCATGTTCATCTCACATGTAAAATGAATTAATTCCATCTCAACAGCCCCTCAATTTTTAACTCAATCTAGCATAAACTTGCAAGTTTCACTTAAATATCATCTAGATCAGATATGGGTGAGACTCAAGGTACTGAGGTAAATTCCTCTCTAGCTGTGAATCTGTGAAATAAAACAAGTTATGTGCTTCTAAAATACAATGGTGATAAAGGCACAGGATAGACATTTCTATTCCAAAAGGGAGAAATAGGAAAAAGAAAGGTTTAACTTTTCTCAAGTAAGTCAAAACTACATGGCAAAATTCTACATGAGATCTTAAGGCTTGTGAGTAATTTTCTTTGGCTCCATACTCTGGCCTCCAAGCCCACTGTGGTAGCTATGTCACCTCCATGGCTCAATAGGATGGCCATGAGTGAGTGAGATGGCCTTGTTTTCTGCCTGGGCCCCAGGGCTCTCCTGAGTTTAGGACCCTGGGCCAGAGGCTCTGCTGGACAGTCTCTAGCCATACCCCACATGGGGGCTTCAAAGTTTGCTGCTTGCACCCTCCAGAGGTGCAGCCAATGCAGCCTGGCTGCATCAGAGCCACCAGAGCTACATTTAGGGTAGCTGAGGACTGCAGCACTGGAATACTGGGTGTGGAGCCTGGATATGAGGTAGCACTGGCAGCATATGTTGAGGTCCCATAGGTGACAGCCTTTTGACTTTTAAACTGCTAGGCCCCTCTAGCAGCCCAGACCCACTCCCATACCCTTGCACTCTGGGCCTGTGGTAGACTTAGCAGCTCTGATGTTATCTGAATTGCCTTTGGGGTTATTATTCTATTGGCCTGGAGAATAACACCTGGCTTCTGATAAGATAGCTGACTAGGTCTGTGGTTCATGTTCAGACTGATCTCTTTATCCGATAGTGATTTGACCACACCCTTAGTGTTCTCTTCCTAACATGCTATTTCATTTTTTTTTGCATAAGGTGAGAATTTTTCTGAATCTACTTAGGTATTCTTTAATAAGTTAGAGGCAACCACTAATATACTTTCTGTATCTATGGATTAGCCTACTGTGGACACTTTATATAAATAAAATCACTTAATATGAAGTATTTTGTGACTTGCTTCTTTCACACTGTGTAACATCTTCATGGTTCATCTATGTGTAGTATGTATCAGTACTTCATCTTATTGCCAAATAATATTTTGTTGTATGGACATGCCACAGTTTACTTATCAATTCATCAGTTGATGGACATTTGAGTTATTTATGCTTTTGAGTTATTATTAACATTTATATACAAGTTTTTATGTGAAAATTTCTTTTTGGTATGTACCTACAAGTGTAATTGCTAGGTCATATGGTAACTACATTTAACTTTTTGAGGAACTGCCAAACTGTTTTCCAAAACATCTGCACATTTTAAAATTTCCACAAGCAGTGCATGAAATTTCCAATTTCTTCACATCCTCACCAACACTTGTTATTATCTTTCTTTTTTATTCTAGCCATTATAGTGTGTATGAAGTGGTATCTCGTGGTTTTAAATTGCATAAAGCCCATTGTCCTGCCGTGAATGGAGAGTTTTAATGTTTTTAAAGTCAGATATTCAGGTACAATTTATATAAGATAAAAGTTACCCTTTTTAGTATATAGTTATTAGAATTTTATATGTGTAACAGTCATATAATCAACACTACAATCAAGATAAAGAACAATTCTATACCTCTGCAACATTTCCTAGTACCTCCTTATAATCTTCTTCAAACCATCTCTAACCTCTGGTAACCACTGATCTGTAGAGTTTTGCTTTATTCAAAATGTCATGTAAATGTAATCATACAAAGTGTAGTCTTTTTAGCCTGGCCTCTTTGGCCTAGCACAATTCATTTGCAATTGACCCATGTTGTTGTGTTGTATGTATCAATAGTTCATTCCTTTTTATTTCTGAGTAGTATTTCATGGTAGGGATATACTACAGTTTGTTCATCCATTCATCAGTTGAAAGATATTTGAGTTTTTGGTAATTATAAATAGGTTTTTATATGAAAGTAACTTTTCATTTCTCTTGGGTAAATATGTGAGAGTAGGTTTTTGGGTCTCATCGTAAATGCATGTATAATATTTAAGAAACTACTGAATGATCTTTTAAAATGATTGCATCATTTTGCATTCTTAGGAGAATCCTAGTTGAATGTATCACATCATTGGAGGCTTTTTAAGACTAGGAATGTCTACTATCCTCTTTCTGGTTGTTTTCAGAGCTGTAACGTTACTTCGTTCAGCCACCCAAATTTTTGTAAAATTCTGGTATTCCTGTTAACCCCTGCATGGTGGTAATGGGGCAGTGGAAGATGAAGGACATGAAAATATTGGTAAACAATGGCCTAGCCCTAGTTCAACTCACCATGGATGCCCACACAATAACTACACATGTCTTCGAGGAGTCTGGCATCCAGAGACTCCAGAAATGACTGGCAAAGTGATAAACTATAGATCAGTTTAGAGCGTGACAGAGATGAGACCTTGATGAAGAAGAGCAAGTGGATAGCTTAGAAGTGTAAGTGATACCAACCCCTTTTTTTCCCAATGTGCAGAGAAAAGGAAACAGAGTCTACTATATTTAGGTAGTACTTCTGGATCAAGCATGGCCAGAGCTCATGGGAGGCAGGAGCCAATCCAGAACAAGGACAGACATGTGAGAAAGAGGTATGAGAGTAACATTAATTATATATAAGACAAAAAACTGTGTGATGGTACCAAATTTATGTAAAACTTTATTTCTAAAATGATACTCACCTCAGTTGCTGCAGAATAAACAACTGAATGGATAAACTTCAGTTATCAGCAGCATCTGAGTATAGCCTCAATCAAATTATTACATTAGTAACTTTAAAAGTCTTTAAGAATGTAAATATGGTTTTTTAATTACAGCAATTCTCTCCATATTTTAATTAATGGCATTGATTTTAGTGTGTTGAATGCATGCTAACCTGAACATATAAAGTAGATTGAGTAATTTCAGTATTTTAATGTAGTGATTCTCAATACTGGCTGTATATTTTTTATCATCACCTGGAAAGAGTTTAGAAAATACTATGCCCCTGTTCCCCATCCCTAGAAATGTTGATTTACTTGGTCTGGAGTGGGGCCCACACATGGGGATTTTAAAAATTTGCCCTCGATTCAGCAGAAATGTGGCAGAGTGAGAGACATCCCTAGATCTCTCCTTTTGAAACAACAATAAGCCGAACATCTACAACTCAACAAAAAACACCAAAACTGTACACCAGCATGCCTGAGCATGGGATCTGCGCATAAGAGCTACCATAAATCAGAACGGCGGTTGTCGGGTGGTGGACTGGGAGTAATAAAGAAGCTGCTTCTCTCAGCCAGAGCTCCCTGTAGGAGGAGGGGAGGGGTAAAGGTGCAGTGACTTTCCTGAACAAACCTGCCTGGAAATGCTGGGGCTTGTATGCAGCCGACCAGAAGACCCAGTCTTCAGGGCAGAAAGTGAAGAAGCAGGGCGAGACCGCAGAGAAACAACAGCTGATTTTTACTGCCCGGTTGCAAAACCAAGGCTGAGCCGCAGCCCCCAACCTCCAAACCAGAGTGCCCCTCCCCCCATCCCTCTGAGACCACAGAGCCCCAGGGGAATCTGAGCAAATGCTGCGGAGACTGAAGCTATCTCTCACAGCCTCTAGAGCTCCCTGCAGGAGGAGGGAGAGGGGAGAAGGAGCGCAAGTTCCTGTGGCGAGTTTCCTGAACAGCTCTGCCTTGGAAAGCTGTGAGCTGTGGCCTGCAGGCTGCAGGGCACAGTCAACAGGGCAGAAAGCAGAGAAGAGAGGTGGGACTGTGGAGGAACAACAGTTGATGTTTGCTGGTGGAGGTTGCAAAACCAAGGCTGAGCCGCAGTCCCCAACCCCCTAGGTATAGGAGGGCTCCTCCTCCCATACCCTCTGAGACCAATCAGTGTGGAGCTCCAGGAGAATCTGAGTAAATGCTATTGAAACCGTTGCTATCACTGACAGGGACTGAAACAGAGTAGCGAGTGTGATTAAATATCTACAAGAAAATAAAAAAGACATTTAGGCTTTATAAAAAGCAGGGATCTAAGAAGCTTAGATACCACCTACTGGAAACCAAAAGAAAAGTGCCTTCTTTGCAGCCGGCAAGAGACCTTCATATAATAAATCTTTCTGGAAAAAAAACAACATAATACACTTCTATTAAAGCCCAGGTAGAGAAATAGTCCATTAAACACCATGAACAACCAAGGTGACAAGGCATCTCAGAAAGAGAGAGAAAAATCTCCAGAATATAAGCTTACAGACATAGAAATATAAAACTTAAATGACAGAGACTTGAGGACTGTACTTCTGAAAAAAACTCAGTGAGATCCAAAACAAATCATATCAACAATATCAACAATTGTTAAAAAAAAAAAAATCTAGATGAGCAGAGCAAGGAGATTGAAACCCTCAAGAAGAATAGAATTGATATTCTGGAGATGAAGAACACACTGCAAGAGTTGAAAAATGAAATAGCAAGCCTGGGAAATAGAGTCGAAGAAGGAAATCTAGAAATAAATCAGAAAGAAGAAGAGAGAAACCGAAGAATGAAAAATAATGAAAGAGAAATACAAGAAGTAGCTGATACCATCAGGAGAGGAAACATAAGAATAATGGGCATTACCAAAAGTGAGAAAAAAGAGCAGGGACTAGAAAGCATTTTCAGACAAATAGTGGACGAGAATTTCCCATATCTAAGGAATGAGCTGGAGCTTGGAATTCAAGTCAACAGAACACCCAATTATTTCAACCTAAAAAGGCCTTCACCAAGACACATCATATTAAAGTTATCAAAAATCAATGATAAAGATAGAATTCTCAAGGCAGCCAGGGAGAAGAAAACAGTAACTTATAAAAGAAAACTCATTAGATTATCATTGGCTGTCTCAGTGCAAACTTTACAAGCCAGAAAGGAATGGAATCAAATATTTAAACTATTAAATGAAAGGAACTACCAGCCTAGAAAAAAATGTATCCAGCTAAGCTCTCCTTTAGATGTGAAGGAGAAATTAAGACCTTTCCAGACATAAAAAAATTGAGGGAATTCTCCACTATGAGGCCTGCGCTACAGGAAATATTGAAGGGGTCAGCTCACCTAAAACAAAATAACAACAACAACTAAAATACATAATTAGGAGTAAGATGACTATCAGGCAAATAGAAGCAGAGGGGTGTAACCCTTACTAAGAACAGGGCATTATAAGTGTAAACAATAAGAAGAGAATTGCTATAGCAAGATAGTAATGAACGTTCTGAATACATAAAAACAAATTGAGATAACAATGTCTAAAAAGGAGAGGAGTCAAAGATCCAAATTCGCAAAGGGGAATGGAGATAAGTCACGTGCAGAATAAAATAGACGACTGTATATATATAACTATCCTTTACATATTCATAATGGTAAGCACACACCAAAGATTCAGAACTAAAATATATAACATGAAACAAGAAGAACCAGAGGCAAAACCCACAAAAGCCAACCAAAATAAAGAAAACGGAAACACAAGGACAAGGAAGCAATGGAAACACTGAACTACCAGAAAGCAAAAGAGAAAATGGCTATAAGAAGACCTCATATTTCGATAATCACCCTAAATAAAAATGGACTGAACTCAACAATAAAAAGGCACAGAGTTGCAGAATGGATCAAAAAAAAAAAAAAAATCATATGCTGCCTCCAGGAGACACATCTCAGCTCCAAAGTCAAATATAGACTCCAAGTGAAAGAGTGGAAAATGATATTTCAAGCAAATGGAATTCAGAGAAAAGCGGAAGTAGTGGTACTAATATTGGATGAAATAAACTTCAAAATCAAAAAGGTAAAGAAGATACTAAGGGATACTTCATAATGATAAAGGGCATCATGCACCAAGAAGAAATAATAATTATTAATATCTATGCTCCCAATCAGGAAGCCTCAATTACTAACAGAACTAAAGGGAGAAACAGACCAAAACACTGGCATAGTAGGGGAACTAGATACCCTACTGTCAGTTATGGACAGAGCATATAAACAGAAAATCAATAAGGAAATAACATCCTTAAATGACACTTTAGTCCAAATGGACATAATTGACATATACAGAACCTTCCATCAGCAAACAGCTGCTTATACATTCTTCTCTAGTGCACGTGGAACATTCTCAAGGATTGGCCACATACTGGGACACAGAAATAGCCGCAACAAATATAAGAGGGTTGAAATTATACAAACTATATTCTCTGATCATAATGCTTTCATACTAGAGATCAACTGCAGAAAGAAATCAGGTAGAACCACAAATACATGTGATTAAACAACATGCTACTGAAGAATAACTGGGTCAGGAAAGAAATAAAACGAGAGATCAAGAGATTCATAGAAATGAAAATGATAGTACAACATATTAAAACTTTTGGAACATGGCAAAAGCGATCATAAGAGGAAAGTTCATATCATTATAGGTCTACCTCCAAAAACAAGAATGAGCCCAAATAAGTAACCTAATGCTTCATCTTAAAAGACGAAGAACAAATGAAGCCTAAAGTCAGCAGAAGGAAAGAAATCATCAAAATTAGAACAGAAATAAATGAAATTAAAAACAAACAAACAAAAAAATAGAAAAAATAAATGCAACAAAAATCTAGTTCTTTGAGAAGGTTAATAAAATTGACAAACCCCTGGCTAGACTCACTAAAGAACAAAGAGAAAGGAAACAAATAAAATCAGGAAGGAAAGAGGGGGAAATTACTTATATCGTGGAAATACAAAGAATCATACAAGAATACTATGAAAAAGTATATAACACCAAATTTAATAACCTAGAAGAAATGGACCAGTACTTAGAAAAATACAATCTTCCTAGACTGAATCAAGAAGAACTGGAAAATCTAAATAGACTGATCAGCAGTATGGAAATTGAAACAATCTTCAAAAACCTACCAAAAAGTAAAAGTCCAGGACCAGATGGCTTCACCACTGAATTCTACCAAACATTTAAGGAAGATTAAATACCTATTCTTCTCAAAATCTGCCAAAAAATCAAAGTGGAGGTAATACTTCCCAGCTCATTTTATGAGGCCAATATTACTCTGATACCAAAACCTGATAAAGATAACACAAAATAAGAAAACTACAGACCAATATCTCTCAGGAACACAGATGCAAAAATCCTAAATAAGATACTAGAGAACCGAATACAGCAACATATTAAAAAGATTATACACCACGATCAAGCGGCCTTCATCCCAGGGGCACAAGGATGGTTCAAAATACATAAATCGATTAATGTGATACACCACATAAACATTTTAAAAAATAAGAATCATATGATCATATCAATAGATGCAGAAAAAGCCTTAGACAAGATACAGCATCCATTTGTGATCAAAACACTTCACAAAATTGGTATAGAAGGAAAGTATCTTAACATAATAAAGGCCATATATGACAAACACTCAGTCAACATTATACTTAATGGCAAAAGACTAAAAACCTTCTCTCTAAGATTAGGAACAAGGCAAGGCTGTACACTACCACCACTTGTATTCAGTATAGCATTTGGAGGTCCTAGTGAGTGCAATCGGGCAATAGAAAGATATAAAAAGGCATCCAAATAGGAAACGAAGAAGTCAAACTGTCACTATTTGAGGATGACATGATTCTCTATATAGAAAACCCTAAAGACTCCACAAGAACACTACTAGAAACAATAAGCGAATACAGTAAAGTATCTGGATACAAAATCAACGTTCAAAAATCCATAGCGTTCCTATACTCTAACAACGAAGTGTCAGAAAAAGAAATGGAAAAAATAGTTCCTTTCACAATTGCAACAAAAAGAATAAAACACCTAGGAATAAATTTAATGAAACATGTGAACGACCTATATAATGAAAACTACAAGATCCTATTAAAAGAAATCGAAGAAGATACAAAGAAATGGAAAGATATTCTGTGTTCTTGGATTGGAAGAATCAACATAGTTAAAATGACAATATTACCTAAAGCATTATACAGATTTAATGCAATCCCCCATCAAAATGCCATCAGCAGTTTTTAAAGAAATAGAACAAAATATCGTCAGATTTTTATGGAAGCATAAAAGAACCCAAATTGCCAAAGCCATCCTAAGAAAAAAGAATGAGGCTAGAGGCAGCTCTCTGCCTGATTTCAAATTATACTACAAAGCAACAATAATCAAAACGGCATGGTATTGGCAGGAAAACAGACACACAGACCAGTGGAACAGAATCGAGAGTCCAGAAGACTCAGAGCCCATATAAACTCATATTTATATGAGCAAATAATTTTCTACAAAAAAGCCAAAACATACTGTGGAGAAAAGAAAGCCTCTTTAATAATTGGTGCTGGGAAAACTGGAAAGCCACGTGCAAAAGAATGAAACTAGACTGTTGTCTATCACCACACACCAAAATTAACTCAAAATGGATTAAGGACATGAATATAAGACCTGAAACAATAAAATGCATAGAAGAAAACAGGAACTAAACTCAAGGACCTTGGGCTTAAAGGAGATTTTATGAATTTGACCTCAAAGGCAAGGGAAGTAAAAGTTAAAATAAATGAATGGGACTACATCAAACTAAAAAGCTTCTGCTCAGCAAAAGAAACCATCAACAAGGTAAAGAGACAATCATCAGAATGGGAAAATATATTTGCAAGCAATATCTCTGATAAGGGCCTAACAAAAAACACAAACACAAACAAAAAACACAAATGATCCTATCGAAAATTGGGCAGAGGACCTGAACAGACACTTCTCCCCAGAGGACGTACAAATGGCCAAAAAATATACGAAAAGATGCTCAGCATTGCTAGCTATTAGGGAAATGCAAATCAAAACCACAATGAGATACCATCTCACACCTGTTAGAATGGCTATAATCAACAGGAAATGTTGGAGAGGATGTGGAGAAATAGGAATCCTCATACACTGCTGGTGGGACTGCAAATTGGTACAGCCACTGTGGAAAACAGTATGGAGGTTCCTTGAAAAACTGAGAATTGATCCACCATATGATCCAGCAATCTCTTTACTAGGTGTTTACCTCAAAGACTTGAAAACTCATATCTATAAGGATATTTGCACACCAATATTCATAGCAGCATTATTCACAGTAGCCAGCACATGGAAGCAACTGAAGTGCACTACGATAGATGATTGGCTAAAGAAGCTGTGGTACATATATACAATGGAATATTACTCAGCTATTAGAAGAGATGAAATACTGCCATTTGCGACAACATGGATGGACCTCGAGATAATCATGCTAAGTGAAATAAGCCAGACAGAAAAAGTTGAAAAGCACATGATATCACTTATGTGTGTGATATAAACCTAAAAGTAACAAATGAGCAGGACAAACAAACAGAGACTCATGAACATGGACTATAGACTAGTGGTTGCCAGAGGACTCCAGAGTAGTGGTTACTAGTGGGGTAGGGGAGAAGCAGAGAGGTAGATGGAGTAAAGGGGGCTCAAATATAGAGGAATAAGAGTATAGAGTTTCAATGCAGGATGGATAAAGGGGAATAAATATATGGTTGCTGAAGGAAACTGGACTTTGGGTGGTGAACACACAAGAGAATATACAGATGTCAAATGATAATGTACACCTGAAAATTATATGATTGTATTATCCAATGTTAAACTTAGTTAAAAAAAAAATTTGCCTTATACTATTTGAATTTGCAGCCAGATTGACAAGCACTTTTTAAATTAAATTCTATTTTTATTAAATCGTGATAAAGATACACAGTGTAAATTTACCATTTTAACAATGTTTAAGTGTGCAGTGGCACTAAGAGCATACGCAGTGTCATCATCACCATCATCCTACATTGAAACTCTATACCCATTAAGCAATAATGCCCATTTCTTTCTTTCTCAAGTCTCTGGCAACTACTATTATACTTTCAATCTCTATAAATTTGATTATTTTAGATTCCTCATATAAGTAGATTTATATAATATTTGCCTTTTTGTGTCTGGCTTATTTCACTTAGCATAATTTAGTCTTTGATGTTCACCCATATAATAGCATGTGACAGAATTTACTTCCTTTTTAAGATTGAATAATATTCCACTGTCTGTATATACCACATTTTGTTTATCTTTTCATCTGTTAATGGGCATTTGGATGATTTACACCTTTTGGCTATTATAAATATGCTGCAGTAAACATGGTTGTAAAATTTCTGTTCAAGTCCTTGCTTTCAATTCTTTTGATTTTATACCTAGGAATGAAATTACTGGATCACATAATCACTCTATGTTTAATTTTTTGAGGAACCATTGTACTGTTTTCCACAGCAGCATATCATTTTACATTCCCACCAATTGTACAAAGCATTCTAATTTCTTCACATCCTTGGCAACACTTATTTATTTATTTATTTATTTATTTTTGATACTATCCATTCTAATGAGTGTGAGGTGGTATTTCATTATGGTTTTGACTTTTATTTACCTAATAATTAGTGATGTTGAACATCATTTCAGGTGCTTTACCAGTTATATATCTTATTTGGAAGAATGTCTACTCAAGTCTTTTACTCATTTTCAGAATTTGGTTGTTTATTTTTTTGGTGTTCTTGAATAAAAATTATTTTTAATGATTATTTAAAGCAGAAATTCTTTTTTTTTTTTTGGACAATGAGGGTGGGGTGCGCTTATGAAGTACAACATTCTTGTGTTTTGAAATTACACAAAGTTACAACCTGGCTTGTACTATGTTTGACTGTCTTCATTTAAACAACTGGAGGGCAAGAAAAAATCATGTTATTGAGTCTCACCTGATAAATCTTAAGTTCCTGTGAAGGTGGATCATGCATCAGAATTCAAGGGAGGGATTTAAGGATGCATGGGTATTTCAGAAAATCTCTCAAGTGTTTCAGGTATCTATCTATTCCTGTGTAACATGCCGCCCCCAAACTGAGTGGTTTAAAATAGCAACTCTTTAGTTTTTCATGATTGTGTGGGTTGGCACAATGTTTCTTCTGGCTAGTTTTCCCTAGGCTCACTCAGGTTGTTGCATTTTCACTCAGGTTGAAATTTTACAACCATATTTAACTGGCAGTTGGTCTGGATGGGAAGGTCCAAGATAGCCTCACCCACATCAACATGTCTGGGCCCTTGATGGGATATCTAGTAGGCTGAGAGTATTCTCTGTTCACATGGTCATTCATCATTTCTTTACACAGTATCTGGCTTCCAAGAAGGTAAAAACAGAAGTTACAAGTTCTCTGAAGACCTAGATCTAAAACTCAAAAAACAACAAAGTCAAAGTAAGTTATAAGGCCAGTTCAGATTCAATTGCAGGGGAAATAGACACCACCTCTTGATGAGAGAAGGGCACAATTACACTTATGAAAGGGCATGGGGATGAAAAGGATTGCGGCCATCATGGGACATAATCTATCACACCAGGTGATTCTAAGGTCTCCCTGGGGATAAGACCTCAACCATTCCAATGACCATTCTATTGTATTTTTCTCTCTTCTCCACATCACTGCTCTCTTTCTATATCTGTTCTTTACAATCAGTAGAAATAAGACCCATACAAGTAGGAACCTGTTGTGGAAATGCATGGAACTATAACAATGAATTTGTAAACTCTGTGTTAAGGTTCTGGAAACAGAAGTAGTTCCAAAGCCTGCAGATTTTTGATTTGGCTGTCTATAATTTGTAAGTATAGTTTTTCATCTAAGAAAATAGGTAGATAGCTCCTGACCCAATATTAATACAGCATTCATTTGGAGTTGTTTTTACTGATTCACCCACAACCTTTCACAGACAGGCCTTGTGGCCTACAAAACATATTTATGAGACAGCTGCCTGGATCAGGTGCAAATTAGCTGAGTAACTACATAAGAAAAATTACCCATGTAAGGCTCACATCCCTAACTTTCACTCTCTGAGAAGCAGATCAGTTGGGAGAAGCAGAAAGATCCCTAGATCTAGTCTGTCTTTACTGTCAAATTGTGGTATGACCTTAGCCAGATCAGCTAAGGGATCCTGAGTTTCAGCATCCTCATTTCTAAATTTATAATATAACTCCCAGTGCTGGAAAAACCAGGTTAGATAATCTATGTAATGGCTGAAAGTTGCTCACATATCTGCTCGCATAAGTATAGCAACTAGTATCCAGAGCAAGTAAATCAGAGGTCCTGCTATTTTATTGTACACTGAACTCAGATGTGGCCTATTATACGAAAAAGCAATTTTTAGGTGGTTTTTCTATTTGTATTTGGCCTCTACTCACTCTGATTAAGTCATGGCTGCAGTCGTTCCTGAGGTTGTTCAAACAAGTCAAATTGGTTGTGATGTAAACACATAATGAAAATTGAAAGTAAATGGAAGAATGTAATTCACTTTATAAAGTTATATCTTACTATTTATCACAAGCACATTGTATTGTTATTTATCTTCTCTGTTTGCATCCAGTTTCTTGATTAGATTAGTTAGATTTGAGGACAGAAATTGGGCTCCTATGCTATTTAGATCTCCTGTATCTACACCAGCCTCTTATTGTAATTGGGTGATAATCAAGATCAAGAACTTACTGCATAAAATGTGGTAAAGTGCTCCTAAGCTGTACATGATATTTAAGTAGTAATGCCTTGTTATAGATTGCATTATGTCCACCTAAAATTCAGATGTTCAAGTCCTAAGACCCAGTAGTCCAGAATGTGACTTTATTTGGTAACAGTAACCTTACAAAGACAATTAAGTTAATATGAGCTTATTAGAGTGTGCCCTAATCCAATATGACTGGTGTCTTCATAAAAAAAGTAAAATATGGGCACAGAGATGCTCATAAAAGGAAGACAAGGTGATGAGATATACAAAGAAGGTAGCCATCTGTAAGTCAAAGAGAAAGGCCTAGAATAGCCATAGTCCTCAGATGTGACCAAGCCTGCTGACACCTTGATTTTGGACATTTAGTCTCCATAACTATGAGGCAATAATTTATTTTGTTTAAGCCATCCAATTTGTAAATAATATGTTGTTATGGCAATCCTTAACAAACTAATACATATATTAAGAAAATTGGCAGGGTATTGCTCAGTGTCCATTGTTACATGTGGAGAGATTTTGTATATTGCTAGTGAACTTATTGGCAATAATGACAATGATAAATACAAATTAGGGAAGTTCTGTAGTCCCTTTTTAAGGTCTCTATACAGCTTCTCTCTGATGTCCTATTTGTCAGGTGTCTAGAAAAGAAGTAATAAGATACTTGTAAGCTCACATCTTTCTTATCTAAGAGAGAAGTTGGAGATCCAGTTATGGTCATTTCCTATTGAGATTGCATTACTTTTTCTAAAAATATATTTTCAGTATAAGAATAGCTTTTAGGCAAATAGTTATAATAAGTGTTTTTCAGTAAGAGTAAAAGCTACTTGAGTTGGTATCAGTGTAGGTGCTTTGCATCTATGTGGTTTCTGAATGATAATAAAGTGGTGAAAATCCATTATTTATCCATGTGGCAACTTGTACAAAGGTGTAGTCCATCAGGCTTTAGGGGAGTAAATGAGGACATTGGGACATCATAAAGAGCCCCAATTACGTGTCCACAATTGTTTACTTTGAGTACAGATCTTAGTGTTACTTTTGTTTAAGACTCTGAAGATATCTCTTTCTCTCCCTTTTCCTTTTTTTTTTTGGCAGTGAATATTAAATGCCTTGAAAATTTATGCTTAGCTTGCTAAGAACATGTTGAATGAGATAAGTACATGTGAAATCTCCTGAGGCTAATTTCATTATCAAATTCAGAATCTAATTACTAGTATAGTTATGTTTAAAGGCATAGATAACAGTATTTTTTTTCTATATAATTTTAAATGTTGTTTTACTCACTAGTTTTTAAGGAAAGAAAATTGTGAGAAATTCAAAGCTTGTAGAATCCTAGAGAAAATAACACAAATTCTTCTTTTTTGGGCTGGTGTAATCCCAGGATTTAGTGATATTATTATAACTTTTCTAATAAATAAAAAAGTAAATAACCAATGTGTGTGTGTGTGCACATGTGTATTCATCGTATGCTGTGAAAATGATGGAGAAATTCACTTGCTCATAATTCTAAAAGTAAATAACCAATGTATGTGTGTGTGCACATGTGTGTTCATCGTATGCTGTGAAAATGATGGAGAAATTCACTTGCTCAAAATTAGAATCAGTCCTAATTTTCTTTGAGGAAAATGAGGGAAAAGGGTGAGCAGGCAGCAGTACTAGAATGGAAAGAAGCACAGCTTAGTGAAAAGCCCTGGACTATAAATGTTGGTGAGAATTGTATTCAAATAGAGTATATACTCATACTCCCCATCCTTCAATTCTGTTTTCATTTAGGAAAAGTATTTGCTAAAGCTAAGACAATAAAATAAACCTTTCCTCCCGTGGCCTCTTTGGATGAGCTAGTTTAGAAATAGCAGTCTCAAGAACCCATGACTAATCATGAAATGTGGTAATTAGATTTTACAGAACAATGTCATAAGGAATGAGATGATAGGTATGAAACACTAAGTTCTTAGGAGAAAGTTATTATTATAGCATGTTTCTTTATATATCTGGGTAACTTACTTTACCTGATTTTAAATTTTATGTATGTTAATTTATATTATTTATATGTATTAATTAAGAAATTGTTATTTTGTTAGAGTTAATTCATTTTTAGAGAAAAGTTAAATTTTCAATTTTAAATATTAAAAAATGCCTACAATGTCAAGTCAAATCAAGAGTAAGGATTAATCTCTGTAACAGTGGTGTCTGGAAAAATTTATACTTGGTTCTACCATTGCTGTGGTGAACACAAGACTGGAACATCCAGAACATCCGCAATTGTCCACACACTAGCATGATACAGTGAGCTTTGAGGTAAACAGACATTGGCCATTTACTAGCTGAGTGTGGGCAAGCTATTTAACATTTCTGAGCCTCAATTTTCTCAGCTGTAAAAAGGGGATAATTCTGTCTAATTCACACTCAAGTGACATAATTACAGCATTTAGCCATTAGTAGGAGGTCAAATGTTGGCCGTGGGCACATCCGTGGTGGGGAGCACTTTCATAGAATGAAAAGAAAAATGATACAACATTTAAAGCAGGGCAAAACTTTCCTAATCCACTTCATTCCCCTGGAGATTGTCCAGCGAGCAGCTTTTCTCACAGAGAACATCTGATTGTAAAGTTTCTTGAAGCCAACCATTACGTGGAGGAGAAAAAATTAAGGATTTTATTTCAGTTCTGCTAAATACACATTAAAATTTACTCTCTTTTGTTTTCCCTACATTATGTATATGACTTTACATTCTGTTAAAATAATAAATATTGAGAAGTCAGAGGCTTGCTTTGTGAAACAGAGTATTTTAAAATTCTCTTTTGTATTGTGACTGTGTTAGTCTCAGATAAAGATACTTATTTCAGGGAAGGCAACGAGGTATAATTCAAAAGATAAAGGGCAGATCTCTGACAGAAAATTGCCATCTGATGGCAGAATTTTTCACTTACACAGTATCATTTATTTCAGTCTTTCACATTAGTGTGGTCTTTGAAACATCAAAATCTGACAAAACCCAAAGAGGCAATATTTAGATATGATGTATGTCTGGCAGAATGATTTATATGTGGAGTGTTTAATTATATAAATAAATGCTATTTCTTCTAAAATTGGAATTTTCAGTTATTCTAAAAAAGAGTCTCTCCCCTCAGACCCCACCCTCTTTTATTTGTCTTTTCCTATAACATTTCTATAATTTAATCAAGTTGCAACCATTCCCTGAACAGAAAGAAACAGGCGAGCACAAGTAAATTTATGACTTGGTTCTTATTCTATCTCTCATTAGTTTTCATTTGATTGTATCTTTTTTTAGATTCCAGCAAAAGGGTAAGTTTCATAGGAGAACAGAGGTTAGAATTTATAGACATTGGGTTTATGTGAGAATGGCTGAAGAATGGTAGCTCTGTTTGGATCCAGCAGAACATCAAACCAAGCCACATCCTTACCTCTAGGCATCATTTGCTTATTTACTAGGAAATATGAAGAAGAAAGAACAAATTTTGGATTTTTTCTCAGTATTAGAGTGGTTCAATTAACTATTTTTTAAAAGGTGTTTTAAATCTTTGAACAGAAACAATATAACTTTTAGAAAAAAATTATAAGCATTATCTTTTTAGATAGTTATAGCTTCAAGGTTATTCACAATTAATTGTTCCAAGCTTCTGTAATAGATGATAAAAAAACAAAAGGGACTCAGAGGATTATAGTCACCTGTACAAGAGCATGAAGTTAGCTAGTGTCAGAGCTGAAACTCAAATCTGGAAACGTCACTTTATTGTTCCTTCCCACGAACTATTCCATCTTAGAGTGGGGACTTGAGTGTCGTGGCAGTAAGGTGGATTCACTTCATGGGAAAATTCATATTATTTGGGGAAAAATGTAAGGTCTGATGTGTCTTGGCAAAAAATATTGTTTTGGAGTTAGAGAAGTACAACAAAGGTTTGATTCAGATCTTTTCTTAAAAGGTCAGCTCTGTCATTCATTATTCCTCTTAAAAGCCTCAATTCCATATGTAGCATGGTCAAGGTTTATGCTAGGTCTTGGAGAGTCAAAGACAAATAAGATTTTGTGAGGACCTCAAGGAGCTTATAATTCAATTCTGGTCCCTAAATACCCTTTCTCTCACTTTGAGGTTGAAGAAGAGATATTAAAACTTCTAAATATATTTGTTTCCTAAAAAGTAAGAAAAACAGTAACTTTATGAAAAATTTAGCACACAGATCAAAGTAGTTCATGTAAATGATTTATAAATAAATATACTAACATTGGAGATGTATACACAAATATTTTTACTAATAGGGATGGGTGACAAAATGGAGATACTATATAGTGAGAGCAATAGATAAACCTAGTGTGTTTAGAGACTGGTGTGGGGGATATATTTTTCATAAATTGATTTCAATATTATAAAAGGTCGATTTTCAAACTGAGAGGAGAACACCCTCATAGTAGGGAATATCATATATATTTTCAAGGAAAGAGTGTAATTTGAAAAAAGTGATATTTTGTCCTATTGCTTCAATTTATTTTTGAAATTAATACTTAATTTTTAATATAGCTATGGGATGGTGAGAATTTGTATTTATTACTAAGAGTCATAGAACAAAAAAGAATGAGAAAGCTGCTTAGTGAGATTTAGAAGAAAGAAAATGAACTTTGGAATCAATCATTAGGAGTTTCACATCTTTGCTGGTAACCTTGGTCAAGTCCTTTAAACTGAGGTTAACTCAGTTTCTTCAACTGTAAAGTGAATAGAAAAGTAACATTTGGTAAGGTTGTGGTGAGAATTAAAGTGAAATAGTGTCTGAATTGTATGGACAGTGCCTGATAGATGCTAGAAGAGGCAAGAAATATTAGTGTTCTTTTGAAATAAGACATTTTAAGGGTTAAATATACACCTTGATGCTAAAAATTGGCTTCTAAAGATTAAAATTTCATCTGAAACTGTCAGTTCTTTATGAGTGATGTTTACATTGCCTAGAGATATTAACTGTGACTATTGACATCTTAATAAGATCTCCAAATTTTTTTTCATAAATAAATGGGCAGTATTGTAGTGAGACATGAAATTCTATTATGGACTTGAAAACAAGTTGAAAGAATAGTGAAACAAGGAAGAGAAAAATGCAAGTCAGAGCATGAAAAGAAATTAATTGTACAACAACTTTGCCTTCTACACTGGGACTTTAAATGTTAATATTTTCAAAGAACTCTCTGACAAGTGGGGCTGAATAACAAGATGGCTAACATACCAGATGATAAATTATTTAGTCAGGGCAAAGATGAGAAAGGAGCTTTAAAGACTCCCTTAACATACTGAATAGATTAGATAATTGTGGAACAAACATAGTTAATTGAACAAAATAACAGCAGGTGAAATTCGACATAGGCAAGCGTGAAGAAGGGCACACTGAAGAATAGGATGTAAATTACTTACACACATTGTACATTCCTAATTGATTGTAAAACCTCTCAGGGAAATGAATTAATAGATAGTGTGAGTCAGTTAAAGAAGCAGCTTGCCTGGTACACAAAAATTTCCATAGATTGAAAGAGCATTTTCTTATTAAAAGCATTACCTTAATTCTTAAAAATATTATATTTGCATTTAATGTAGAATATTGTAAGGAAAAATGGGAAAAATCTTCAAAACAGCAGTGAAACTGGGGTAGAGGTAGTAGGAAAGGCACACAAATAAAATTGTTGGATATTTAACATATCCCAGGCCTTGGGGTGCCATAGTAAATTGCATTATTTTCTCCAATTTTTGCCATTCTTTGTGTCCAAGACTTTTGCTCCATGGCTTTGCACTTTCTCTTACCAGAGGTGGATATATTTCCATGCTCCATTAAATTTGGGCTTGCCACATGGCTTGCTTTAGCTAATCAGGTACTAGCAGATACGACCTGCACAGAATCTTAAATGTACTTGTGCATATAATGGGCATGCTCTCATGTCTTTCTGCTATAGCTGTGAGATCATGCATGAGATATCCATTAAGGAGGATGAATGTTCCTTATGTAAGCCACTGAGATTCTGTAGTAATGATTAACTTTATGTGTTGAATTGACTGGGCCATAGGATGCCCAGATATTTGGGAAACATTATTCTGGGTGTTTGTGAGGGTATTTTTGAATGTGATCAATATTTAAGACAATAGGCTAAGCAAAGGAAATTTCCCTCTCTAACCTCATCCAAATTGTTGAAGGCATGAATGGAATAACTAGGCTGAATCTCCTGCGAATAAAAAGAATCTCTTCCTGCCTAGCTACTTGAACTGGAACATCAGTCTTTTCTTGCCTTCAGACTCAAACTGAAACATCAGTTCTTTGTGGCTCTGAAGTCAACTGGCTTTTGGACTTAAACTTACATCTGGGTTTCCAGCTTGCTGACTTCAAATCTTGGAACTTCTCAGCTTCCATAATCCTCTAAGTCAATTCTTTATAACAAATCTACTGGTAGATAATAGATAGGTAGATGATAAATAAATAGATAGATAGATAGATAGATAGATAGATAGATAGATAGATACATACATACATAGCTGTCACATATTGGCTCTGCTTCTCTGGAGAACCTGATACAGTAGCTCTTTGTTACATGGCTATTTGTTACATTAGCATTGAGTTGATACATTTACAATATGTGGTGTTATCTCATTTAGATATTGTCTCCTGTGGCAGAATTTCCTCCCTTCTTTTACAGATGCAGAAACTGGGTTCCAAGTAGTTCAATGACTAGTCTAATTTCATTGTTAAGGTCATAACACCTGGTGGCACTGAGATTTAAACCCAAGTCTCTCTAGTTCCAAAACCTGTGTTTTTTCCAGTATGTTATATTGTTTTCTAGAACCTAGGAGATCACAAGCAGAAGATGTTAGAAATCAACTATGGTAAAACAGTTCTTTTTGAAGAATTGTTCTAGGCAAAATTCAGTATCAAGCTAGACAGCTTGGCCAAGTCTAGGCCAATCTAGTGATTGCTCCCATTGGGCTAAAAAATCATAGACAAGCACTTAGCACCAGAGTTACTTCCTACCTGAATGTTACACAAGAAATAATCTCCCCTTTATGCCTATCATCATCTATTCTTTTTATTCATGGCATTACATGAGTCATTTACATTTTTATTTATGTTCAAGTGGCTTTGGGAGAGTTCTTACTAGGCAAAATTGATGTCTCAGGCCACTTGGTATAACTCAAACAGCTCCCTCCCAAATAACTGGGAAGAAAAAAATACTAATTTCAGAGAATCCTGGAATCTTATATCCTGCTCATTATCTACTGTATACTACTCTACCCTAATTACAGATGTCAGCATAAATGTGAGTCTCTGAGTAGACAAAACCAATTTACTTACTTTGTTTTTTATGCTTTGGTTATATTCGACCTAACGAAATTTGGTTGCTTAATTCTATATTTAATAAAAGTATCTCTTTATCAGCTTAGGACTCTTCCTATATTTGACATAAGATTTTTGGGGGGAGTAGGATGGGATGGGATCAGGGGTTAAGGGACAAAATACTGGCAACACATATTAAACCATAAAATTAAAATTGAAGTCTACATTTTAATGTTTGGTGATGGAATTAATTTAATGGGGGCAGTCTTATATTGTTGAAGCTCAAGTTTTCTATCTTGACGTTTAGTGTTATTCTTTACCTCTCAAAGGTTTTCTCCATGTCCATATATATTTCCTATCTCCTTTAAGTATACAGAAACCTGTTATGAAAGAAGACAGGTAGAATGTACTTGATTCTACCAGGAATGTGAGAAAAAATAGCTCAAGATTTGTAATCCGAACTATGTGGATTTGAGATTATTGATTCTTGCATTCTGTCCATCGGACTTTAGGGAAGTGTGATTTTTAGTCAGTATGAGCACTTATGAAACAGACCTCTTTTTCAGAGAACTTTATGTTTAAAAGTCTTATCAAGAATTTATAGCAATTTTCGATCACTTTATTTTTGAATTTCCTTTTTTACTGTTTTTTTTTTCTGTTTATAATAGTAATGTCTGTTCATTATAGACTACTGAAAGAATGTAAAAACATAAACAATAAAAATCGGTCATGTATTCATAATTTAGACTAAAGAACTGATAATATTTTGATTATTTTCTATCTTTTTTATTGAATATATATTTATCTACATTCCAACCAAAAATATACATCTTGCTTTTTTCTACTTGAGAATATTTTCTTAGCATTTTCGTATGTCTTTATAAACTCTTTGAAAAGATTTATTTATTATTCTTTGATCATCAATTTCTCTTCCTAGGGGATGATTCTCAAAGCTATTAATTTAATTTAAAATTACCAACTTGCTGAACATTTTGACTTGGACAGTCTTCTACTTACTTAAACTTAATAGGCCCCAAACTGTCCTCACCTCTTTCTTCTAGAATATTTTCCTTTTAATATACTGATCTCTCTGTTAATGGTGCTGAAATTCTCTTGTTAATGTACGCTACCAATTTTTGAATACTCTTGAATCTCTCTCTCCTGTTACCCTGTCTCCAATCTATGCTCCAGCAGTACAATCTTGGCAATGTCATTTACTTTCTTTCTTCCTTCTCAATCCCATTTGAACAATACTATAAGGGAAGTCTGTTGCAGAGCAGTGTGTGTTCCATTGTTGTAGACACTACTGCCCTATTCCATGCCAACATCCTAGTGTAGGCCACCATGACCCTTTTCTGGATTATTATGTTATGCTTTTAATAAACTCCAAGTTAAGTCAAGGCAGTCTCAAACATCCCTGAAGAATTTAGAATATCAGTGATGAAGGAAGCTTTCATCTTGGAAGAAAAATGAGATTTAAAGAGATTGAGTAATTTTCTTGATGTCAAATAAATGTAAGTGGCACTAGAACCAGGTGTCCTAACTTTTATTCCAGAATTCTTTCAATTCTGTTTCATCTTCTCCAGAGCTTTCTTAATGTGTGTCGAGTAAATACCGAGAATCTTTAGCTAGCAGTTTGAGGTCCTTCACAACCTGACTCCCAGTTTATACTTCCAGCTTACCTCTCCTTGTTCTTTGAACAACAGTGATTGTTCTCTCATATAGGTCCAGCTATTCTCCCCATGCCAAGTGATATCCCTGCCTACACCCATCTCTATCAGTTGAAAGTCTTCTTATGATTCAAAGTCAAGATATAACCTAGCTTCTTTAAGTCTTTCTTGAAGATTCTTGTTGAAATGATCTTTTCTCTGGCCTCTAAACTCAAAAGCTTTCGAGTGTACTATTGTTATCACTTTATATTAATATAGATTTTACATAAAAGCATAGATTGCAATATCCCTACTAAGTTCTATGCTCCTTAATGTCAAAAAAAAAAAAAAGGAGTTCTTCATCTTTATTTTATTCAAAGCATGTAGAACACACCCTTCTGTGTAGTTCAGGATCATGAAATCTGTTTTTGATTAAGTTATTTGTTTAGATACAGATATTAAATATAAATATACTCAAAAAAGTCTAATAGTATGAAAATTATTACAAAATTACTAAATTAATTAATTTTTAAATAATTAAAAATATTTAATTACAGTTGGCATATAATATTAGTTTCAATGTACGACATAATGATTAGACATTTATATGACTTGCAAAATGATCACTCCAATAAATCTACTACCCATCTCACACCATATATAGTTATTAAAATATTATAGACTATATTCCTTATGCTATACTTTATATCCCCATCACTATTTGTACTTCTTAATCCCTTTCCCTTTACACCTACTCCCTCAACCCCTCTCCCATCTGGAAACTATGAAAATGTTTTCCGTATCTATGACTTTGTTTGTGTTTTTGTTTGTTTATTTTGTTCTTTAGATTTCACATGTGATATCATACAACATTTGTCTTTCTCTGTCTGATTTACTCCGCTCAGCACAATACACTTGAGGTCTATTTATGTTATTGCAGATGGCAAGAGTTTATTCTTTTTATAATTGAATAATATTCCATCATATATATGTACCACCTCTTCTTTATCCATTCCTCCACTGATAAACACCCAGGTTGCCTTCATATCTTTGCTATTGTAAATAATGCTGCAATGAACATAGAAATTCACATAGCTCTTCAAAGTAGAGTTTCGATTACTGGGTACTTCTTTGTCTCTGGTTATATAGCATTTGTTTTAAAGCTTATTTTGTCTAGGATAAGCACTACTACCCCAGACTTTTTTTCATTTCCATTTTTATATAATATCATTTTCCATCCCTTTAACTTTCAGTCTGTGTGTGTCTTTTGATCTGAAGTGAGTCTCTTATAGGCAGCATATGTAAAGGTCTTGTTTTCTTATCCATTGAGCCATTTAAAGTAATTGTTGATATGTAGTTATTGCAATTTTATTATTCATATTTTTTATGTTTTTTTTCTTTCTTCTTTAAAAAGTTCCTTTAACATTTTTTGTAATACCAGTTTGGTGTTGATGAACTCCTTTAGCTTTTACTTGTCTGGAAAGCTCTTTATCTGGCCTTCAATTTTAAATAATAGCTTTCCTTGATTGTAGGTCCTTGCTTTTCATTACTTTGAATATTTCATGCCAATCCCTTCTGGCCTGCAAAGTTTCTGTTGAGAAATCAGCTCACAGTCTTATGGGCACTCTCTTGTAGGTAACCAGTTGCTTTTCTCTTGCTGCTTTTAAGATTCTCTCTTTGTCTTTAACCTTTGGCATTTTAATTGTGATGTGTCTTGGTGTGAACCTTTTTGTGTTCATCTTGTTTGGAACTCACTGTGCTTTCTGGGCTTGTATGTCTATTTCCTTCAGCAGGTTAGGAAAGTTTTCCAGCATTATTTTTTCAAATAAGTTTTCAATTTCTTACTCTCTCTTTTCTTTCTGGTACCCCTATGTTGTTATGCTTGATGTTGTCCCAGAGGCTCCCTAAACTATCTTTATTCTTTTGAATTCTTTTTTCTTGTTGATGTTCTATTTGGGTGTTTTCTGCTATCTTATCTTCTAAATCGCTGATTTGACCCTCTGCTTTCTCTAATTTACTCTTTATTTCCTCCAACGTATTCTTTATTTCAGTTATTGTATTCTTCATTTCTGACTGGTTCTTTTTCATGTTTTCTAACTCCATTTATATGTTTTCTGTCTCTTTGTTAAAGTTCTCACTGAGTTCATCTACTCTTTCCCTGAGTTCATTGAACATCCTTGTAAGCAATGTTTTAAACACTGTCTCTAGCAGACTGCTTGTCTCCATTTTGATTAGTTCTTTTTCTGGAGCTTTGCTCTGTTCTTTCATTTGGAACATGCTTCTTTGTCTCTGCATTTTGGCTGTCTCTCTTTGTTTGTTTCTATGTATTAGGTAGGGCTGCTATGTTTCTCAGTCTTAGTAGAGTGTTTTTATATAGTAGGCGTCCAGTGAGTCCCAGTGGTGCAGTATCTCAGGTTACCTGAGCCAGATGCTCAAGGTGTGTCTCTTGTCTGTGTTGTGTGTGCCCTCCTGTTGTAGTTGAATCTCGGTTGCTGTTTGCATGTCAATGGGAGGGATTGACCCTCAGGCTGATTGGATATGAAGACTCACTTATGAGAGGCTGACCCACTGAACAGAATTTACTTTAGCAGGGCTCTGGTACCTGCCTAGTCTGCCCTTGGGTGTGTTGTCTTCAAATGAGGCAGTGGGTGGTTGTCTGACTCAGTCTGAAACTGGCTACTGGGCATGCTAGACCCTGGGCCTCCTGGAAGTGGCCCTGCCACAGGCCAAGTTCAGCCACAGCCTGTAGCCTGCATGGGGCCACCTGGTACGAGCCATAAGCAATTTGTAGATGACTGCCACCCATGCTGATCTTGGAAGTGCCTCAAGAGGCTAAGCTATGAACCGAGGCTGGCTGTCACTAGTGCTGGGCTTGGGGCTTCTCAGCAAGAGGTACAAGCATGCTGAGGCCAGTTGTTGCTTGTTTGGGGTTTGTGAACTTTTGAAAGATTTTAAGAAAGTCCACAGCATAAGCCAAGACAGGCCATTTGTTTGGGTGGGCTTGCAAGTTGGGTGGGGTGGGGTCTCAGGGAATCACCAGGGAAGGGTGACCAGTGTTAGCCAGGTTGATGGAGACTCAGATATGGTGGCTGACTATGTCTGCACGCTGGGAAGGGGGAGGGCTTAAAAAAAACAATGAATTCTACCAGTACTTTTGTCTAAGAAAAGACAGCCCCTCCAACTCTCATCCTAGAGCCAGACAATTCAGTTCCTCTCTGTATGTTTCTGGCACTTTCTGAGCTGCTGTCTCAGCACTAGAGCTCAGAGTGAGTGATGTTGTCAGTGAAGAAGTCTCTTCTCAGGACCTTTAAGAGGAGCACCTGGTACTTCAGCAGCCCTCAGTCTTATTCAGCCATAGTCTCCGCTGGCTTTCACAGCCAGAAGTTGCTGCAACTTTTCTTCTTGGCATTGGATTCCTGGGCTAGGGAGCCTGGTATTGGGCTGGGACGCCCCTCTGGGGGGCCTCTGTAGCTGAGATATCCCTCCCGATTTTTAACAACCTAATGCAGGTGTGGGATCAGGCTGATCTGTGTCTCTGCCCATTCTACCAGTCTCGAGGAGGCTTCTTCTATATGTCCTTAGTCATAGGACTTCTGTTCAGCTAGACTTCAGGCGATTCTCAATGGTGGTTGTTCTCTAGTTTACTTGTAATTTTGATGTGGTCATGAGAGGAGGCAAACACAGCATTTGCCTTCTCTGCCACCTTGACCGCAAATCCTTAAATTAATTAGTTTTGACACTCCATGTTAGAATGTTCACACTAAAGGGAGTGCATGATATTGGAGTGTGTGAAAAAATATTAAGACTTTTATATGTGTTTATTTTTCTCTTGATTTTAAAAAAAATAGTTCTTGTATAGGTTTTATACTGTATATAATTGATTACTAAGGAGGTACATGCAGATAACTTAGAAATGAATTGATTTGTAAATAGAAGGACATAAAGTCTAAATTCATACTTCTAGGATGTAATAAAAAATGTATGGAGAGGCATTCCATTTCTGGCAGTGCCTGACTAGATTGTTCTGAATAACCCTCTTGTGTTATAATCTCTCCAGATAGCATGCTATGACTAAAATCAAGGCATTTTTTGTTGCCTATGCTCAAAACAAATGTTATCTGCACTTGCCTAATTGTAATCTTGATTCTCATCTTTAAGGAAAATCCAGTTTCCATAATGATACAAGTGAAGTTTAGGGTTGATATTTATCATGGCTCCAGTCATGTTTTGCCGGTTTATTAAATAGAATTTGTTTCATCAAGTCAGGAAACCACTCTGCATTTACAATGCTCTGTCCAAAAAATTATGTTTTTGATAGATATTACCTTTTTTTTTTTGGTGACACAGGCAGTTTAACAATTACAGATTAGTAATAAATTCTTAATGGTTTTTATTTAGAAATATTTAAACTGTAACAGAGAAGTAAAGTAGGTAACATAAAGAACACCTATGTATTTATCACAATACTCTATCAAATTGTAACATTAAGACTTTCTTGCTTCATATTGTTTCTTAAAATATTACATATACAGTTGAAGCACATCTTGTAACACTCCCGGATCTCATTCACTTTCCTCATTTTTGGGGGGGTGACCTCTGTCATAAATTTGGTGTTTATCATTCTTATTCACATTTGTATACTTTATTCCATTTTTACATATTTAAACACACAAACTCATAAGTAATATATAATGTTAGGTTGCATGTTTGTATAAATAATATCAGACTACACATTATGTTTCTGAGATTTATCTATTTTCATGTGTGATACATAATGCATGCTCTAGAGGTCATTCTTTTTAGCTATTATTCAATATACTATTGAATGAATACTGAATATGCTACATTTTAAGAATCCATTCTTGATAGGTAAGAGGCTGTTTCTAATTTTCACAATAATGCTACTATGTTTATTCTTTCTTATGGCCTTTGGTCATAGGTAGAAGAGTTTCTCTATGGTGTATACCAAGAATGGAACTGCTGTTTGAAATGCAT
The DNA here is from genome assembly GCF_902729225.1 of Pteropus medius. Lineage (NCBI taxonomy): Eukaryota > Metazoa > Chordata > Mammalia > Chiroptera > Pteropodidae > Pteropus > Pteropus medius. The sequence goes on from NW_024346771.1 coordinate 1,971,665, forward strand.
GTGCATCTTCAACTTGCTCTAAAAATACCATGCTTTTGTTGAAGAGGTTGCCTCATGCAGTGCATGAGTTACTGTTTCCTATATTTTTGTTATCGCAAAAATAGTTATTAGACTTTTTAACTTTTTCTAACATAATGGATATGAACTAGGATAATATTGTCTTAAGATTTATTTTCCTGATTACTAGAGAGATTAAACAAATTTTACATTTTTATTAGTGACTTATATTCCCTCTTCTGTGAATTGTCTATTGATAGCCTTTGCCTACTTTTCTATTTGGTTGCTTGTCTTTTTTCTTACAAATTTAAAGAAATTCTTTAAATATATATACTATGTCTTTGTAATTTATTTCTTAGAAATATAAATAAAAAATGAAAAAAAAAATTCCAGTCTATTTAGGTCTTGGATGTGTTTTTATCTGTAGTAAGTGCTTTTGCGGTATTTTAATAAACTCTTTTTTTACCCTGAGAAAACAAAAATATTCTGTATTTTTTCTAAATGTTAGAAAGTTTTATCACTTTAATATTGAAAACATTAATTCACTTTGAATTAATTTTTGGAGTAAAGTGAGAATCTTTTTTTAATATGGATAATTATTTGTCCCAATATAGCATTTAGAATAGCTTTCTATTACTCTGCTGTGATGGTTACTTTTATATGTTAACTTGGCCAGGCCACAGTATCCAGATATTTCATCAAACCGTGTTCTAAATGTTTCTGTGAAGGCATTTTCTTTATATGAGATTCACATTTAAATCGGTAGAATTTTAGTAAAGCAGAGAATACTCCATAATGTGAGTGGGCTTTATCAAATCACTTGAAGGCCTAAATAGAAGAAAACTGCCCTCTTCCTTAGAAGAGGAGGCAATTCTGGCAGCAGTCTGCCTTCAGACTCGAACTGCAACATCTCTAGCCCACTAGCTCACTTTGCAGAGTTTGGACTTGCCACCCTCCATAATCACATGAGCTAATTCTTTAAAATTTCTCTCTCTCTCTCTCTTTCAATAAATAGACTCTCTCTCTCTCTCTCT